>NC_089585.1:62739427-63063856 GCF_019320115.1 Miscanthus floridulus | reverse complement strand
TCGTCGAATGTACCATAGGCCTCAGAAATCATTTTGGACACACCCGATGGAACTCCTATGACGTGGGTGATGTGGAATCTCTCTATTCTGTTTGGAGACAGTGCTAGCGTCGGTGCAGCTCGGTGCATGTTTTGCGCTAGATGTACCATAGGCTCAGAAATCTTTTGGACGCACCAGATGGTACCACTTGCTGACTGGGGCAAGGGAATCGTTTCGGTCCTTTGCGGGATAGTGTAATCTTGACGAGATAGTGCCGATTTGCGTCGAGCGTACCTAGGCTCCAAATCATTTTAGACGCACCCGATGGAAGTCCTAATTGACGTGGGTCAGGTGGAATCTCACTTCTTTTCCATATGGAGACAGTGTTAGTGTCGGTGCAGATAGGTGCAGTTTGCGCCAATGTACGATCGGCTCAGAAAACATTTTGGAAACACCCGATCGTACCACAAGGTGACGAGCTCAATGGAAGCTCATTTTGGTCCTTTCGGACATAGTGCTAATCTTGACGCAAGATAGGAGCACGGTTTGCGTCGAACATAGCATTGGCTCAGAAATCATTTTGGACGCACTCGATGGAACGCCTAGGTGACGTGGGTCATTTGGGCACTCGCTTCTTTCCGTTTGGAGACATTGTTAGTGTCGATGCTAGATAGGTGCATGGTTTTCCGTCGAATGTACCATAGCTCAGAAATCATTTTGGACACACCCGATGGAACTCCTAGGTGACGTGGGTGATGTGGAATCTCTCTTAATTCTGTTTGGAGATAGTGCTAGCGTCGGTGCAAGCTCAGTGCATGGTTTGCGCTAGATGTACCATAGGCTCAGAAATCATTTTGGATGCACCAGATGGTACCACTTGCTGACTAGGGGCAAGTGGAATCTCGTTTCGGTCCTTTCGGAGATAGTGCTAATCTTGACGGAAGATAGTGCATGGTTTGCGTTGAGGTGTACCATAGGCTCACAATCATTTTGGACGCACCCGATGGAAGTCCTAATTGACGTGGGTCAGGTGGAATCTCACTTCTTTTCATTTGGAGACAGTGTTAGTGTCAGGGCAAGATAGGTGCACTGTTTGTGCCAAACGTACCATCGGCTCAGAAATGATTTTGGACGCACCCGATCGTACCACAAGGTGACGAGGCTCAAGTGCAAGCTTGTTTGGTCCTTTGGACATAGTGCTAATCGTGACGCAAGATAGGGGTATGGTTTGGCGTCAAACATACCATTGGCTCAGAAATCGTTTTGGGACGCACTCGATGGAACGCCTAGGTGACCTAGGTCATTTGGACTCTCGCTTCTTTCTGTTTGGAGACATTGTTAGTGTCGATGCAAAATAAGTGCACGGTTTGTGTCGAACGTACCATAGGCTTAGAAATCATTTTGGACACACCCGATGAACTCCTAGGTGACGTGGGTGATGTGGAATCTCTCTCTTTCTGTTTGCAGACTATGATCGCTTTGGTGCAAGCTAGGTGCAAGGTTTGCGCTAGATGTACCATAGGCTCATAAATCATTTTGGACGCACCTGATGGTACCCCTAGGTGACTAGGATCAAATGGAAGCTCGTTTCGGTCCTTCCGGAGATAGTGCTAATCTTGACAGAAGATAGGTGCACGGTTTGCGTCGAGCGTACCATAGGCTCGCAAATTATTTTAGACGCACCCGATGGAAGTCCTAATTGATGTGGGTTAGGTGGAATCTCACTTCTTTCCATATGGAGACAGTGTTAGTGTCGGTGCAAGATAGGTGCACAGTTTGCGCCGAATGTACCATCGGCTCAGAAAACATTTTGGACGCACCCGATCGACCACTAGGTGATGAGGCTCAAGTGAAGCTCGTTTCGGTCCTTTGGACATAGTGCTAATCTTGACGCAAGATAGGGGTACGGTTTGCGTCAAACATACCATTGGCTCAGAAATCATTTTGGACGCACTCGATGGAACGCCTAGGTGACGTGGGTCATTTGGACACTCGCTTCTTTCCGTTTGGAGACATTGTTAGTGTCGATGCTAGATAGGTGCACGGTTTTCGTCGAATGTACCATAGGCTCAGAAATCATTTTGGACACACCCGATGGAACTCCTAGGTGACGTGGGTGATGTGGAATCTCTCTTATTTCTGTTTGGAGACAGTGCTAGCAGTCGGTGCAAGCTCGGTGCATGGTTTGCGCTAGATGTACCATAGGCTCAGAAATCGTTTTGGACGACACCAGATGGTACCACTTGCTGACTAGGGGCAAGTGGAATCTCGTTTCGGTCCTTTCGGAGATAGTGCTAATCTTGACGGAAGATAGCGCATGGTTTGCGTCGAGGTGTACCATAGGCTCATAAATCATTTTGGACGCACCCGATGGAAGTCCTAATTGACGTGGGTCAGGTGGAATCTCACTTCTTTTCATTTGGAGACTAGTGTTAGTGTCGGGGCAAGATAGGTGCACTGTTTGCGCCAAACGTACCATCGGCTCAGAAATCATTTTGGACGCACCCGATCGTACCACAAGGTGACGAGGCTCAAGTGCAAGCTTGTTTTGGTCCTTTCAGACATAGTGCTAATCTTGACGCAAGATAGGAGCACGGTTTGCGCCGAACATACCATTGGCTCAGAAATCGTTTTGGACGCACTCGATGGAACGCCTAGGTGACCTGGGTCATTTGGACTCTCGCTTCTTTCTGTTTGGAGACATTGTAGTGTCGATGCAAAATAAGTGCACGGTTTGCATCGAACGTACCATAGGCTTATAAATCATTGTGGACGCACCCGATGGAAACTCCTAGGTGACGTGGGTGATGTGGAATCTCTCTTCTTTCTGTTTGCAGACTGTGTTAGCTTTGGTGCAAGCTAGGTGCAAGGTTTGCGCTAGATGTACCATAGGCTCAGAAATCATTTTGGACGCACCTGATGGTACCACTAGGTGACTAGGATCAAGTGGAAGCTCATTTCGGTCCTTTGCGGAGATAGTGCTAATCTTGACGGTAGATAGGTGCACGGTTTGCGTCGAACGTACCATAGGCTCGAAAATCATTTTGGACGCACCCGATGGAACTCCTAAGTGACGTGAGTGATGTGGAATCTCTCTTATTTCTGTTTGGAGACTGTGTTAGCGTCGGTGCAAGCTAGGTGCATGGTTTGCGCTAGATGTACCATTGGCTCAGAAATCATTTTGGATGCCCTGATGGTACATCTTGGTGACTAGGGTCAAATGGAAGCTCACATCGGTCCTTTCGGAGATAGTGCTAATCTTGACGGAAGATAGGTGCACGGTTTGCGTTGAGCGTACCATAGGCTCGCAAATCATTGTGGACTGACCCGACGGAAGTCCTAATTGATGTGGGACATGTGGAATCTCACTTCTTTCCATTTGGAGATTGTGTTAGTGTTGATGCAAGATAGGTGCACAGTTTGCGCCAAATGTACCATCGGCTCAAAAATCATTTTGGACGCACCCGATCGTACCACAAGGTGACGAGGCTCAAATGGAAGCTCATTTTGGTCCTTTCGGACATAGTGCTAATCTTGACGCAAGATAGGAGCACGGTTTGTGTCGAACATAGCATTGGCTCAGAAATCATTTTGGACGCACTCAATGGAACGCCTAGGTGACGTGGGTCATTTGGGCACTCGCTTCTTTCCGTTTGGAGACATTGTTAGTGTCGATGCTAGATAGGTGCACGGTTTTCGTCGAATGTACCATAGGCTCAGAAATCATTTTGGACACACCCGATGGAACTCCTAGGTGACGTGGGTGATGTGGAATCTCTCTTAATTCTGTTTGGAGATAGTGCTAGCGTCGGTGCAAGCTCAGTGCATGGTTTGCGCTAGATGTACCATAGGCTCAGAAATCATTTTGGACGCACCAGATGGTACCACTTGCTGACTAGGGGCAAGTGGAATCTCGTTTCGGTCCTTTCGGAGATAGTGCTAATCTTGACGGAAGATAGTGCATGGTTTGCGTTGAGGTGTACCATAGGCTCACAAATCATTTTGGACGCACCCGATGGAAGTCCTAATTGACGTGGGTCAGGTGGAATCTCACTTCTTTTCATTTGGAGACAGTGTTAGTGTCAGGGCAAGATAGGTGCACTGTTTGTGCCAAACGTACCATCGGCTCAGAAATGATTTTGGACGCACCCGATCGTACCACAAGGTGACGAGGCTCAAGTGCAAGCTTGTTTTGGTCCTTTTGAACATAGTGCTAATCTTGACGCAAGATAGGGGTACGGTTTGCGTTAAACATACCATTGGCTCAGAAATCGTTTTGGACGCACTCGATGGAACGCCTAGGTGACCTGGGTCATTTGGACTCTCGCTTCTTTCTGTTTGGAGACATTGTTAGTGTCGATGCAAAATAAGTGCACACTTTGCGTCGAACGTACACATAGGCTTATAAATCATTTTGGACGCACCCGATGGAACTCCTAGGTGACGTGGGTGATGTGGAATCTCTCTTCTATCTATTTGCAGACTGTGTTAGCTTTGGTGCAAGCTAGGTGCAAGGTTTGCGCTAGATGTACCATAGGCTTAGAAATCATTTTGGACGCACCTGATGGTACCCCTAGGTGACTAGGATCAAGTGGAAGCTCGTTTCGGTCCTTTGCGGAGATAGTGCTAATCTTGACAGAAGATAGGTGCACGATTTGCGTCGAGCGTAACATAGGCTCACAAATCATTTTAGACGCACCCGATGGAAGTCCTAATTGATGTGGGTTAGGTGGAATCTCACTTCTTTCCATATGGAGACAGTGTTAGTGTCGGTGCAAGATAGGTGCACAGTTTGCGCCAAACGTACCATCGGCTCAGAAATCATTTTGGACGCACCCGATCGTACCACAAGGTGACGAGGCTCAAGTGCAAGCTTGTTTTGGTCCTTTCAGACATAGTGCTAATCTTGACGCAAGATAGGAGCACGGTTTGCGCCGAACATACCATTAGCTCAGAAATCATTTTGGACGCACTCGATGGAACGCCTAGGTGACGTGGGTCATTTGGACACTCGCTTCTTTCCGTTTGGAGACATTGTTAGTGTCGATGCTAGATAGGTGCACGGTTTTCGTCGAATGTACCATAGGCTCAGAAATCATTTTGGACACACCCGATGGAACTCCTAGGTGACGTGGGTGATGTGGAATCTCTCTTATTTCTGTTTGGAGACAGTGCTAGCGTCGGTGCAAGCTCGGTGCATGGTTTGCGCTAGATGTACCATAGGCTCAGAAATCGTTTTGGACGCACCAGGAAATAGTGCTAATCTTGACGGAAGATAGTGCATGGTTTGCGTCAAGGTGTACCATAGGCTCACAAATCATTTTTGACGCACCCGATGGAAGTCCTAATTGACGTGGGTCAGGTGGAATCTCACTTCTTTTCATTTGGAGACAGTGTTAGTGTCGGGGCAAGATAGGTGCACTGTTTGCGCCAAACGTACCATCGGCTCAGAAATCATTTTGGACGCACCCGATCGTACCACAAGGTGACGAGGCTCAAGTGCAAGCTTGTTTTGGTCCTTTCAGACATAGTGCTAATCTTGACGCAAGATAGGAGCACGGTTTGCGCCGAACATACCATTGGCTCAGAAATCGTTTTGGACGCACTCGATGGAATGCCTACGTGACCTGGGTCATTTGGACTCTCGCTTCTTTCTGTTTGGAGACATTGTTAGTGTCGATGCAAAATAAGTGCACGGTTTGCGTCGAACGTACCGAAGGCTTATAAATCATTGTGGACGCACCCGATGGAACTCCTAGGTGACGTGGGTGATGTCGAATCTCTCTTCTTTCTGTTTGCAGACTGTGTTAGCTTTGGTGCAAGCTAGGTGCAAGGTTTGCGCTAGATGTACCATAGGCTCAGAAATCATTTTGGACGCACCTGATGGTACCACTAGGTGACTAGGATCAAGTGGAAGCTCGTTTCGGTCCTTTGCGGAGATAGTACTAATCTTGACGGTAGATAGGTGCACGGTTTGCGTCGAACGTACCATAGGCTCACAAATCATTTTAGACGCACCCGATGGAAGTCCTAATTGATGTGGGTTAGGTGGAATCTCACTTCTTTCCATATGGAGACAGTGTTAGTGTCGGTGCAAGATAGGTGCACAGTTTGCGCCAAATGTACCATCAGCTCAGAAAACATTTTGGACGCACCCGATCGTACCACTAGGTGATGAGGCTCAAGTGGAAGCTCGTTTCGGTCCTTTTGGACATAGTGCTAATCTTGACGCAAGATAGGGGTACGGTTTGCGTCAAACATACCATTGGCTCAGAAATCGTTTTGGACGCACTCGATGGAACGCCTAGGTGACGTGGGTCATTTGGACACTCGCTTCTTTCCGTTTGGAGACATTGTTAGTGTCGATGCTAGATAGGTGCACGGTTTTCGTCGAATGTACCATAGGCTCAGAAATCATTTTGGACATACCCGATGGAACTCCTAGGTGACGTGGGTGATGTGGAATCTCTCTTATTTCTGTTTGGAGACAGTGCTAGCGTCGGTGCAAGCTCGGTGCATGGTTTGCGCTAGATGTACCATAGGCTCAGAAATCGTTTTGGACGCACCAGATGGTACCACTTGCTGACTAGGGGCAAGTGGAATCTCGTTTTGGTCCTTTCGGAGATAGTGCTAATCTTGACGGAAGATAGTGCATGGTTTGCGTCGAGGTGTACCATAGGCTCATAAATTATTTTGGACGCACCCGATGGAAGTCCTAATTGACGTGGGTCAGGTGGAATCTCACTTCTTTTCATTTGGAGACAGTGTTAGTGTTGGGGCAAGATAGGTGCACTGTTTGCGCCAAACGTACCATCGGCTCAGAAATCATTTTGGACGCACCCGATCGTACCACAAGGTGACGAGGCTCAAGTGCAAGCTTGTTTTGGTCCTTTCAGACATAGTGCTAATCTTGACGCAAGATAGGAGCACGGTTTGCGCCGAACATACCATTGGCTCAGAAATCGTTTTGGATGCACTCGATGGAACGCCTAGGTGACCTGGGTCATTTGGACTCTCGCTTCTTTCTGTTTGGAGACATTGTTAGTGTCGATGCAAAATAAGTGCACGGTTTGCGTCGAACGTACCATAGGCTTATAAATCATTGTGGACGCACCCGATGGAACTCCTAGGTGACGTGGGTGATGTGGAATCTCTCTTCTTTCTGTTTGCAGACTGTGTTAGCTTTGGTGCAAGCTAGGTGCAAGGTTTGCGCTAGATGTACCATAGGCTCAGAAATCATTTTGGACGCACCTGATGGTACCACTAGGTGACTAGGATCAAGTGGAAGCTCGTTTCGGTCCTTTGCGGAGATAGTGCTAATCTTGACGGTAGATAGGTGCACGGTTTGCGTTGAGCGTACCATAGGCTCGCAAATCATTGTGGACTGACCCGACAGAAGTCCTAATTGATGTGGGTCAGGTGGAATCTCACTTCTTTCCATTTGGAGATTGTGTTAGTGTCGATGCAAGATAGGTGCACAGTTTGCGCCAAATGTACCATCGGCTCAAAAATCATTTTGGACGCACCCGATCGTACCACAAGGTGATGAGGCTCAAATGGAAGCTCATTTTGGTCCTTTCGGACATAGTGCTAATCTTGACGCAAGATAGGAGCACGGTTTGCGTCGAACATAGCATTGGCTCAGAAATCGTTTTGGACTAACTCGATGGAACGCCTAGGTGACGTGGGTCATTTGGGCACTCGCTTCTTTCCGTTTGGAGACATTGTTAGTGTCGATGCTAGATAGGTGCACGGTTTTCATCGAATGTACCATAGGCTCAGAAATCATTTTGGACACACCCGATGGAACTCCTAGTTGACGTGGGTGATGTGGAATCTCTATTAATTCTGTTTGGAGATAGTGCTAGCGTCGGTGCAAGCTCAGTGCATGGTTTGCGCTAGATGTACCATAGGCTCATAAATCATTTTAGACGCACCAGATGGTACCACTTGCTGACTAGGGGCAAGTGGAATCTCGTTTCGGTCCTTTCGGAGATAGTGCTAATCTTGACGGAAGATAGTGCATGGTTTGCGTTGAGGTGTACCATAGGCTCACAAATCATTTTGGACGCACTCGATGGAAGTCCTAATTGACGTGGGTCAGGTGGAATCTCACTTCTTTTCATTTGGAGACAGTGTTAGTGTCAGGGCAAGATAGGTGCACTGTTTGTGCCAAACGTACCATCGGCTCAGAAATGATTTTGGACGCACCTGATCGTACCACAAGGTGACGAGGCTCAAGTGCAAGCTTGTTTTGGTCCTTTAAGACATAATGCTAATCTTGACACAAGATAGGAGCACAGTTTGCGCCGAACATACCATTGGCTCAGAAATCGTTTCGGTCCTTTTGGACATAGTGCTAATCTTGACGCAAGATAGGGGTACGGTTTGCGTCAAACATACCATTGGCTCAGAAATCATTTTGGACGCACTCGATGGAACGCCTAGGTGATGTGGGTCATTTGGACACTCGCTTCTTTCCGTTTGGAGACTTTGTTAGTGTCGATGCTAGATAGGTGCACGGTTTTCGTCGAATGTACCATAGGCTCAGAAATCATTTTGGACACACCCGATGGAACTCCTAGGTGACGTGGGTGATGTGGAATCTCTCTTATTTCTGTTTGGAGACAGTGCTAGCGTCGGTGCAAGCTCGGTGCATGGTTTGCGCTAGATGTACCATAGGCTCAGAAATCATTTTGGACGCACTAGATGGTACCACTTGCTGACTAGAGGCAAGTGGAATCTCGTTTCGGTCCTTTCGGAGATAGTGCTAATCTTGACGGAAGATAGCGCATGGTTTGCGTCGAGGTGTACCATAGGCTCATAAATCATTTTGGACGCACCCGATGGAAGTCCTAATTGACGTGGGTCAGGTGGAATCTCACTTCTTTTCATTTGGAGACAGTGTTAGTGTCGGGGCAAGATAGGTGCACTGTTTGCGCCAAACGTACCATCGGCTCAGAAATCATTTTGGACGCACCCGATCGTACCACAAGGTGACGAGGCTCAAGTGCAAGCTTGTTTTGGTCCTTTCAGACATAGTGCTAATCTTGACGCAAGATAGGAGCACGGTTTGCGCCGAACATACCATTGGCTCAGAAATCGTTTTGGACGCACTCGATGGAACGCCTAGGTGACCTGGGTCATTTGGACTCTCGCTTCTTTCTGTTTGGAGACATTGTTAGTGTCGATGCAAAATAAGTGCACGGTTTGCGTCGAACGTACCATAGGCTTATAAATCATTGTGGATGCACCCGATGGAACTCCTAGGTGACGTGGGTGATGTGGAATCTCTCTTCTTTCTGTTTGCAGACTGTGTTAGCTTTGGTGCAAGCTAGGTGCAAGGTTTGCGCTAGATGTACCATAGGCTCAGAAATCATTTTGGACGCACCTGATGGTACCACTAGGTGACTAGGATCAAGTGGAAGCTCGTTTCGGTCCTTTGCGGAGATAGTGCTAATCTTGACGGTAGATAGGTGCACGGTTTGCGTCGAACGTACCATAGGCTCGAAAATCATTTTGGACGCACCGATGGAACTCCTAAGTGACGTGAGTGATGTGGAATCTCTCTTATTTCTGTTTGGAGACTGTGTTAGCGTCGGTGCAAGCTAGGTGCATGGTTTGCGCTAGATGTACCATAGGCTCAGAAATCATTTTGGACGCACCTGATGGTACATCTAGGTGACTAGGGTCAAATGGAAGCTCACTTCGGTCCTTTCGGAGATAGTGCTAATCTTGACGGAAGATAGGTGCACGGTTTGCGTTGAGCGTACCATAGGCTCGCAAATCATTGTGGACTGACCCGACAGAAGTCCTAATTGATGTGGGTCAGGTGGAATCTCACTTCTTTCCATTTGGAGATTGTGTTAGTGTCGATGCAAGATAGGTGCACAGTTTGCGCCAAATGTACCATCGGCTCAAAAATCATTTTGGACGCACCCGATCGTACCACAAGGTGATGAGGCTCAAATGGAAGCTCATTTTGGTCCTTTCGGACAAAGTGCTAATCTTGACGCAAGATAGGAGCACGGTTTGCGTCGAACATAGCATTGGCTCAGAAATCGTTTTGGACTAACTCGATGGAACGCCTAGGTGACGTGGGTCATTTGGGCACTCGCTTCTTTCCGTTTGGAGACATTGTTAGTGTCGATGCTAGATAGGTGCACGGTTTTCATCGAATGTACCATAGGCTCAGAAATCATTTTGGACACACCCGATGGAACTCCTAGTTGACGTGGGTGATGTGGAATCTCTATTAATTCTGTTTGGAGATAGTGCTAGCGTCGGTGCAAGCTCAGTGCATGGTTTGCGCTAGATGTACCATAGGCTCATAAATTATTTTAGACGCACCAGATGGTACCACTTGCTGACTAGGGGCAAGTGGAATCTCGTTTCGGTCCTTTCGGAGATAGTGCTAATCTTGACGGAAGATAGTGCATGGTTTGCGTTGAGGTGTACCATAGGCTCACAAATCATTTTGGACGCACCCGATGGAAGTCCTAATTGACGTGGGTCAGGTGGAATCTCACTTCTTTTCATTTGGAGACAGTGTTAGTGTCAGGGCAAGATAGGTGCACTGTTTGTGCCAAACGTACCATCGGCTCAGAAATGATTTTGGACGCACCTGATCGTACCACAAGGTGACGAGGCTCAAGTGCAAGCTTGTTTTGGTCCTTTAAGACATAATGCTAATCTTGACACAAGATAGGAGCACAGTTTGCGCTGAACATACCATTGGCTCAGAAATCGTTTCGGTCCTTTTGGACATAGTGCTAATCTTGACGCAAGATAGGGGTACGGTTTGCGTCAAACATACCATTGGCTCAGAAATCATTTTGGACGCACTCGATGGAACGCCTAGGTGACGTGGGTCATTTGGACACTCACTTCTTTCCGTTTGGAGACTTTGTTAGTGTCGATGCTAGATAGGTGCACGGTTTTCGTCGAATGTACCATAGGCTCAGAAATCATTTTGGACACACCCGATGGAACTCCTAGGTGACGTGGGTGATGTGGAATCTCTCTTATTTCTGTTTGGAGACAGTGCTAGCGTCGGTGCAAGCTCGGTGCATGGTTTGCGCTAGATGTACCATAGGCTCAGAAATCATTTTGGACGCACTAGATGGTACCACTTGCTGACTAGAGGCAAGTGGAATCTCGTTTCGGTCCTTTCGGAGATAGTGCTAATCTTGATGGAAGATAGCGCATGGTTTGCGTCGAGGTGTACCATAGGCTCATAAATCATTTTGGAGGCACCCGATGGAAGTCCTAATTGACGTGGGTCAGGTGGAATCTCACTTCTTTTCATTTGGAGACAGTGTTAGTGTCGGGGCAAGATAGGTGCACTGTTTGCGCCAAACGTACCAT
The DNA here is from genome assembly GCF_019320115.1 of Miscanthus floridulus. Lineage (NCBI taxonomy): Eukaryota > Viridiplantae > Streptophyta > Magnoliopsida > Poales > Poaceae > Miscanthus > Miscanthus floridulus. The sequence goes on along the minus strand of NC_089585.1, from coordinate 63,052,510 downwards.
CGGCTCAGAAATCATTTTGGACGCACCTGATCGTACCACAAGGTGACGGGGCTCAAGTGCAAGCTTGTTTTGGTCCTTTCAGACATAGTGCTAATCTTGACGCAAGATAGGAGCACGGTTTGCGCCGAACATACCATTGGCTCAGAAATCGTTTTGGACGCACTCGATGGAACGCCTAGGTGACCTGGGTCATTTGGACTCTCGCTTCTTTCTGTTTGGAGACATTGTTAGTGTCGATGCAAAATAAGTGCACGGTTTGCGTCGAACGTACCATAGGCTTATAAATCATTGTGGATGCACCCGATGGAACTCCTAGGTGACGTGGGTGATGTGGAATCTCTCTTCTTTCTGTTTGCAGACTGTGTTAGCTTTGGTGCAAGCTGGGTTCAAGGTTTGCGCTAGATGTACCATAGGCTCAGAAATCATTTTGGACGCACCTGATGGTACCACTAGGTGACTAGGATCAAGTGGAAGCTCGTTTCGGTCCTTTGCGGAGATAGTGCTAATCTTGACGGTAGATAGGTGCACGGTTTGCGTCGAACGTACCATAGGCTCGAAAATCATTTTGGACGCACCCGATGGAACTCCTAAGTGACGTGAGTGATGTGGAATCTCTCTTATTTCTGTTTGGAGACTGTGTTAGCGTCGGTGCAAGCTAGGTGCATGGTTTGCGCTAGATGTACCATTGGCTCAGAAATCATTTTGGACGCACCTGATGGTACATCTTGGTGACTAGGCTCAAATGGAAGCTCACATCGGTCCTTTCGGAGAGAGTGCTAATCTTGACGGAAGATAGGTGCACGGTTTGCGTTGAGCGTACCATAGGCTCGCAAATCATTGTGGACTGACCCGACGGAAGTCCTAATTGATGTGGGACATGTGGAATCTCACTTCTTTCCATTTGGAGATTGTGTTAGTGTCGATGCAAGATAGGTGCACAGTTTGCGCCAAATGTACCATCGGCTCAAAAATCATTTTGGACGCACCCGATCGTACCACAAGGTGACGAGGCTCAAATGGAAGCTCATTTTGGTTCTTTCGGACATAGTGCTAATCTTGACGCAAGATAGGAGCACGGTTTGCGTCGAACATAGCATTGGCTCAGAAATCATTTTGGACGCACTCAATGGAACGCCTAGGTGACGTGGGTCATTTGGGCACTCGCTTCTTTCCGTTTGGAGACATTGTTAGTGTCGATGCTAGATAGGAGCACGGTTTTCGTCGAATGTACCATAGGCTCAGAAATCATTTTGGACACACCCGATGGAACTCCTAGGTGACGTGGGTGATGTGGAATCTCTCTTATTTCTGTATTGAGACAGTGCTAGCGTCGGTGCAAGCTCGGTGCATGGTTTGCGCCAGATGTACCATAGGCTCAGAAATCGTTTTGGACGCACCAGATGGTACCACTTGCTGACTAGGGGCAAGTGGAAGCTCGTTTCGGTCCTTTGCGGAGACAGTGCTAATCTTGACAGAAGGTAGGTGCACGATTTGCGTCGAGCGTACCATAGGCTCGCAAATCATTTTAGACGCACCCGATGGAAGTCCTAATTGACGTGGGTCAGGTGGAATCTCACTTCTTTCCATATGGAGACAGTGTTAGTGTCGGTGCAAGATAGGTGCACAGTTTGCGCCAAATGTACCATCGGCTCAGAAATCATTTTGGACGCACCCGATCGTACCACTAGGTGATGAGGCTCAAGTGAAGCTCGTTTCGGTCCTTTTGGACATAGTGCTAATCTTGACGCAAGATAGGGGTACGGTTTGCGTCAAACATACCATTGGCTCAGAAATCGTTTTGGACGCACTTGATGGAACGCCTAGGTGACGTGGGTCATTTGGACACTCGCTTCTTTCCGTTTGGAGACTTTGTTAGTGTCGATGCTAGATAGGTGCACGGTTTTCGTCGAATGTACCATATGCTCAGAAATCATTTTGGACACACCCGATGGAACTCCTAGGTGACGTGGGTGATGTGGAATCTCTCTTATTTCTGTTTGGAGACAGTGCTAGCGTCAGTGCAAGCTTGGTGCATGGTTTGCGCTAGATGTACCATAGGCTCAGAAATCGTTTTGGACGCACCAGATGGTACCACTTGCTGACTAGGGGCAAGTGGAATCTCGTTTTGGTCCTTTCGGAGATAGTGCTAATCTTGACGGAAGATAGCGCATGGTTTGCGTCGAGGTGTACCATAGGCTCATAAATCATTTTGGACGCACCCGATGGAAGTCCTAATTGACGTGGGTCAGGTGGAATCTCACTTCTTTTCATTTGGAGACAGTGTTAGTGTCGGGGCAAGATAGGTGCACTGTTTGCGCCAAACGTACCATCGGCTCAGAAATCATTTTGGACGCACCCGATCGTACCACAAGGTGACGAGGCTCAAGTGCAAGCTTGTTTTGGTCCTTTCAGACATAGTGCTAATCTTGACGCAAGATAGGAGCACGGTTTGCGCCGAACATACCATTGGCTCAGAAATCATTTTGGACGCACTCGATGGAACGCCTAGGTGACCTGGGTCATTTGGACTCTCGCTTCTTTCTGTTTGGAGACATTGTTAGTGTCGATGCAAAATAAGTGCACGGTTTGCGTCGAACGTACCATAGGCTTATAAATCATTGTGGACGCACCCGATGGAACTCCTAGGTGATGTGGGTGATGTGGAATCTCTCTTCTTTCTGTTTGCAGACTGTGTTAGCTTTGGTGCAAGCTAGGTGCAAGGTTTGCGCTAGATGTACCATAGGCTCAGAAATCATTTTGGACGCACCTGATGGTACCACTAGGTGACTAGGATCAAGTGGAAGCTCGTTTCGGTCCTTTGCGGAGATAGTGCTAATCTTGACGGTAGATAGGTGCACGGTTTGCGTCGAACGTACCATAGGCTCGAAAATCATTTTGGATGCACCGATGGAACTCCTAAGTGACGTGAGTGATGTGGAATCTCTCTTATTTCTGTTTGGAGACTGTGTTAGCGTCGGTGCAAGCTAGGTGCATGGTTTGCGCTAGATGTACCATAGGCTCAGAAATCATTTTGGACGCACCTGATGGTACATCTAGGTGACTAGGGTCAAATGGAAGCTCACTTCGGTCCTTTCGGAGATAGTGCTAATCTTGACGGAAGATAGGTGCACGGTTTGCGTTGAGCGTACCATAGGCTCGCAAATCATTATGGACTGACCCGACGGAAGTCCTAATTGATGTGGGACATGTGGAATCTCACTTCTTTCCATTTGGAGATTGTGTTAGTGTTGATGCAAGATAGGTGCACAGTTTGCGCCAAATGTACCATCGGCTCAAAAATCATTTTGGACGCACCCGATCGTACCACAAGGTGACGAGGCTCAAATGGAAGCTCATTTTGGTCCTTTCGGACATAGTGCTAATCTTGACGCAAGATAGGAGCACGGTTTGCGTCGAACATAGCATTGGCTCAGAAATCATTTTGGACGCACTCAATGGAACGCCTAGGTGACGTGGGTCATTTGGGCACTCGCTTCTTTCCGTTTGGAGACATTGTTAGTGTCGATGCTAGATAGGTGCACGGTTTTCGTCGAATGTACCATAGGCTCAGAAATCATTTTGGACACACCCGATGGAACTCCTAGGTGACGTGGGTGATGTGGAATCTCTCTTAATTCTGTTTGGAGACAGTGCTAGCGTCGGTGCAAGCTCAGTGCATGGTTTGCGCTAGATGTACCATAGGCTCAGAAATCATTTTGGACGCACCAGATGGTACCACTTGCTGACTAGGGGCAAGTGGAATCTCGTTTCGATCCTTTCGGAAATTGTGCTAATCTTGACGGAAGATAGTGCATGGTTTGCGTCGAGGTGTACCATAGGCTCACAAATCATTTTGGACGCACCCGATGGAAGTCCTAATTGACGTGGGTCAGGTGGAATCTCACTTCTTTTCATTTGGAGACAGTGTTAGTGTCGGGGCAAGATAGGTGCACTGTTTGTGCCAAACGTACCATCGGCTCAGAAATCATTTTGGACGCACCCGATCGTACCACAAGTTGACGAGGCTCAAGTGCAAGCTTGTTTTGGTCCTTTCAGACATAGTGCTAATCTTGACGCAAGATAGGAGCATGGTTTGCGCCGAACATACCATTGGCTCAGAAATGGTTTTGGACGCACTCAATGGAACGCCTAGGTGACCTGGGTCATTTGGACTCTCGCTTCTTTCTGTTTGGAGACATTGTTAGTGTTGATGCAAAATAAGTGCACGGTTTGCGTCGAACGTACCATAGGCTTATAAATTATTTTGGACGCACCCGATGGAACTCCTAGGTGACGTGGGTGATGTGGAATCTCTCTTCTATCTGTTTGCAGACTGTGTTAGCTTTGGTGCAAGCTAGGTGCAAGGTTTGTGCTAGATGTACCATAGGCTTAGAAATCATTTTGGACACACCTGATGGTACCCCTAGGTGACTAGGATCAAGTGGAAGCTCATTTCGGTCCTTTGCGGAGATAGTGCTAACCTTGACAGAAGATAGGTGCACGATTTGTGTCGAGCGTACCATAGGCTCGCAAATCATTTTAGACGCACCCGATGGAAGTCCTAATTGACGTGGGTTATGTGGAATCTCACTTCTTTCCATATGGAGACAGTGTTAGTGTCGGTGCAAGATAGGTGCACAGTTTGCGCCAAATGTACCATCGGCTCAGAAATCATTTTGGACGCACCCGATCGTACCACTAGGTGATGAGGCTCAAGTGGAAGCTCGTTTCGGTCCTTTTGGACATAGTGCTAATCTTGACGCAAGATAGGGGTACGGTTTGCATCAAACATACCATTGGCTCAGAAATCGTTTTGGACGCACTCGATGGAACGCCTAGGTGACGTGGGTCATTTGGACACTCGCTTCTTTTCGTTTGGAGACATTGTTAGTGTCGATGCTAGATAGGTGCACGGTTTTCGTCGAATGTACCATAGGCTTAGAAATCATTTTGGACACACCCGATGGAACTCCTAGGTGACGTGGGTGATGTGGAATCTCTCTTATTTCTGTTTGGAGAGAGTGCTAGCGTTGGTGCAAGCTCGGTGCATGGTTTGCGCTAGATGTACCATAGGCTCAGAAATCGTTTTGGACGCACCAGATGGTACCACTTGCTGACTAGGGGCAAGTGGAATCTCGTTTCGGTCCTTTTGGAGATAGTGCTAATCTTGACGGAAGATAGTGCATGGTTTGCGTCGAGGTGTACCATAGGCTCACAAATCAATTTGGACGCACCCGATGGAAGTCCTAATTGACGTGGGTCAGGTGGAATCTCACTTCTTTTCATTTGGAGACAGTGTTAGTGTCGGGGCAAGATAGGTGCACTGTTTGCGCCAAACGTACCATCGGCTCAGAAATCATTTTGGACGCACCCAATCGTACCACAAGGTGATGAGGCTCAAGTGCAAGCTTGTTTTGGTCCTTTCAGACATAGTGCTAACCTTGACGCAAGATAGGAGCACGGTTTGCACCGAACATACCATTGGATCAGAAATCATTTTGGACGCACTCGATGGAACGCCTAGGTGACCTGGGTCATTTGGACTCTCGCTTCTTTCTGTTTGGAGACATTGTTAGTGTCGATGCAAAATAAGTGCACGGTTTGCGTCGAACGTACCATAGGCTTATAAATCATTGTGGACGCACCCGATGGAACTCCTAGGTGATGTGGCTGATGTGGAATCTCTCTTCTTTCTGTTTGCAGACTGTGTTAGCTTTGGTGCAAGGTTTGCGCTAGATGTACCATAGGCTCAGAAATCATTTTGGACGCACCTGATGGTACCACTAGGTGACTAGGATCAAGTGGAAGCTCGTTTCGGTCCTTTGCAGAGATAGTGCTAATCTTGACGGTAGATAGGTGCACGGTTTGCGTCGAGCGTACCATAGGCTCAAAAATCATTTTGGACGCACCCGATGGAAATCCTAGGTGACGTGGGTGATGTGGAATCTCTCTTCTTTCTGTTTGCAGACTATGTTAGCTTTGGTGCAAGCTAGGTGCAAGGTTTGCGCTAGATGTACCATAGGCTGAGAAATCATTTTGGACGCACCTGATGGTACTCCTAGGTGACTTGGATCAAGTGGAAGCTCGTTTCGGTCCTTTGTGGAGACAGTGCTAATCTTGACAGAAGGTAGGTGCACGATTTGCGTCGAGCGTACCATAGGCTCACAAATCATTTTAGACGCACCCGATGGAAGTCCAAATTGACGTGGGTTAGGTGGAATCTCACTTCTTTCCATATGGAGACAGTGCTAGTGTCGGTGCAAGATAGGTGCACAGTTTGCGCCAAATGTACCATCGGCTCAGAAATCATTTTGGATGCACCCGATCGTACCACTAGGTGATGAGGCTCAAGTGGAAGCTTGTTTCGGTCCTTTTGGACATAGTGCTAATCTTAACGCAAGATAGGGGTACGGTTTGCGTCAAACATACCATTGGCTCAGAAATCGTTTTGGACGCACTCGATGGAACGCCTAGGTGACGTGGGTCATTTGGACACTCGCTTCTTTCCGTTTGGAGACATTGTTAGTGTCGATGCTAGATAGGTGCACGGTTTTCGTCGAATGTACCATAGGCTCAGAAATCATTTTGGACATACCCGATGGAACTCCTAGGTGATGTGGGTGATGTGGAATCTCTCTTATTTCTGTTTGGAGACAGTGCTAGCGTCGGTGCAAGCTCGGTGCATGGTTTGCGCTAGATGTACCATAGGCTCAGAAATCGTTTTGGACGCACCAGATGGTACCACTTGCTGACTAGGGGCAAGTGGAATCTCGTTTTGGTCCTTTCGGAGATAGTGCTAAACTTGACGGAAGATAGCGCATGGTTTGCGTCGAGGTGTACCATAGGCTCATAAATCATTTTGGACGCACCCGATGGAAGTCCTAATTGACGTGGGTCAGGTGGAATCTCACTTCTTTTCATTTGGAGACAGTGTTAGTGTCGGGGCAAGATAGGTGCACTGTTTGCGCCAAACGTACCATCGGCTCAGAAATCATTTTGGACGCACCCGATCGTACCACAAGGTGACGAGGCTCAAGTGCAAGCTTGTTTTGGTCCTTTCAGACATAGTGCTAATCTTGACGCAAGATAGGAGCACGGTTTGCGCCGAACATACCATTGGCTCAGAAATCATTTTGGACGCACTCGATGGAATGCCTAGGTGACCTGGGTCATTTGGACTCTCGCTTCTTTCTGTTTGGAGACATTGTTAGTGTCGATGCAAAATAAGTGCACGGTTTGCGTCGAACGTACCATAGGCTTATAAATCATTGTGGACGCACCCGATGGAACTCCTAGGTGACGTGGGTGATGTGGAATCTCTCTTCTTTCTGTTTGCAGACTGTGTTAGCTTTGGTGCAAGCTAGGTGCCAGGTTTGCGCTAGATGTACCATAGGCTCAGAAATCATTTTGGACGCACCTGATGGTACCACTAGGTGACTAGGATCAAGTGGAAGCTCGTTTCGGTCCTTTGCGGAGATAGTGCTAATCTTGACGGTAGATAGGTGCACGGTTTGCGTCGAACGTACCATAGGCTCACAAATCATTTTAGACGCACCCGATGGAAGTCCTAATTGATGTGGGTTAGGTGGAATCTCACTTCTTTCCATATGGAGACAGTGTTAGTGTCGGTGCAAGATAGGTGCACAGTTTGCGCCAAATGTACCATCGGCTCAGAAAACATTTTGGACGCACCCGATCGTACCACTAGGTGATGAGGCTCAAGTGGAAGCTCGTTTCGGTCCTTTTGGACATAGTGCTAATCTTGACGCAAGATAGGGGTACGGTTTGCGTCAAACATACCATTGGCTCAGAAATCGTTTTGGACGCACTCGATGGAACGCCTAGGTGACGTGGGTCATTTGGACACTCGCTTCTTTCCGTTTGGAGACATTGTTAGTGTCGATGCTAGATAGGTGCACGGTTTTCGTCGAATGTACCATAGGCTCAGAAATCATTTTGGACATACCCGATGGAACTCCTAGGTGATGTGGGTGATGTGGAATCTCTCTTATTTCTGTTTGGAGACAGTGCTAGCGTCGGTGCAAGCTCGGTGCATGGTTTGCGCTAGATGTACCATAGGCTCAGAAATCGTTTTGGACGCACCAGATGGTACCACTTGCTGACTAGGGGCAAGTGGAATCTCGTTTTGGTCCTTTCAGAGATAGTGCTAAACTTGACGGAAGATAGCGCATGGTTTGCGTCGAGGTGTACCATAGGCTCATAAATCATTTTGGACGCACCCGATGGAAGTCCTAATTGACGTGGGTCAGGTGGAACCTCACTTCTTTTCATTTGGAGACAGTGTTAGTGTCGGGGCAAGATGGGTGCACTGTTTGCGCCAAACGTACCATCGGCTCAGAAATCGTTTTGGACGCACCCGATCGTACCACAAGGTGACGAGGCTCAAGTGCAAGCTTGTTTTGGTCCTTTCAGACATAGTGCTAATCTTGACGCAAGATAGGAGCACGGTTTGCGCCGAACATACCATTGGCTCAAAAATCATTTTGGACGCACTCGATGGAATGCCTAGGTGACCTGGGTCATTTGGACTCTCGCTTCTTTCTGTTTGGAGACATTGTTAGTGTCGATGCAAAATAAGTGCACGGTTTGCGTCGAACGTACCATAGGCTTATAAATCATTGTGGACGCACCCGATGGAACTCCTAGGTGACGTGGGTGATGTGGAATCTCTCTTCTTTCTGTTTGCAGACTGTGTTAGCTTTGGTGCAAGCTAGGTGCAAGGTTTGCGCTAGATGTACCATAGGCTCAGAAATCATTTTGGACGCACCTGATGGTACCACTAGGTGACTAGGATCAAGTGGAAGCTCGTTTCGGTCCTTTGCGGAGATAGTGCTAATCTTGACGGTAGATAGGTGCACGGTTTGCGTCGAACGTACCATAGGCTCACAAATCATTTTAGACGCACCCGATGGAAGTCCTAATTGATGTGGGTTAGGTGGAATCTCACTTCTTTCCATATGGAGACAGTGTTAGTGTCGGTGCAAGATAGGTGCACAGTTTGCGCCAAATGTACCATCGGCTCAGAAAACATTTTGGACGCACCCGATCGTACCACTAGGTGATGAGGCTCAAGTGGAAGCTCGTTTCGGTCCTTTTGGACATAGTGCTAATCTTGACGCAAGATAGGGGTACGGTTTGCGTCAAACATACCATTGGCTCAGAAATCGTTTTGGACGCACTCGATGGAACACCTAGGTGACGTGGGTCATTTGGACACTCGCTTCTTTCCGTTTGGAGACATTGTTAGTGTCGATGCTAGATAGGTGCACGGTTTTCGTCGAATGTACCATAGGCTCAGAAATCATTTTGGACATACCCGATGGAACTCCTAGGTGACGTGGGTGATGTGGAATCTCTCTTATTTCTGTTTGGAGACAGTGCTAGCGTCGGTGCAAGCTCGGTGCATGGTCTGCGCTAGATGTACCATAGGCTCAGAAATTGTTTTGGACGCACCAGATGGTACCACTTGCTGACTAGGGCAAGTGGAATCTCGTTTTGGTCCTTTCGGAGATAGTGCTAAACTTGACGGAAGATAGCGCATGGTTTGCGTCGAGGTGTACCATAGGCTCATAAATCATTTTGGACGCACCCGATGGAAGTCCTAATTGACGTGGGTCAGGTGGAATCTCACTTCTTTTCATTTGGAGACAGTGTTAGTGTCGGGGCAAGATAGGTGCACTGTTTGCGCCAAACGTACCATCGGCTCAGAAATCATTTTGGACGCACCCGATCGTACCACAAGGTGACGAGGCTCAAGTGCAAGCTTGTTTTGGTCCTTTCAGACATAGTGCTAATCTTGACGCAAGATAGGAGCACGGTTTGTGTCGAACATACCATTGGCTCAGAAATCATTTTGGACGCACTCGATGGAATGCCTAGGTGACCTGGGTCATTTGGACTCTCGCTTCTTTCTGTTTGGAGACATTGTTAGTGTCGATGCAAAATAAGTGCACGGTTTGCGTCGAACGTACCATAGGCTTATAAATCATTGTGGACGCACCCGATGGAACTCCTAGGTGATGTGGGTGATGTGGAATCTCTCTTCTTTCTGTTTGCAGACTGTGTTAGCTTTGGTGCAAGCTAGGTGCAAGGTTTGCGCTAGATGTACCATAGGCTCAGAAATCATTTTGGACGCACCTGATGGTACCACTAGGTGACTAGGATCAAGTGGAAGCTCGTTTCGGTCCTTTGCGGAGATAGTGCTAATCTTGATGGTAGATTGGTGCACGGTTTGCGTCGAACGTACCATAGGCTCACAAATCCTTTTAGACGCACCCGATGGAAGTCCTAATTGATGTGGGTTAGGTGGAATCTCACTTCTTTCCATATGGAGACAGTGTTAGTGTCGGTGCAAGATAGGTGCACAGTTTGCGCCAAATGTACCATCGGCTCAGAAAACATTTTGGACGCACCCGATCGTACCACTAGGTGATGAGGCTCAAGTGGAAGCTCGTTTCGGTCCTTTTGGACATAGTGCTAATCTTGACGCAAGATAGGGGTACGGTTTGCGTCAAACATACCATTGGCTCAGAAATCGTTTTGGACGCACTCGATGGAACGCCTAGGTGACGTGGGTCATTTGGACACTCGCTTCTTTCCGTTTGGAGACATTGTTAGTGTCGATGCTAGATAGGTGCACGGTTTTCGTCGAATGTACCATAGGCTCAGAAATCATTTTGGACATACCCGATGGAACTCCTAGGTGACGTGGGTGATGTGGAATCTCTCTTATTTCTGTTTGGAGACAGTGCTAGCGTCGGTGCAAGCTCGGTGCATGGTTTGCGCTAGATGTACCATAGGCTCAGAAATCGTTTTGGACGCACCAGATGGTACCACTTGCTGACTAGGGGCAAGTGGAATCTCGTTTTGGTCCTTTCGGAGATAGTGCTAATCTTGACGGAAGATAGCGCATGGTTTGCGTCGAGGTGTACCACAGGCTCATAAATCATTTTGGACGCACCCGATGGAAGTCCTAATTGACGTGGGTCAGGTGGAATCTCACTTCTTTTCATTTGGAGACAGTGTTAGTGTCGGGGCAAGGTAGGTGCACTGTTTGCGCCAAACGTACCATCGGCTCAGAAATCATTTTGGACGCACCCGATCGTACCACAAGGTGACAAGGCTCAAGTGCAAGCTTGTTTTGGTCCTTTCAGACATAGTGCTAATCTTGACGCAAGATAGGAGCACGGTTTGCGCCGAACATACCATTGGCTAAGAAATCGTTTTGGACGCACTCGATGGAACGCCTAGGTGACCTGGGTCATTTGGACTCTCGCTTCTTTCTGTTTGGAGACATTGCTAGTGTCGATGCAAAATAAGTGCACGGTTTGCGTCGAACGTACCATAGGCTTATAAATCATTGTGGACGCACCCGATGGAACTCCTAGGTGACGTGGGTGATGTGGAATCTCTCTTCTTTCTATTTGCAGACTGTGTTAGCTTTGGTGCAAGCTAGGTGCAAGGTTTGCGCTAGATGTACCATAGGCTCAGAAATCATTTTGGACGCACCTGATGGTACCACTAGGTGACTAGGATCAAGTGGAAGCTCGTTTTGGTCCTTTGCGGAGATAGTGCTAATCTTGACGGTAGATAGGTGCACGGTTTGCGTCGAACGTACCATAGGCTCGAAAATCATTTTGGACGCACCCGATGGAACCCCTAAGTGAAGTGAGTGATGTGAAATCTCTCTTATTTCTGTTTGGAGACTATGTTAGCGTCGGTGCAAGCTAGGTGCATGGTTTGCGCTAGATGTACCATAGGCTCAGAAATCGTTTTCGACGCACCTGATGGTACATCTAGCTGACTAGGGTCAAATGGAAGCTCACTTCGGTCCTTTCGGAGATAGTGCTAATCTTGACGGAAGATAGGTGCACGGTCTGCGTTGAGCGTACCATAGGCTCACAAATCATTGTGGACTGACCCGACGGAAGTCCTAATTGATGTGGGACATGTGGAATCTCACTTCTTTCCATTTGGAGATTGTGTTAGTGTCGATGCAAGATAGGTGCACAGTTTGCGCCAAATGTACCATCGGCTCAAAAATCATTTTGGACGCACCCGATCGTACCACAAGGTGACGAGGCTCAAATGGAAGCTCATTTTGGTCCTTTCGGACATAGTGCTAGTCTTGACGCAAGATAGGAGCACGGTTTGCGTCGAACATAGCATTGGCTCAGAAATCATTTTGGACGCACTCAATGGAACGCCTAGGTGACGTGGGTCATTTGGGCACTCGCTTCTTTCCGTTTGGAGACATTGTTAGTGTCGATGCTAGATAGGTGCACGGTTTTCGTCGAATGTACCATAGGCTCAGAAATCATTTTGGACACACCCGATGGAACTCCTAGGTGACGTGGGTGATGTGGAATCTCTCTTAATTCTGTTTGGAGACAGTGCTAGCATCGGTGCAAGCTCAGTGCATGGTTTGCGCTAGATGTACCATAGGCTCAGAAATCGTTTTGGACGCACCAGATGGTACCACTTGCTGACTAGGGGCAAGTGGAATCTCGTTTCGATCCTTTCGGAAATTGTGCTAATCTTGATGGAAGATAGTGCATGGTTTGCGTCGAGGTGTACCATAGGCTCACAAATCATTTTGGACGCACCCGATGGAAGTCCTAATTGACGTGGGTCAGGTGGAATCTCACTTCTTTTCATTTGGAGACAGTGTTAGTGTCGGGGCAAGATAGGTGCACTGTTTGTGCCAAACGTACCATCGGCTCAGAAATCATTTTGGACGCACCCGATCATACCACAAGGTGACGAGGCTCAAGTGCAAGCTTGTTTTGGTCCTTTCAGACATAATGCTAATCTTGACGCAAGATAGGAGCACGGTTTGCGCTGAACATACCATTGGCTCAGAAATCGTTTTGGACGCACTCGATGGAACGCCTAGGTGACCTGGGTCATTTGAACTCTCGCTTCTTTCTGTTTGGAGACATTGTTAGTGTTGATGCAAAATAAGTGCACGGTTTGCGTCGAACGTACCATAGGCTTATAAATCATTTTGGACGCACCCGATGGAACTCCTAGGTGACGTGGGTGATGTGGAATCTCTCTTCTATCTGTTTGCAGACTGTGTTAGCTTTGGTGCAAGCTAGGTGCAAGGTTTGCGCTAGATGTACCATAGGCTTAGAAATCATTTTGGACACACCTGATGGTACCCCTAGGTGACTAGGATCAAGTGGAAGCTCATTTCGGTCCTTTGCGGAGATAGTGCTAATCTTGACAGAAGATAGGTGCATGATTTGCGTCGAGCGTACCATAGGCTCGCAAATCATTTTAGACGCACCCGATGGAAGTCCTAATTGACGTGGGTTATGTGGAATCTCACTTCTTTCCATATGGAGACAGTGTTAGTGTCAGTGCAAGATAGGTGCACAGTTTGCGCCAAATGTACCATCGGCTCAGAAATCATTTTGGACGCACCCGATCGTACCACTAGGTGATGAGGCTCAAGTGGAAGCTCGTTTCGGTCCTTTTGGACATAGTGCTAATCTTGACGCAAGATAGGGGTACGGTTTGCGTCAAACATACCATTGGCTCAGAAATCATTTTGGACGCACTCGATGGAACGCCTAGGTGACGTGGGTCATTTGGACACTCGCTTCTTTCCGTTTGGAGACATTGTTAGTGTCGATGCTAGATAGGTGCACGGTTTTCGTCGAATGTACCATAGGCTTAGAAATCATTTTGGACACACCCGATGGAACTCCTAGGTGACGTGGGTGATGTGGAATCTCTCTTATTTCTGTTTGGAGAGAGTGCTAGCTATGGTGCAAGCTCGGTGCATGGTTTGCGCTAGATGTACCATAGGCTCAGAAATCGTTTTGGACGCACCAGATGGTACCACTTGCTGACTAGGGGCAAGTGGAATCTCGTTTCGGTCCTTTTGGAGATAGTGCTAATCTTGACGGAAGATAGTGCATGGTTTGCGTCGAGGTGTACCATAGGCTCACAAATCATTTTGGACGCACCCGATGGAAGTCCTAATTGACGTGGGTCAGGTGGAATCTCACTTCTTTTCATTTGGAGACAGTGTTAGTGTCGGGGCAAGATAGGTGCACTGTTTGCGCCAAACGTACCATCGGCTCAGAAATCATTTTGGACGCACCCGATCGTACCACAAGATGACGAGGCTCAAGTGCAAGCTTGTTTTGGTCCTTTCAGACATAGTGCTAACCTTGACGCAAGATAGGAGCACGGTTTGCGCCGAACAAACCATTGGATCAGAAATCATTTTGGACGCACTCGATGGAACGCCTAGGTGACCTGGGTCATTTGGACTCTCGCTTCTTTCTGTTTGGAGACATTGTTAGTGTCGATGCAAAATAAGTGCACGGTTTGCGTCGAACGTACCATAGGCTTATAAATCATTGTGGACGCACCCGATGGAACTCCTAGGTGATGTGGCTGATGTGGAATCTCTCTTCTTTCTGTTTGCAGACTGTGTTAGCTTTGGTGCAAGGTTTGCGCTAGATGTACCATAGGCTCAGAAATCATTTTGGACGCACCTGATGGTATCACTAGGTGACTAGGATCAAGTGGAAGCTCGTTTCGGTCCTTTGCGGAGATAGTGCTAATCTTGATGGTAGATAGGTGCACGGTTTGCGTCGAGCGTACCATAGGCTCGGAAATCATTTTGGACGCACCCGATGGAACTCCTAAGTGACGTGAGTGATGTGGAATCTCTCTTATTTCTGTTTGGAGACTGTGTTAGCGTCGGTGCAAGCTAGGTGCATGGTTTGCGCTAGATGTACCATAGGCTCAAAAATCATTTTGGACGCCCCTGATGGTACATCTAGGTGACTAGGGTCAAATGGAAGCTCACTTCGGTCCTTTCAGAGATAGTGCTAATCTTGACGGAAGATAGGTGCACGGTTTGCGTTGAGCGTACCACAGGCTCACAAATCATTGTGGACTCACCCGACGGAAGTCCTAATTGATGTGGGTCAGGTGGAATCTCACTTCTTTCCATTTGGAGATTGTGTTAGTGTCGATGCAAGATAGGTGCACAGTTTGCGCCAAATGTACCATCGGCTCAAAAATCATTTTGGACGCACCCGATCGTACGACAGGGTGACGAGGCTCAAATGGAAGCTCATTTTGGTCCTTTCGGACATAGTGCTAATCTTGACGCAAGATAGGAGCACGGTTTGTGTCGAACATAGCATTGGCTCAAAAATCGTTTTGGACGCACTCGATGGAACGCCTAGGTGACGTGGGTCATTTGGACACTCGCTTCTTTCCGTTTGGAGACATTGTTAGTGTCGATGCTAGATAGGTGCATGGTTTTCATCGAACGTATCATAGGCTCAGAAATCATTTTGGACACACCCGATGGAACTCCTAGGTGATGTGGGTGATGAGGAATCTCTCTTAAATCTATTTGGAGACAGTGTTAGTGTCGGTGCAAGCTCGGTGCATGGTTTGCGCTAGATGTACCATAGGCTCAGAAATCATTTTGGACACACCAGATGGTACCACTTGGTGACTAGGGGCAAGTGGAAGCTCGTTTCGGTCCTTTCGGAGATAGTGCTAATCTTGACGGAAGAAAGTGCATGGTTTGCGTCGAGGTGTACCATAGGCTCACAAATCATTTTGGACGCACCCGATGGAAGTCCTAATTGACGTGGGTCAGGTGGAATCTCACTTCTTTTCATTTGGAGACAGTGTTAGTGTCGGGGCAAGAGAGGTGCACTATTTGCGCCAAACGTACCATCATCTCAGAAATCATTTTGGACGCACCCGATTGTACCACAAGGTGACGAGGCTCAAGTGGAAGCTTGTTTTGGTCCTTTCAGACATAGTGCTAATTTTGATGCAAGATAGGTGCACGGTTTGCGTCGAACATACCATTGGCTCAGAAATTATTTTGGACGCACTCGATGGAACGCCTAGGTGAAGTGGGTCATTTGGACTCTCGCTTCTTTCTGTTTGGAGACATTGTTAGTGTCGATGCAAAATAAGTGCACGGTTTGTGTCGAACGTACCATAGGCTTAGAAATCATTTTGGACACACCCGATGGAACTCCTAGGTGACGTGGGTGATGTGGAATCTCTCTTCTTTCTGTTTGCAGACTATGATCGCTTTGGTGCAAGCTAGGTGCAAGGTTTGCGCTAGATGTACCATAGGCTCATAAATCATTTTGGACGCACCTGATGGTACCCCTAGGTGACTAGGATCAAATGGAAGCTCGTTTCGGTCCTTTGTGGAGATAGTGCTAATCTTGACAGAAGATAGGTGCACGGTTTGCGTCGAGCGTACCGTAGCCTCGCAAATTATTTTAGATGCTCCCGATGGAAGTCCTAATTGACGTGGGTCAGGTGGAATCTCACTTCTTTCCATATGGAGACAGTGTTAGTGTCGGTGCAAGATAGGTGCACAGTTTGCGCCAAATGTACCATCGGCTCAGAAATCATTTTGGACACACCCGATCGTACCACTAGGTGATGAGGCTCAAGTGAAGCTCGTTTCGGTCCTTTTGGACATAGTGCTAATCTTGACGCAAGATAGGGGTACGGTTTGCGTCGAACATACCATTGGCTCAGAAATCATTTTGGACGCACTCGATGGAATGCCTAGGTGACGTGGGTCATTTGGACACTCGCTTCTTTCTGTTTGGAGACATTGTTAGTGTCGATGCTAGATAGGTGCACGGTTTTTGTCGAATGAACCATAGGCTCAGAAATCATTTTGGACACACCCGATGGAACTCCTAGGTGACGTGGGTGATGTGGAATCTCTCTTATTTCTGTTTGGAGATAGTGCTAGCGTCAGTGCAAGCTCGGTGCATGGTTTGCGCTAGATGTACCATAGGCTCAGAAATCATTTTGGACGCACCAGATGGTACCACTTGCTGACTAGGGGCAAGTGGAAGCTCGTTTCGGTCCTTTCGGAGATAGTGCTAATCTTGACGGAAGATAGTGCATGGTTTGCGTCGAGGTGTACCATAGGCTCACAAATCATTTTGAACGCACCCGATGGAAGTCCTAATTGACGTGGGTCAGGTGGAATCTCACTTCTTTTCATTTGGAGACAGTGTTAGTGTCGGCGCAAGATAGGTGCACTGTTTGCGCCAAACATACCATCGGCTCAGAAATCATTTTGGATGCACCCGATCGTACCACAAAGTGACGGGGCTTAAGTGCAAGTTTGTTTTGGTCCTTTCAGACATAGTCCTAATTTGACGCAAGATAGGAGCACGGTTTGCGCCGAACATACCATTGGCTCAGAAATCGTTTTGGACGCACTCGATGGAACGCCTAGGTGACCTGGGTCATTTGGACTCTCGCTTCTTTCTGTTTGGAGACATTGTTAGTGTCGATGCAAAATAAGTGCACGGTTTGCGTCGAACGTACCATAGGCTTATAAATCATTTTGGATGCACCCGATGGAACTCCTAGGTGATGTGGAATCTCTCTTCTTTCTATTTGCAGACTGTGTTAGCTTTGGTGCAAGCTAGGTGCAAGGTTTGCGCTAGATGTACCATAGGCTTAGAAATCATTTTGGACGCACCTGATGGTACCACTAGGTGACTAGGATCAAGTGGAAGCTTGTTTCGGTCCTTTGCGGAGATAGTGCTAATCTTGACGGTAGATAGGTGCATGGTTTCCGTCGAGCGTACCATAGGCTCGGAAATCATTTTGGACGCACCCGATGGAACTCCTAAGTGACGTGAGTGATGTGGAATCTCTCTTATTTCTGTTTGGAGACTGTGTTAGCGTCGGTGCAAGCTAGGTGCATTGTTTGCGCTAGATGTACCATAGGCTCAAAAATCGTTTTGGACGCCCCTGATGGTACATCTAGGTGACTAGGGTCAAATGGAAGCTCACTTCGGTCCTTTCGGAGATAGTGCTAATCTTGACGGAAGATAGGTGCACGGTTTGCGTTGAGCGTACCACAGGCTCACAAATCATTATGGACTCACCCGACGGAAGTCCTAATTGATGTGGGTCAGGTGGAATCTCACTTCTTTCCATTTGGAGATTGTGTTAGTGTCGATGCAAGATAGGTGCACAGTTTGCGCCAAATGTACCATCGGCTCAAAAATCATTTTGGACGCACCCGATCGTACCACTAGGTGATGAGGCTCAAATGGAAGCTCGTTTCGGTCCTTTCAGACATAGTGCTAATCTTGACGCAAGATAGGAGCACGGTTTGCGTCGAACATAGCATTGGCTCAGAAATCGTTTTGGACGCACTCGATGGAACGCCTAGGTGACGTGGGTCATTTGGACACTCGCTTCTTTCCGTTTGGAGACATTGTTAGTGTCGATGCTAGATAGGTGCACGGTTTTCGTCGAACGTACCATAGGCTCAGAAATCATTTTGGACACACCCGATGGAACTCCTAGGTGATGTGGGTGATGTGGAATCTCTCTTAATTCTATTTGGAGACAGTGTTAGTGTCGGTGCAAGCTCGGTGCATGGTTTGCGCTAGATGTACCATAGGCTTAGAAATCGTTTTGGACACACCAGATGGTACCACTTGGTGACTAGGGGCAAGTGGAAGCTCGTTTCGGTCCTTTCGGAGATAGTGCTAATCTTGACGGAAGATAGTGCATGGTTTGCGTCGAGGTGTACCATAGGCTGACAAATCATTTTGGATGCACCCGATGGAAGTCCTAATTGACGTGGGTCAGGTGGAATCTCACCTCTTTTCATTTGGAGACAGTGTTAGTGTCGGGGCAAGATAGGTGCACTGTTTGCGCCAAGCGTACCATCGGCTCAGAAATCATTTTGGATGCACTCGATCGTACCACAAAGTGACGAGGCTCAAGTGCAAGCTTGTTTTAGTCCTTTCAGACATAGTGCTAATCTTGACGCAAGATAGGAGCACGGTTTGCGCCGAACATACCATTGGCTCAGAAATCGTTTTGGACGCACTCGATGGATCGCCTAGGTGACCTGGGTCATTTGGACTCTCACTTCTTTCTGTTTGGAGACATTGTTAGTGTCGATGCAAAATAAGTGCACGGTTTGCGTCGAACGTACCATAGGCTTATAAATCATTTTGGACGCACCCGATGGAACTCCTAGGTGACGTGGGTGATGTGGAATCTCTCTTCTTTCTGTTTGCAGACTGTGTTAGCTTTGGTGCAAGCAAGGTGCAAGGTTTGCGCTAGATGTACCATAGGCTCAGAAATCATTTTGGATGCACCTGATGGTACCACTAGGTGACTAGGATCAAGTGGAAGCTCGTTTCGGTCCTTTGCGGAGATAGTGCTAATCTTGACGGTAGATAGGTGCACGGTTTGCGTCGAGCGTACCATAGGCTCGGAAATCATTTTGGACGCACCCGATGGAACTCCTAAGTGACGTGAGTGATGTGGAATCTCTCTTATTTCTGTTTGGAGACTGTGTTAGCGTCGGTGCAAGCTAGGTGCATGGTTTGCGCTAGATGTACCATAGGCTCAAAAATCATTTTGGACGCCCCTGATGGTACATCTAGGTGACTAGGGTCAAATGGAAGCTCACTTCGGTCCTTTCAGAGATAGTGCTAATCTTGACGGAAGATAGGTGCACGGTTTGCGTTGAGCGTACCACAGGCTCACAAATCATTGTGGACTCACCCGACGGAAGTCCTAATTGATGTGGGTCAGGTGGAATCTCACTTCTTTCCATTTGGAGATTGTGTTAGTGTCGATGCAAGATAGGTGCACAGTTTGCGCCAAATGTACCATCGGCTCAAAAATCATTTTGGACGCACCCGATCGTACGACAGGGTGACGAGGCTCAAATGGAAGCTCATTTTGGTCCTTTCGGACATAGTGCTAATCTTGACGCAAGATAGGAGCACGGTTTGTGTCGAACATAGCATTGGCTCAAAAATCGTTTTGGACGCACTCGATGGAACGCCTAGGTGACGTGGGTCATTTGGACACTCGCTTCTTTCCGTTTGGAGACATTATTAGTGTCGATGCTAGATAGGTGCATGGTTTTCATCGAACGTATCATAGGCTCAGAAATCATTTTGGACACACCCGATGGAACTCCTAGGTGATGTGGGTGATGTGGAATCTCTCTTAAATCTATTTGGAGACAGTGTTAGTGTCGGTGCAAGCTCGGTGCATGGTTTGCGCTAGATGTACCATAGGCTCAGAAATCATTTTGGACACACCAGATGGTACCACTTGGTGACTAGGGGCAAGTGGAAGCTCGTTTCGGTCCTTTCGGAGATAGTGCTAATCTTGACGGAAGAAAGTGCATGGTTTGCGTCGAGGTGTACCATAGGCTCACAAATCATTTTGGACGCACCCGATGGAAGTCCTAATTGACGTGGGTCAGGTGGAATCTCACTTCTTTTCATTTGGAGACAGTGTTAGTGTCGGGGCAAGAGAGGTGCACTATTTGCGCCAAACGTACCATCATCTCAGAAATCATTTTGGACGCACCCGATTGTACCACAAGGTGACGAGGCTCAAGTGGAAGCTTGTTTTGGTCCTTTCAGACATAGTGCTAATTTTGATGCAAGATAGGTGCACGGTTTGCGTCGAACATACCATTGGCTCAGAAATTGTTTTGGACGCACTCGATGGAACGCCTAGGTGAAGTGGGTCATTTGGACTCTCGCTTCTTTCTGTTTGGAGACATTGTTAGTGTCGATGCAAAATAAGTGCACGGTTTGTGTCGAACGTACCATAGGCTTAGAAATCATTTTGGACACACCCGATGGAACTCCTAGGTGACGTGGGTGATGTGGAATCTCTCTTCTTTCTGTTTGCAGACTATGATCGCTTTGGTGCAAGCTAGGTGCAAGGTTTGCGCTAGATGTACCATAGGCTCATAAATCATTTTGGACGCACCTGATGGTACCCCTAGGTGACTAGGATCAAATGGAAGCTCGTTTCGGTCCTTTGTGGAGATAGTGCTAATCTTGACAGAAGATAGGTGCACGGTTTGCGTCGAGCGTACCGTAGCCTCGCAAATTATTTTAGATGCTCCCGATGGAAGTCCTAATTGACGTGGGTCAGGTGGAATCTCACTTCTTTCCATATGGAGACAGTGTTAGTGTCGGTGCAAGATAGGTGCACAGTTTGCGCCAAATGTACCATCGGCTCAGAAATCATTTTGGACACACCCGATCGTACCACTAGGTGATGAGGCTCAAGTGAAGCTCGTTTCGGTCCTTTTGGACATAGTGCTAATCTTGACGCAAGATAGGGGTACGGTTTGCGTCGAACATACCATTGGCTCAGAAATCATTTTGGACGCACTCGATGGAATGCCTAGGTGACGTGGGTCATTTGGACACTCGCTTCTTTCTGTTTGGAGACATTGTTAGTGTCGATGCTAGATAGGTGCACGGTTTTTGTCGAATGTACCATAGGCTCAGAAATCATTTTGGACACACCCGATGGAACTCCTAGGTGACGTGGGTGATGTGGAATCTCTCTTATTTCTGTTTGGAGATAGTGCTAGCGTCAGTGCAAGCTCGGTGCATGGTTTGCGCTAGATGTACCATAGGCTCAGAAATCATTTTGGACGCACCAGATGGTACCACTTGCTGACTAGGGGCAAGTGGAAGCTCGTTTCGGTCCTTTCGGAGATAGTGCTAATCTTGACGGAAGATAGTGCATGGTTTGCGTCGAGGTGTACCATAGGCTCACAAATCATTTTGAACGCACCCGATGGAAGTCCTAATTGACGTGGGTCAGGTGGAATCTCACTTCTTTTCATTTGGAGACAGTGTTAGTGTCGGGGCAAGATAGGTGCACTATTTGCGCCAAACATACCATCGGCTCAGAAATCATTTTGGATGCACCCGATCGTACCACAAAGTGACGAGGCTTAAGTGCAAGTTTGTTTTGGTCCTTTCAGACATAGTCCTAATTTGACGCAAGATAGGAGCACGGTTTGCGCCGAACATACCATTGGCTCAGAAATCGTTTTGGACGCACTCGATGGAACGCCTAG
The DNA here is from genome assembly GCF_019320115.1 of Miscanthus floridulus. Taxonomy (NCBI): domain Eukaryota; kingdom Viridiplantae; phylum Streptophyta; class Magnoliopsida; order Poales; family Poaceae; genus Miscanthus; species Miscanthus floridulus. Next base: position 63,030,570 of record NC_089585.1, on the reverse strand, counting down.
GTGACCTGGGTCATTTGGACTCTCGCTTCTTTCTGTTTGGAGACATTGTTAGTGTCGATGCAAAATAAGTGCACGGTTTGCGTCGAACGTACCATAGGCTTATAAATCATTTTGGATGCACCCGATGGAACTCCTAGGTGATGTGGAATCTCTCTTCTTTCTATTTGCAGACTGTGTTAGCTTTGGTGCAAGCTAGGTGCAAGGTTTGCGCTAGATGTACCATAGGCTTAGAAATCATTTTGGACGCACCTGATGGTACCACTAGGTGACTAGGATCAAGTGGAAGCTTGTTTCGGTCCTTTGCGGAGATAGTGCTAATCTTGACGGTAGATAGGTGCATGGTTTCCGTCGAGCGTACCATAGGCTCGGAAATCATTTTGGACGCACCCGATGGAACTCCTAAGTGACGTGAGTGATGTGGAATCTCTCTTATTTCTGTTTGGAGACTGTGTTAGCGTCGGTGCAAGCTAGGTGCATTGTTTGCGCTAGATGTACCATAGGCTCAAAAATCGTTTTGGACGCCCCTGATGGTACATCTAGGTGACTAGGGTCAAATGGAAGCTCACTTCGGTCCTTTCGGAGATAGTGCTAATCTTGACGGAAGATAGGTGCACGGTTTGCGTTGAGCGTACCACAGGCTCACAAATCATTATGGACTCACCCGACGGAAGTCCTAATTGATGTGGGTCAGGTGGAATCTCACTTCTTTCCATTTGGAGATTGTGTTAGTGTCGATGCAAGATAGGTGCACAGTTTGCGCCAAATGTACCATCGGCTCAAAAATCATTTTGGACGCACCCGATCGTACCACTAGGTGATGAGGCTCAAATGGAAGCTCGTTTCGGTCCTTTCAGACATAGTGCTAATCTTGACGCAAGATAGGAGCACGGTTTGCGTCGAACATAGCATTGGCTCAGAAATCGTTTTGGACGCACTCGATGGAACGCCTAGGTGACGTGGGTCATTTGGACACTCGCTTCTTTCCGTTTGGAGACATTGTTAGTGTCGATGCTAGATAGGTGCACGGTTTTCGTCGAACGTACCATAGGCTCAGAAATCATTTTGGACACACCCGATGGAACTCCTAGGTGATGTGGGTGATGTGGAATCTCTCTTAATTCTATTTGGAGACAGTGTTAGTGTCGGTGCAAGCTCAGTGCATGGTTTGCGCTAGATGTACCATAGGCTCAGAAATCATTTTGGACACACCAGATGGTACCACTTGGTGACTAGGGGCAAGTGGAAGCTCGTTTCGGTCCTTTCAGAGATAGTGCTAATCTTGACGGAAGAAAGTGCATGGTTTGCGTCGAGGTGTACCATAGGCTCACAAATCATTTTGGACGCACCCGATGGAAGTCCTAATTGACGTGGGTCAGGTGGAATCTCACTTCTTTTCATTTGGAGACAGTGTTAGTGTCGGGGCAAGAGAGGTGCACTATTTGCGCCAAACGTACCATCATCTCAGAAATCATTTTGGACGCACCCGATCGTACCACAAGGTGACGAGGCTCAAGTGGAAGCTTGTTTTGGTCCTTTCAGACATAGTGCTAATTTTGACGCAAGATAGGTGCACGGTTTGCGTCGAACATACCATTGGCTTAGAAATCGTTTTGGACGCACTCGATGGAACGCCTAGGTGACGTGGGTCATTTGGACTCTCGCTTCTTTCTATTTGGAGACATTGTTAGTGTCGATGCAAAATAAGTGCACGGTTTGTGTCGAACGTACCATAGGCTTAGAAATCATTTTGGACACACCCTGATATGAACCCGCTAGGGTTTATGGACGATCTTTCGATGAGAGGCGTGAGATCACTCGATTTGGTGGATGGAGATGACGTTCACGGCCCGACTACAGCCTTCCAAGACCGTGCCTTAGCAACCGATACACCACCTCCAAAGGCCGTCACGATCTTGTGGAGCGCGACAACCAGCCACTAGGGCTCCCGTCCTGCAAGCAATCGAAGAACTAGCAAGAACAAGGAAACAAGCACTGAATTTGCAAGATGGAATTGAAAGCCTCAAACTGAATCTTATTTTGAGTGGGGTTCCGAAGACAAGGAGACGGGCGGCTGGATCAGCACGCGCGCCTACAAGCAAGTAGCAAAGGCTAAACTTGATCTAAACAAAACCCAAGTGTTCCTGGTGGCGGCTATATGACGTGTGGAGGACGACCACAAGAGAGTTTGGGTCGTGCTCCAACCCTAGGACGCGTCCCTACTGGACTCTAAACGATACAAGCCCATTGGGCTAACTTAAGGTGGCGCAGCACCCTGGACAGAATAGACCTCTCGGTGATTTTTGGGCTGTTGACGCCGTTTATGAGCAGATATAAGTATGAGGTCAGATCCGTATGAAAGTAGACTTTATTAGCTTTCCAACAAGTCCAGAATCACCCCAATCTGACTCCGTATGTAACCATGGCGACCGTCGCAAGTTGGAGGTGTGCTGCAGTCCGAATCCAGCCTACGCGAGTCCTTTTCCCTTTCGGTCTTCTCCTTGATTCCTAATCAAAACAAGAGTGCACGTGTCTCCAAGATCTAAACAGGATGGACAAGAGCTCAAGAAGGAACTCACTTGATGATTAAGTGTTCGAGCACGAGCACGGGTAATAGGACCAGCAGGTGTCGGCGTGGACGGCGTGGATGTATGATCGGTGTTGATGTCCTCATCACACCCGATGGAACTCCTAGGTGACGTGGGTGATGTGGAATCTCTCTTCTTTCTGTTTGCAGACTATGATCGCTTTGGTGCAAGCTAGGTGCAAGGTTTGCGCTAGATGTACCATAGGCTCATAAATCATTTTGGACGCACCTGATGGTACCCCTAGGTGACTAGGATCAAATGGAAGCTCGTTTCGGTCCTTCGCGGAGATAGTGCTAATCTTGACAGAAGATAGGTGCACGGTTTGCGTCGAGCGTACCATAGGCTCGCAAATTATTTTAGACGCACCCGATGGAAGTCCTAATTGATGTGGGTCAGGTGGAATCTCACTTCTTTCCATATGGAGACAGTGTTGTCGGTGCAAGATAGGTGCACAGTTTGCGCCAAATGTACCATCGGCTTAGAAATCATTTTGGACGCACCCGATCGTACCACTAGGTGATGAGGCTCAAGTGAAGCTCGTTTCGGTCCTTTTGGACATATTGCTAATCTTGACGCAAGATAGGGGTACGGTTTGCGTCAAACATACCATTGGCTCAGAAATCATTTTGGATGCACTCGTGGAATGCCTAGGTGACGTGGGTCATTTGGACACTCGCTTCTTTCCGTTTGGAGACATTGTTAGTGTCGATGCTAGATAGGTGCACGGTTTTCGTCGAATGTACCATAGGCTCAGAAATCATTTTGGACACACCCGATGGAACTCCTAGGTGACATGGGTGATGTGGAATCTCTCTTATTTTTGTTTGGAGACAGTGCTAGCGTCGGTGCAAGCTTGGTGCATGGTTTGCGCTAGATGTACCATAGGCTTAGAAATCATTTTGGACGCACCAGATGGTACCACTTGCTGACTAGGGGCAAGTGGAAGCTCGTTTCGGTCCTTTCGGAGATAGTGCTAATCTTGACGGAAGATAGTGCATGGTTTGCGTCGAGGTGTACCATAGGCTCACAAATCATTTTGGACGCACCCGATGGAAGTCCTAATTGACGTGGGTCAGGTGGAATCTCACTTCTGTTCATTTGGCGACAGTGTTAGTGTCGGGGCAAGATAGGTGCACTATTTGCGCCAAACGTACCATCGGCTCAGAAATCATTTTGGACGCACCCGATCGTACCACAAGGTGACGAGGCTCAAGTGCAAGCTTGTTTTGGTCCTTTCAGACATAGTGCTAATCTTGACGCAAGATAGGAGCACGGTTTGCGCCGAACATACCATTGGCTCAGAAATCATTTTGGACGCACTCGATGGAACGCCTAGGTGACCTGGGTCATTTGGATTCTATCTTCTTTCTGTTTGGAGACATTGTTAGTGTCGATGCAAAATAAGTGCACGGTTTGCGTCGAACGTACCATAGGCTTATAAATCATTTTGGACACACCCGATGGAATTCCTAGGTGACGTGGGTGATGTGGAATCTCTCTTCTTTCTGTTTGTATACTGTGTTAGCTTTGGTGCAAGCTAGGTGCAAGGTTTGTGCTAGATGTACCTAGGCTCAGAAATCATTTTGGACGCACCTGATGGTACCCCTAGGTGACTAGGATCAAGTGGGAGCTCGTTTCGGTCCTTTGCGGAGATAGTGCTAATCTTGACAGAAGATAGGTGCATGGTTTGCGTCGAGTGTACCATTGGCTCGCAAATTATTTTAGACGCACCCGATGGAAGTCCTAATTGACGTGGGTCAGGTGGAATCTCACTTCTTTCCATATGGAGACAGTGTTAGTGTCGGTGCAAGATAGGTGCACAGTTTGTGCCAAATGTACCATCGGCTCAGAAATCATTTTGGACGCACCCGATCGTACCACTAGGTGATGAGGCTCAAGTGAAGCTCGTTTCGGTCCTTTTGGACATAGTGCTAATCTTGACGCAAGATAGGGGTACGGTTTGCGTCGAACATACCATTGGCTCAGAAATTGTTTTGGACGCACTCGATGGAACGCCTAGGTGACGTGGGTCATTTGGATACTCGCTTCTTTCTGTTTGGAGACATTGTTAGTGTCGATGCTAGATAAGTGCACGGTTTGCGTCGAACGTACCATAGGCTCGTAAATCATTTTGGACGCACCTGATGGAACTCCTAGGTGATGTGGGTGATGTGGAATCTCTCTTCTTTCTGTTTGCAGATTGTGTTAGCTTTGGTGCAAGCTAGGTGCAAGGTTTGCGCTAGATGTACCATACGCTCAGAAATCATTTTGACGCACCTGATGGTACCACTAGGTGACTAGGACCAAGTGGAAGCTCGTTTCGGTCCTTTCGGAGATAGTGGTAATCTTGACGGAAGATAGGTGCACGGTTTGCGTCGAGCGTACCATAGGCTCGCAAATCATTTTGGACACACCCAATGGAAGTCCTAATTAACGTGGGTCAGCTGGAATCTCACTTCTTTCCATATGGAGACAGTGTTAGTGTCGGTGCAAGATAGGTGCACAGTTTGCGCCAAATGTACCATCGGCTTAGAAATCATTTTGGATGCACCCGATCGTACCACTAGGTGATGAGGCTCAAGTGAAGCTCGTTTCGGTCCTTTTGGACATAGTGCTAATCTTGACGCAAGATAGGGGTACGGTTTGCGTCGAACATACCATTGGCTCAGAAATCATTTTGGATGCACTCGATGGAATGCCTAGGTGACGTGGGTCATTTGGACACTCGCTTCTTTCGTTTGGAGACATTGTTAGTGTCGATGCTAGATAGGTGCACGGTTTTCGTCGAATGTACCATAGGCTCAAAAATCATTTTGGACACACCCGATGGAACTCCTAGGTGACATGGGTGATGTGGAATCTCTCTTATTTCTGTTTGGAGACAGTGCTAGCGACGGTGCAAGCTCGGTGCATGGTTTGCGCTAGATGTACCATAGGCTCAGAAATCATTTTGGACGCACCAGATGGTACCACTTGCTGACTAGGGGCAAGTGGAAGCTCGTTTCGGTCCTTTCGGAGATAGTGCTAATCTTGACGGAAGATAGTGCATGGTTTGCGTCGAGGTGTACCATAGGCTCACAAATCATTTTGGACGCACCCGATGGAAGTCCTAATTGACGTGGGTCAGGTGCAATCTCACTTCTTTTCATTTGGAGACAGTGTTAGTGTCGGGGCAAGAAAGGTGCACTATTTGCGCCAAACGTACCATCGGCTCAGAAATCATTTTGACGCACCTGATGGTACCACTAGGTGACTAGGATCAAGTGGAAGCTCGTTTCGGTCCTTTCGGAGATAGTGGTAATCTTGACGGAAGATAGGTGCACGGTTTGCGTCGAACATACCACTGGCTCAGAAATTGTTTTGGATGCACTCGATGGAACGCCTAGGTGACGTGGGTCATTTGGACTCTCGCTTCTTTCCGTTTGGAGACATTGTTAGTGTCCATGCTAGATAAGTGCATGGTTTGCGTCAAACGTACCATAGGCTCAGAAATCAGTTTGGACGCATCCGATGGAACTCCTAGGTGACGTGGGTGATGTGGAATCTCTCTTCTTTCTGTTTGCAGACTGTGTTAGCTTTGGTGCAAGGTTTGCACTAGATGTACCATAGGCTCAGAAATCATTTTGGGCGCACCTGATGGTACCACTAGGTGACTAAGATCAAGTGGAAGCACGTTTCGGTCCTTTCAGAGATAGTGGTAATCTTGACAGAAGATAGGTGCACGGTTTGTGTTGAGCATACCATAGGCTCACAAATCATTTTGGACGCACCCAATGGATGTCCTAATTAACGTGGGTCAGGTGGAATCTCACTTCTTTCCAAATGGAGACAGTGTTAGTGTCGGTGCAAGATAGGTGCACAGTTTGCACCAAATGTACCATCGGCTCAGAAATCATTTTGGACGTACCCGATCGTACCACTAGGTGACGAGGCTCAAGTGGAAGCTCATTTCGGTCCTTTCGGACATAGTGCTAATCTTGATGCAAGATAGGAGCACGGTTTGCGTCGAACATACCATTGGCTCAGAAATTGTTTTGGACGCACTCGATGGAACGCCTAGGTAACATGGGTCATTTGGACCCTCGCTTCTTTCCGTTTGGAGACATTGTTAGTGTCGATGCTAGATAAGTGCATGGTTTGCGTCGAACGTACCATAGGCTCAGAAATCATTTTGTATGCACTCGTTGGAACTCCTAGGTGACGAGGGTGATGTGGAATCTATGTTCTTTCTATTTGCAGACTGTGTTAGCTTTGGTGCAAGCTACGTGCGAGGTTAGCGCTAGATGTACCATAGGCTCAAAAATCATTTTGGACGCACCTGATGGTACCACTAGGTGAGTAGGATCAAGTGGAAGCTCATTTCAGTCCTTTGCGGAGATAGTGCTAATCTTGACAGAAGATAGGTGCATGGTTTGCGTCGAGCGTACCATAGGCTCGCAAATCATTTTGGACGCACCCGATGGAAGTCCTAATTGACGTGGGTCAGGTGGAATCTCACTTCTTTCCATATGGAGACAGCATTAGTGTCGGTGCAAGATAGGTGCACAGTTTGCGCCAAATGTATCATCAGCTCAGAAATCATTTTGGATGCATCCGATCGTACCACTAGGTGACGAGGCTCAAGTGGAAGCTCGTTTCGATCCTTTCGGACATAGTGCTAATCTTGACGCAAGATAGGGGCACGGTTTGCGTCGAACATACCATTGGCTCAGAAATCCTTTTGGACGCACTCGATGGAACGCCTAGGTGACGTGGGTCATTTGGACTCTCGCTTCTTTCCGTTTGGAGACATTGTTAGTGTCGATGCTAGATAGGTGCACGGTTTGCGTCGAACGTACCATAGGCTCGTAAATCATTTTGGACGCACCCGATGGAACTCCTAGGTGACGTGGGTGATGTGGAATCTCTCTTCTTTCAGTTTGGAGACTATGTTAGCGTCGGTGCAAGCTAGGTGCATGGTTTGCGCTAGATGTACCATAGGCTCAGAAATTGTTTTGGACGCACCTGATGGTACCACTTGGTGACTAGGGCAAGTGGAAGCTCGTTTCGGTCTTTTCGAAGATAGTGCTAATCTTGACGGAAGATAGGTGCACGGTTTGCGTCGAGCGTACCATAGGCTCAGTAATCATTTTGGACGCACCAAATGGAACTCCTAGGTGATGTGGGTCAGGTAGAATCTCACTTCTTTCCATTTGAAGATAGTGTTAGTGTCGGGGCAAGATAGGTGCACTATTTGTGCCAAACGTACCATTGGCTCAGAAATCATTTTGGACGCACCCGATCGTAGCACTAGGTGACGGGGCTCAAGTGAAAGGTCATTTCGGTCCTTTTGGACATAGTGCTAATCCAAGATAGGAGCACTGTTTGCGTCAAACATACCATTGGCTCGAAAATCATTTTGGACGCACCCGATGGGACCCCTAGGTGACGTCGGTCATTTGGACTCTCACTTCTTTCCGTTTGGAGACAGTGTTAGTGTCGATGCTAGATAGGTGCACGGTTTGCATCAAACGCACCATAGGCTCGGAAATCATTTTGGACGCACCCGATGGAACTCCTAGGTGACATGGGTGATGTGGATTCTCTCTTATTTCTGTTTGGAGACAGTGTTAGCGTCGGTGCAAGCTAGGTGCATGGTTTGTGTCAGATGTACCATAGTCTCAGAAATCATTTTGGACGCACCTGATGGTACCACTAGGTGACTAGGGTCAAATGGAAGCTCACTTCGGTCCTTTCGGAGATAGTGCTAATCTTGATGGACGATAGGTGCACGGTTTGCGTCGAGCGTACCATAGGCTCGCAAAACATTGTGGACTCACCTGATGGAAGTCCTAATTGATGTGGGTCAGGTGGAATCTCACTTCTTTCCATTTGGAGACAGTGTTAGTGTCGATGCAAGATAGGTGCACAGTTTGCGCCAAATGTACCATCGGCTCAAAAATCATTTTGGACGCACCCGATCGTACCACAAGGTGATGAGGCTCAAGTGGAAGCTCGTTTCGGTCCTTTTGGACATAGTGCTAATCTTGACGCAAGATAGGAGCACGGTTTACGTCGAACATACCATTGGCTCAGAAATCGTTTTGGACGCACTCGATGGAACGCCTAGGTGACGTGGGTCATTTGGACACTCGCTTCTTTCCGTTTGGAGACATTGTTAGTGTCGATGCTAGATAGGTGCACGGTTTTCGATGAATCTACCATAGGCTCAGAAATCATTTTGCACACACCCGATGGAACTCCTAGGTGACGTGGGTGATGTGGAATCTCTATTATTTATGTTTGGAGACAGTGTTAGCGTCGGTACAAGCTTGGTGCATGGTTTGCGCTAGATGTACCATAGGCTCAGAAATTGTTTTGGACGCACCTGATGGTACCACTTGGTGACTAGGGTCAAATGGAAGCTCACTTCGGTCCTTTCGGAGATAGTGCTAATCTTGACGGAAGATAGGTGCACTGTTTGCGTCGAGCGTACCATAGGCTCGCAAATTATTTTGGACGCACCCGATGGAAGTCCTAATTGACGTGGGTCAGGTGGAATCTCACTTCTTTCCATATGGAGACAGTGTTAGTGTCGGTGCAAGATAGGTGCACTGTTTGCGCCAAACGTACCATCGGCTCAGAAATCATTTTGGACACACCCGATCGTACCACAAGGTGACGAGGCTCAAGTGGAAGCTTGTTTTGGTCCTTTCAGACATAGTGCTAATCTTGACGCAAGATAGGAGCACGGTTTGCGTCGAACATACCATTGGCTCAGAAATCATTTTGGACGCACTCGATGGAACGCCTAGGTGATGTGGGTCAATTGGACACTCGCTTCTTTCCGTTTGGAGACATTGTTAGTGTCGATGCTAGATAAGTGCATGGTTTGCGTCGAACGTACCATAGGCTCAGAAATTAGTTTGGACGCACCCGATGGAACTCCTAGGTGACGTGGGTGATGTGGAATCTCTCTTCTTTCTGTTTGCAGACTATGTTAGCTTTGGTGCAAGCTCGGTGCATGGTTTGCGCTAGATGTACCATAGGCTCAGAAATCATTTTGGACGCACCAGATGGTACCACTTGCTGACTAGGGGCAAGTGGAAGCTCGTTTCGGTCCTTTCAGAGATAGTGCTAATCTTGATGGAAGATAGTGCATGGTTTGCGTCGAGGTGTACCATAGGCTCACAAATCATTTTGGACGCACCCGATGGAAGTCCTAATTGACGTGGGTCAGATGGAATCTCACTTCTTTTGAATTGGAGACAGTGTTAGTGTCGGGGCAAGATAGGTGCACTGTTTGCGCCAAACGTACCATCGGCTCAGAAATCATTTTGGACGCACCCAATCGTACCACAAGGTGACGAGGCTCAAGTGGAAGCTTGTTTTGCTCCTTTCAGACATAGTGCTAATCTTGATACAAGATAGGAGCATGGTTTGCGCCGAACATACCATTGGCTCAGAAATCATTTTGGGCGCACTCGATGGAATGCCTAGGTGACCTGGGTCATTTGGACTCTCGCTTCTTTCTGTTTGGAGACATTGTTAGTGTCGATGCAAAATAAGTGCACGGTTTGCGTCGAACGTACCATAGGCTTATAAATCGTTTTGGACGCACCCGATGGAACTCCTAGGTGACGTGGGTGATGTGGAATCTCTCTTCTTTCTGTTTGCAGACTGTGTTAGCTTTGGTGCAAGGTTTGCACTAGATGTACCATAGGCTCAGAAATCATTTTGGGCGCACCTGATGGTACCACTAGGTGACTAAGATCAAGTGGAAGCACGTTTCGGTCCTTTCAGAGATAGTGGTAATCTTGACAGAAGATAGGTGCACGGTTTGTGTTGAGCGTACCATAGGCTCACAAATCATTTTGGACGCACCCAATGGATGTCCTAATTAACGTGGGTCAGGTGGAATCTCACTTCTTTCCAAATGGAGACAGTGTTAGTGTCGGTGCAAGATAGGTGCACAGTTTGCACCAAATGTACCATCGGCTCAGAAATCATTTTGGACGTACCCGATCGTACCACTAGGTGACGAGGCTCAAGTGGAAGCTCATTTCGGTCCTTTCGGACATAGTGCCAATCTTGATGCAAGATAGGAGCACGGTTTGCGTCGAACATACCATTGGCTCAGAAATTGTTTTGGACGCACTCGATGGAATGCCTAGGTAACATGGGTCATTTGGACCCTCGCTTCTTTCCGTTTGGAGACATTGTTAGTGTCGATGCTAGATAAGTGCATGGTTTGCGTCGAACGTACCATAGGCTCAGAAATCATTTTGTATGCACCCGTTGGAACTCCTAGGTGACGTGGGTGATGTGGAATCTATCTTCTTTCTATTTGTAGACTGTGTTAGCTTTGGTGCAAGCTACGTGCGAGGTTAGCGCTAGATGTACCATAGGCTCAAAAATCATTTTGGACGCACCTGATGGTACCACTAGGTGAGTAGGATCAAGTGGAAGCTCATTTCAGTCCTTTGCGGAGATAGTGCTAATCTTGACAGAAGATAGGTGCATGGTTTGCGTCGAGCGTACCATAGGCTCGCAAATCATTTTGGACGCACCCGATGGAAGTCCTAATTGACGTGGGTCAGGTGGAATCTCACTTCTTTCCATATGGAGACAGCATTAGTGTCGGTGCAAGATAGGTGCACAGTTTGCGCCAAATGTATCATCAGCTCAGAAATCATTTTGGATGCATCCGATCGTACCACTAGGTGACGAGGCTCAAGTGGAAGCTCGTTTCGATCCTTTCGGACATAGTGCTAATCTTGACGCAAGATAGGGGCACGGTTTGCGTCGAACATACCATTGGCTCAGAAATCCTTTTGGACGCACTCGATGGAACGCCTAGGTGACGTGGGTCATTTGGACTCTCGCTTCTTTCCGTTTGGAGACATTGTTAGTGTCGATGCTAGATAGGTGCACGGTTTGCGTCGAACGTACCATAGGCTCGTAAATCATTTTGGACGCACCCGATGGAACTCCTAGGTGACGTGGGTGATGTGGAATCTCTCTTCTTTCAGTTTGGAGACTATGTTAGCGTCGGTGCAAGCTAGGTGCATGGTTTGCGCTAGATGTACCATAGGCTCAGAAATCGTTTTGGACGCACCTGATGGTACCACTTGGTGACTAGGGCAAGTGGAAGCTCATTTCGGTCTTTTCGGAGATAGTGCTAATCTTGACGGAAGATAGGTGCACGGTTTGCGTCGAGCGTACCATAGGCTCAGTAATCATTTTGGACGCACCAAATGGAACTCCTAGGTGATGTGGGTCAGGTAGAATCTCACTTCTTTCCATTTGAAGATAGTGTTAGTGTCGGGGCAAGATAGGTGCACTATTTGTGCCAAACGTACCATTGGCTCAGAAATCATTTTGGACGCACCCGATCGTAGCACTAGGTGGACGGGGCTCAAGTGAAAGGTCATTTCGGTCCTTTTGGACATAGTGCTAATCCAAGATAGGAGCACTGTTTGCGTCAAACATACCATTGGCTCGAAAATCATTTTGGACGCACCCGATGGGACCCCTAGGTGACGTCGGTCATTTGGACTCTCACTTCTTTCCGTTTGGAGACAGTGTTAGTGTCGATGCTAGATAGGTGCACGGTTTGCATCAACGCACCATAGGCTCGGAAATCATTTTGGACGCACCCGATGGAACTCCTAGGTGACATGGGTGATGTGGATTCTCTCTTATTTCTGTTTGGAGACAGTGTTAGCGTCGGTGCAAGCTAGGTGCATGGTTTGTGTCAGATGTACCATAGTCTCAGAAATCATTTTGGACGCACCTGATGGTACCACTAGGTGACTAGGGTCAAATGGAAGCTCACTTCGGTCCTTTCGGAGATAGTGCTAATCTTGATGGACGATAGGTGCACGGTTTGCGTCGAGCGTACCATAGGCTCGCAAAACATTGTGGACTCACCTGATGGAAGTCCTAATTGACTGTGGGTCAGGTGGAATCTCACTTCTTTCCATTTGGAGACAGTGTTAGTGTCGATGCAAGATAGGTGCACAGTTTGCGCCAAATGTACCATCGGCTCAAAAATCATTTTGGACGCACCCGATCGTACCACAAGGTGATGAGGCTCAAGTGGAAGCTCGTTTCGGTCCTTTGGACATAGTGCTAATCTTGACGCAAGATAGGAGCACGGTTTACGTCGAACATACCATTGGCTCAGAAATCGTTTTGGACGCACTCGATGGAACGCCTAGGTGACGTGGGTCATTTGGACACTCGCTTCTTTCCATTTGGAGACATTGTTAGTGTCGATGCTAGATAGGTGCACGGTTTTCGATGAATCTACCATAGGCTCAGAAATCATTTTGCACACACCCGATGGAACTCCTAGGTGACGTGGGTGATGTGGAATCTCTATTATTTATGTTTGGAGACAGTGTTAGCATCGGTACAAGCTTGGTGCATGGTTTGCGCTAGATGTACCATAGGCTCAGAAATCGTTTTGGACGCACCTGATGGTACCACTAGGTGACTAGGGTCAAATGGAAGCTCACTTCGGTCCTTTCGGAGATAGTGCTAATCTTGACGGAAGATAGGTGCACGGTTTGCGTCGAGCGTACCATAGGCTCGCAAATTCATTTTGGACGCACCCGATGGAAGTCCTAATTGACGTGGGTCAGGTGGAATCTCACTTCTTTCCATATGGAGACAGTGTTAGTGTCGGTGCAAGATAGGTGCACTGTTTGCGCCAAACGTACCATCGGCTCAGAAATCATTTTGGACAGCACCCGATCGTACCACTAGGTGACTGAGGCTCAAGTGGAAGCTTGTTTTGGTCCTTTCAGACATAGTGCTAATCTTGACGCAAGATAGGAGCACGGTTTGCGTCGAACATACCATTGGCTCAGAAATCATTTTGGACGCACTCGATGGAACGCCTAGGTGACGTGGGTCAATTTGGACACTCGCTTCTTTCCGTTTGGAGACATTGTTAGTGTCGATGCTAGATAAGTGCACTGGTTTGCGTCGAACGTACCATAGGCTCAGAAATTAGTTTGGACGCACCCGATGGAACTCCTAGGTGACGTGGGTGATGTGGAATCTCTCTTCTTTCTGTTTGCAGACTATGTTAGCTTTGGTGCAAGCTCGGTGCATGGTTTGCGCTAGATGTACCATAGGCTCAGAAATCATTTTGGACGCACCAGATGGTACCACTTGCTGACTAGGGGCAAGTGGAAGCTCGTTTCGGTCCTTTCAGAGATAGTGCTAATCTTGATGGAAGATAGTGCATGGTTTGCGTCGAGGTGTACCATAGGCTCACAAATCATTTTGGACGCACCCGATGGAAGTCCTAATTGACGTGGGTCAGATGGAATCTCACTTCTTTTGAATTGGAGACAGTGTTAGTGTCGGGGCAAGATAGGTGCACTGTTTGCGCCAAACGTACCATCGGCTCAGAAATCATTTTGGACGCACCCAATCGTACCACAAGGTGACGAGGCTCAAGTGGAAGCTTGTTTTGCTCCTTTCAGACATAGTGCTAATCTTGATACAAGATAGGAGCATGGTTTGCGCCGAACATACCATTGGCTCAGAAATCATTTTGGGCGCACTCGATGGAATGCCTAGGTGACCTGGGTCATTTGGACTCTCGCTTCTTTCTGTTTGGAGACATTGTTAGTGTCGATGCAAAATAAGTGCACGGTTTGCGTCGAACGTACCATAGGCTTATAAATCGTTTGGACGCACCCGATGGAACTCCTAGGTGACGTGGGTGATGTGGAATCTCTCTTCTTTCTGTTTGCAGACTGTGTTAGCTTTGGTGCAAGGTTTGCACTAGATGTACCATAGGCTCAGAAATCATTTTGGGCGCACCTGATGGTACCACTAGGTGACTAAGATCAAGTGGAAGCACGTTTCGGTCCTTTCAGAGATAGTGGTAATCTTGACAGAAGATAGGTGCACGGTTTGTGTTGAGCGTACCATAGGCTCACAAATCATTTTGGACGCACCCAATGGATGTCCTAATTAACGTGGGTCAGGTGGAATCTCACTTCTTTCCAAATGGAGACAGTGTTAGTGTCGGTGCAAGATAGGTGCACAGTTTGCACCAAATGTACCATCGGCTCAGAAATCATTTTGGACGTACCCGATCGTACCACTAGGTGACGAGGCTCAAGTGGAAGCTCATTTCGGTCCTTTCGGACATAGTGCTAATCTTGATGCAAGATAGGAGCACGGTTTGCGTCGAACATACCATTGGCTCAGAAATTGTTTTGGACGCACTCGATGGAACGCCTAGGTAACATGGGTCATTTGGACCCTCGCTTCTTTCCGTTTGGAGACATTGTTAGTGTCGATGCTAGATAAGTGCATGGTTTGCGTCGAACGTACCATAGGCTCAGAAATCATTTTGTATGCACCCGTTGGAACTCCTAGGTGACGTGGGTGATGTGGAATCTATCTTCTTTCTATTTGCAGACTGTGTTAGCTTTGGTGCAAGCTACGTGCGAGGTTAGCGCTAGATGTACCATAGGCTCAAAAATCATTTTGGACGCACCTGATGGTACCACTAGGTGAGTAGGATCAAGTGGAAGCTCATTTCAGTCCTTTGCGGAGATAGTGCTAATCTTGACAGAAGATAGGTGCATGGTTTGCGTCGAGCGTACCATAGGCTCGCAAATCATTTTGGACGCACCCGATGGAAGTCCTAATTGACGTGGGTCAGGTGGAATCTCACTTCTTTCCATATGGAGACAGCATTAGTGTCGGTGCAAGATAGGTGCACAGTTTGCGCCAAATGTATCATCAGCTCAGAAATCATTTTGGATGCATCCGATCGTACCACTAGGTGACGAGGCTCAAGTGGAAGCTCGTTTCGATCCTTTCGGACATAGTGCTAATCTTGACGCAAGATAGGGGCACGGTTTGCGTCGAACATACCATTGGCTCAGAAATCCTTTTGGACGCACTCGATGGAACGCCTAGGTGACGTGGGTCATTTGGACTCTCGCTTCTTTCCGTTTGGAGACATTGTTAGTGTCGATGCTAGATAGGTGCACGGTTTGCGTCGAACGTACCATAGGCTCGTAAATCATTTTGGACGCACCCGATGGAACTCCTAGGTGACGTGGGTGATGTGGAATCTCTCTTCTTTCAGTTTGGAGACTATGTTAGCGTCGGTGCAAGCTAGGTGCATGGTTTGCGCTAGATGTACCATAGGCTCAGAAATCGTTTTGGACGCACCTGATGGTACCACTTGGTGACTAGGGCAAGTGGAAGCTCGTTTCGGTCTTTTTGGAGATAGTGCTAATCTTGACGGAAGATAGGTGCACGGTTTGCGTCGAGCGTACCATAGGCTCAGTAATCATTTTGGACGCACCAAATGGAACTCCTAGGTGATGTGGGTCAGGTAGAATCTCACTTCTTTCCATTTGAAGATAGTGTTAGTGTCGGGGCAAGATAGGTGCACTATTTGTGCCAAACGTACCATTGGCTCAGAAATCATTTTGGACGCACCCGATCGTAGCACTAGGTGACGGGGCTCAAGTGAAAGGTCATTTCGGTCCTTTTGGACATAGTGCTAATCCAAGATAGGAGCACTGTTTGCGTCAAACATACCATTGGCTCGAAAATCATTTTGGACGCACCCGATGGGACCCCTAGGTGACGTCGGTCATTTGGACTCTCACTTCTTTCCGTTTGGAGACAGTGTTAGTGTCGATGCTAGATAGGTGCACGGTTTGCATCAAACGCACCATAGGCTCGGAAATCATTTTGGACGCACCCGATGGAACTCCTAGGTGACATGGGTGATGTGGATTCTCTCTTATTTCTGTTTGGAGACAGTGTTAGCGTCGGTGCAAGCTAGGTGCATGGTTTGTGTCAGATGTACCATAGTCTCAGAAATCATTTTGGACGCACCTGATGGTACCACTAGGTGACTAGGGTCAAATGGAAGCTCACTTCGGTCCTTTCGGAGATAGTGCTAATCTTGATGGACGATAGGTGCACGGTTTGCGTCGAGCGTACCATAGGCTCGCAAAACATTGTGGACTCACCTGATGGAAGTCCTAATTGACGTGGGTCAGGTGGAATCTGCACTTCTTTCCATTTGGAGACAGTGTTAGTGTCGATGCAAGATAGGTGCACAGTTTGCGCCAAATGTACCATCGGCTCAAAAATCATTTTGGACGCACCCGATCGTACCACAAGGTGATGAGGCTCAAGTGGAAGCTCGTTTCGGTCCTTTTAGACATAGTGCTAATCTTGACGCAAGATAGGAGCACGGTTTACGTCGAACATACCATTGGCTCAGAAATCGTTTTGGACGCACTCGATGGAACGCCTAGGTGACGTGGGTCATTTGGACACTCGCTTCTTTCCGTTTGGAGACATTGTTAGTGTCGATGCTAGATAGGTGCACTGGTTTTCGATGAATCTACCATAGGCTCAGAAATCATTTTGCACACACCCGATGGAACTCCTAGGTGACGTGGGTGATGTGGAATCTCTATTATTTATGTTTGGAGACAGTGTTAGCATCGGTACAAGCTTGGTGCATGGTTTGCGCTAGATGTACCATAGGCTCAGAAATCGTTTTGGACGCACCTGATGGTACCACTTGGTGACTAGGGTCAAATGGAAGCTCACTTCGGTCCTTTCGGAGATAGTGCTAATCTTGACGGAAGATAGGTGCACGGTTTGCGTCGAGCGTACCATAGGCTCGCAAATTATTTTGGACGCACCCGATGGAAGTCCTAATTGACGTGGGTCAGGTGGAATCTCACTTCTTTCCATATGGAGACAGTGTTAGTGTCGGTGCAAGATAGGTGCACTGTTTGCGCCAAACGTACCATCGGCTCAGAAATCATTTTGGACACACCCGATCGTACCACAAGGTGACGAGGCTCAAGTGGAAGCTTGCTTTGGTCCTTTTAGACATAGTGCTAATCTTGACGCAAGATAGGAGCACGGTTTGCGTCGAACATACCATTGGCTCAGAAATCATTTTGGACGCACTCGATGGAACGCCTAGGTGATGTGGGTCAATTGGACACTCGCTTCTTTCCGTTTGGAGACATTGTTAGTGTCGATGCTAGATAAGTGCATGGTTTGCGTCGAACGTACCATAGGCTCAGAAATTAGTTTGGACGCACCCGATGGAACTCCTAGGTGACGTGGGTGATGTGGAATCTCTCTTCTTTCTGTTTGCAGACTATGTTAGCTTTGGTGCAAGCTCGGTGCATGGTTTGCGCTAGATGTACCATAGGCTCAGAAATCATTTTGGACGCACCAGATGGTACCACTTGCTGACTAGGGGCAAGTGGAAGCTCGTTTCGGTCCTTTCAGAGATAGTGCTAATCTTGATGGAAGATAGTGCATGGTTTGCGTCGAGGTGTACCATAGGCTCACAAATCATTTTGGACGCACCCGATGGAAGTCCTAATTGACGTGGGTCAGATGGAATCTCACTTCTTTTGAATTGGAGACAGTGTTAGTGTCGGGGCAAGATAGGTGCACTGTTTGCGCCAAACGTACCATCGGCTCAGAAATCATTTTGGACGCACCCAATCGTACCACAAGGTGACGAGGCTCAAGTGGAAGCTTGTTTTGCTCCTTTCAGACATAGTGCTAATCTTGATACAAGATAGGAGCATGGTTTGCGCCGAACATACCATTGGCTCAGAAATCATTTTGGACGCACTCGATGGAATGCCTAGGTGACCTGGGTCATTTGGACTCTCGCTTCTTTCTGTTTGGAGACATTGTTAGTGTCGATGCAAAATAAGTGCACGGTTTGCGTCGAACGTACCATAGGCTTATAAATCATTTTGGACGCACCCGATGGAACTCCTAGGTGACAGTGGGTGATGTGGAATCTCTCTTCTTTCTGTTTGCAGACTGTGTTAGCTTTGGTGCAAGCTAGGTGCAGGTTTGCACTAGATGTACCATAGGCTCAGAAATCATTTTGGGCGCACCTGATGGTACCACTAGGTGACTAAGATCAAGTGGAAGCACGTTTCGGTCCTTTCAGAGATAGTGGTAATCTTGACAGAAGATAGGTGCACGGTTTGTGTTGAGCGTACCATAGGCTCACAAATCATTTTGGACGCACCCAATGGATGTCCTAATTAACGTGGGTCAGGTGGAATCTCACTTCTTTCCAAATGGAGACAGTGTTAGTGTCGGTGCAAGATAGGTGCACAGTTTGCACCAAATGTACCATCGGCTCAGAAATCATTTTGGACGTACCCGATCGTACCACTAGGTGACGAGGCTCAAGTGGAAGCTCATTTCGGTCCTTTCGGACATAGTGCTAATCTTGATGCAAGATAGGAGCACGGTTTGCGTCGAACATACCATTGGCTCAGAAATTGTTTTGGACGCACTCGATGGAACGCCTAGGTAACATGGGTCATTTGGACCCTCGCTTCTTTCCGTTTGGAGACATTGTTAGTGTCGATGCTAGATAAGTGCATGGTTTGCGTCGAACGTACCATAGGCTCAGAAATCATTTTGTATGCACCCGTTGGAACTCCTAGGTGACGTGGGTGATGTGGAATCTATCTTCTTTCTATTTGCAGACTGTGTTAGCTTTGGTGCAAGCTACGTGCGAGGTTAGCGCTAGATGTACCATAGGCTCAAAAATCATTTTGGACGCACCTGATGGTACCACTAGGTGAGTAGGATCAAGTGGAAGCTCATTTCAGTCCTTTGCGGAGATAGTGCTAATCTTGACAGAAGATAGGTGCATGGTTTGCGTCGAGCGTACCATAGGCTCGCAAATCATTTTGGACGCACCCGATGGAAGTCCTAATTGACGTGGGTCAGGTGGAATCTCACTTCTTTCCATATGGAGACAGCATTAGTGTCGGTGCAAGATAGGTGCACAGTTTGCGCCAAATGTATCATCAGCTCAGAAATCATTTTGGATGCATCCGATCGTACCACTAGGTGACGAGGCTCAAGTGGAAGCTCGTTTCGATCCTTTCGGACATAGTGCTAATCTTGACGCAAGATAGGGGCACGGTTTGCGTCGAACATACCATTGGCTCAGAAATCCTTTTGGACGCACTCGATGGAACGCCTAGGTGACGTGGGTCATTTGGACTCTCGCTTCTTTCCGTTTGGAGACATTGTTAGTGTCGATGCTAGATAGGTGCACGGTTTGCGTCGAACGTACCATAGGCTCGTAAATCATTTTGGACGCACCCGATGGAACTCCTAGGTGACGTGGGTGATGTGGAATCTCTCTTCTTTCAGTTTGGAGACTATGTTAGCGTCGGTGCAAGCTAGGTGCATGGTTTGCGCTAGATGTACCATAGGCTCAGAAATCGTTTTGGACGCACCTGATGGTACCACTTGGTGACTAGGGCAAGTGGAAGCTCGTTTCGGTCTTTTCGGAGATAGTGCTAATCTTGACGGAAGATAGGTGCACTGGTTTGCGTCGAGCGTACCATAGGCTCAGTAATCATTTTGGACGCACCAAATGGAACTCCTAGGTGATGTGGGTCAGGTAGAATCTCACTTCTTTCCATTTGAAGATAGTGTTAGTGTCGGGGCAAGATAGGTGCACTATTTGTGCCAAACGTACCATTGGCTCAGAAATCATTTTGGACGCACCCGATCGTAGCACTAGGTGACGGGGCTCTAGTGAAAGGTCATTTCAGTCCTTTTGGACATAGTGCTAATCCAAGATAGGAGCACTGTTTGCGTCAAACATACCATTGGCTCGAAAATCATTTTGGACACACCCGATGGGACCCCTAGGTGACGTCGGTCATTTGGACTCTCACTTCTTTCCGTTTGGAGACAGTGTTAGTGTCGATGCTATATAGGTGCACGGTTTGCATCAAACGCACCATAGGCTCGGAAATCATTTTGGACGCACCCGATGGAACTCCTAGGTGACATGGGTGATGTGGATTCTCTCTTATTTCTGTTTGGAGACAGTGTTAGCGTCGGTGCAAGCTAGGTGCATGGTTTGTGTCAGATGTACCATAGTCTCAGAAATCATTTTGGACGCACCTGATGGTACCACTAGGTGACTAGGGTCAAATGGAAGCTCACTTCGGTCCTTTCGGAGATAGTGCTAATCTTGATGGACGATAGGTGCACGGTTTGCGTCGAGCGTACCATAGGCTCGCAAAACATTGTGGACTCACCTGATGGAAGTCCTAATTGACGTGGGTCAGGTGGAATCTGACTTCTTTCCATTTGGAGACAGTGTTAGTGTCGATGCAAGATAGGTGCACAGTTTGCGCCAAATGTACCATCGGCTCAAAAATCATTTTGGACGCACCCGATCGTACCACAAGGTGATGAGGCTCAAGTGGAAGCTCGTTTCGGTCCTTTTGGACATAGTGCTAATCTTGACGCAAGATAGGAGCACGGTTTACGTCGAACATACCATTGGCTCAGAAATCGTTTTGGACGCACTCGATGGAACGCCTAGGTGACGTGGGTCATTTGGACACTCGCTTCTTTCCGTTTGGAGACATTGTTAGTGTCGATGCTAGATAGGTGCACGGTTTTCGATGAATCTACCATAGGCTCAGAAATCATTTTGCACACACCCGATGGAACTCCTAGGTGACGTGGGTGATGTGGAATCTCTATTATTTATGTTTGGAGACAGTGTTAGCGTCGGTGCAAGCTTGGTGCATGGTTTGCGCTAGATGTACCATAGGCTCAGAAATCGTTTTGGACGCACCTGATGGTACCACTTGGTGACTAGGGTCAAATGGAAGCTCACTTCGGTCCTTTCGGAGATAGTGCTAATCTTGACGGAAGATAGGTGCACGGTTTGCGTCGAGCGTACCATAGGCTCGCAAATTATTTTGGACGCACCCGATGGAAGTCCTAATTGACGTGGGTCAGGTGGAATCTCACTTCTTTTCCATATGGAGACAGTGTTAGTGTCGGTGCAAGATAGGTGCACTGTTTGCGCCAAACGTACCATCGGCTCAGAAATCATTTTGGACACACCCGATCGTACCACAAGGTGACGAGGCTCAAGTGGAAGCTTGTTTTGGTCCTTTCAGACATAGTGCTAATCTTGACGCAAGATAGGAGCACGGTTTGCGTCGAACATACCATTGGCTCAGAAATCATTTTGGACGCACTCGATGGAACGCCTAGGTGATGTGGGTCAATTGGACACTCGCTTCTTTCTGTTTGGAGACATTGTTAGTGTCGATGCTAGATAAGTGCATGGTTTGCGTCGAACGTACCATAGGCTCAGAAATTAGTTTGGACGCACCCGATGGAACTCCTAGGTGACGTGGGTGATGTGGAATCTCTCTTCTTTCTGTTTGTAGACTATGTTAGCTTTGGTGCAAGCTCGGTGCATGGTTTGCGCTAGATGTACCATAGGCTCAGAAATCATTTTGGACGCACCAGATGGTACCACTTGCTGACTAGGGGCAAGTGGAAGCTCGTTTCGGTCCTTTCAGAGATAGTGCTAATCTTGATGGAAGATAGTGCATGGTTTGCGTCGAGGTGTACCATAGGCTCACAAATCATTTTGGACGCACCCGATGGAAGTCCTAATTGACGTGGGTCAGATGGAATCTCACTTCTTTTGAATTGGAGACAGTGTTAGTGTCGGGGCAAGATAGGTGCACTGTTTGCGCCAAACGTACCATCGGCTCAGAAATCATTTTGGACGCACCCAATCATACCACAAGGTGACGAGGCTCAAGTGGAAGCTTGTTTTGCTCCTTTCAGACATAGTGCTAATCTTGATACAAGATAGGAGCATGGTTTGCGCCGAACATACCATTGGCTCAGAAATCGTTTTGGACGCACTCGATGGAATGCCTAGGTGACCTGGGTCATTTGGACTCTCGCTTCTTTCTGTTTGGAGACATTGTTAGTGTCGATGCAAAATAAGTGCACGGTTTGCGTCGAACGTACCATAGGCTTATAAATCATTTTGGACGCACCCGATGGAACTCCTAGGTGACGTGGGTGATGTGGAATCTCTCTTCTTTCTGTTTGCAGACTGTGTTAGCTTTGGTGCAAGCTCGGTGCTAGGTTTGCGCTAGATTTACCATAGGCTCAGAAATCATTTTGGACGCACCTGACGGCACCACTAGGCGACTAGGATCAAGTGGAAGCTCGTTTTGGTCCTTTGCGGAGATAGTGCTAATCTTGATGGTAGATAGGTGCACGGTTTGCGTCGAGCGTACCATAGGCTCGCAAATCATTTTGGACGCACCCGCTGGGAGTCCTAATTGACGTGAGTCAGGTGGAATCTCACTTCTTTCCATATGGAGACAGTGTTAGTGTCGGTGCAAGATAGGTGCACTGTTTGCGCCAAATGTACCATCGGCTCAGAAATCATTTTGGACGCACCCGATCGTACCACTAGGTGATGAGGCTCAAGTGGAAGCTCGTTTCGGTCCTTTTGGACATAGTGCTAATCTGGACGCAAGATAGGGGCACTGTTTGCGTTGAACATACCATTGGCTCAGAAATCATTTTGGACGCACTCGATGGAATGCCTAGGTGATGTGGGTCATTTGGACACTCGCTTCTTTCTGTTTGGAGACATTGTTAGTGTCGATGTTAGATAGGTGCACGGTTTATGTTGAATGTACCATAGGCTCATAAATCATTTTGGACACACCCGATGGAACTCCAAGGTGATGTGGGTGATGTGGAATCTCTATTATTTCTGTTTGGAGACAGTGTTAGCATCGGTACCAGCTCGGTGCATGGTTTGCACTAGATGTACCATAGGCTCAGAAATCATTTTGGACACACCCGATGGAACTCCAAGGTGACGTGGGTGATGTGGAATCTCTATTATTTCTGTTTGGAGGCAGTGTTAGCGTCGGTACAAGCTTGGTGCATGGTTTGCGCTAGATGTACCATAGGCTCAAAAATTGTTTTGGACGCACCTGATGGTACCACTAGGTGACTAGGGTCAAATGGAAGCTCACTTCGGTCCTTTTGGAGACAGTGCTAATCTTGACGGAAGATAGGTGCACGGTTTGCGTCGAGCGTACCATAGGCTCGCAAATCATTTTGGATGCACCCGATGGAAGTCCTAATTGACATGGGTCAGGTGGAATCTCACTTCTTTCCATATGGAGATAGTGTTAGTGTCGGTGCAAGATAGGTGCACAGTTTGCACCAAATGTACCATCAGCTCAGAAATCATTTTGGACGTACCCGATCGTACCACTAGGTGACGAGGCTCAAGTGGAAGCTCGTTTCGGTCCTTTCGGACATAGTGCTAATCTTGATGCCAGATAGGAGGATGGTTTGCGTCGAACATACCATTGGCTCAGAAATTGTTTTGGACGCACTCGATGGAATGCCTAGGTGACGTGGGTCATTTGGACTCTCGCTTCTTTTCGTTTGGAGACATTGTTAGTCTCGATGCTAGATAAGTGGACGGTTTGCGTCGAACATACCATAGGCTCAGAAATCAGTTTGGACGCACCCGATGGAGCTCCTAGGTGACGTGGGTGATGTGGAATCTCTCTTCTTTCTGTTTACAGACTGTGTTAGCTTTGGTGCAAGCTAGGTGCAAGTACCATACGCTCAGAAGTCATTTTGGACACACCTGATGGTACCACTAGGTGACTAGGATCATGATGAGGACACCACGAGTACATCTACACCAGCAGCACCTCAGGCGCCTCCAGTTGATCATCTAGGGCCAATCACTCGGGCCCGTGCGAGAGAATTAAACTTCATCATGCTGTTAAGGAACGAAGGGCCAGCGGAATAAGAAGATGGCCCAACAGGGCAGCCCAGGTGGGGCGCCTAGGGCTGGCAGCCGCCGCCTTTTCCCTGGTGGCGCCCCCCCCTCCTGCCGTCGATCTGGACTCCAGGGGCTGCGCCCCCTTTATTTAGTCGGAGTCCCTTTTGTTTACAACTTGAGTTTTGTTTTACATCTAGCTTTAGCTACTCTCGAACACGGCAATTCCGCGCCGTCTTTGTGTGATTCAGAACTCCACCTTCGAGCGATAATTGTGATTGCTCGCGTCTTTTTCTTGTTCGTTTTTCGATTGCGTGCAGGAAACGATCTTCGTGATCAGGCTGATCTCGCACCGGCGAGGTTGGTAACCATCGGGAGTTGGTTCAGCGATTGCATTGGCGCTTCGGGTTCGCTCGTCGTAGTCGGATCGTGAGGGTCTACTTCCACCAGATCGAAATTATCTCCACTCACCGAAAGATCGGGCACTCCCCTTCTATCAGATCAAGTGGAAGCTCATTTTGGTCCTTTCGGAGATAGTGGTAATCTTGACGGAAGATAGGTGCACGGTTTGCGTCGAGCGTACCATAGGCTCGCAAATCATTTTGGATGCACCAATGGAAGTCCTAATTAACGTGTGTCAGGTGGAATCTCTCTTCTTTCCAAATAGAGACAGTGTTAGTGTCGGTGCAAGATAGGTGCACAGTTTGCACCAAATGTACCATCGGCTTAGAAATCATTTTGGACGTACCCGATCGTACCACTAGGTGACGAGGCTCAAGTGGAAGATCGTTTCGGTCCTTTCAGAC
Source organism: Miscanthus floridulus (assembly GCF_019320115.1). Taxonomy (NCBI): domain Eukaryota; kingdom Viridiplantae; phylum Streptophyta; class Magnoliopsida; order Poales; family Poaceae; genus Miscanthus; species Miscanthus floridulus. The sequence continues at coordinate 63,005,512 of NC_089585.1, read as the reverse complement.
ATAGTGCTAATATTGATGCAAGATAGGAGCACGGTTTGCATCGAATATACCATTGGCTCAGAAATCCTTTTGGACGCACCTGATGGTACCACTTGGTGACTAGGGCAAGTGGAAGCTCGTTTCGGCCTTTTCGGACATAGTGCTAATCTTGACGGAAGATAGGTGCACGGTTTGCGTCGAGCGTACCATAGGCTCGGTAATCATTTTGGACGCACTAGATGGAACTCCTAGGTGACGTGAGTCAGGTAGATTCTCACTTCTTTCCATTTGAAGATAGTGTTAGTGTCGGGGCATGATAGGTGCACTGTTTGCGCCAAACGTACCATTGGCTCAGAAATCATTTTGTACGCACCCGATCGTACCACTAGGTGACGGCACTCAAGTGGAAGGTCATTTCGGTCCTTTTGGACATAGTGCTAATCCAAGATAGGAGTACTGTTTGCGTCGAACATACCATTGGCTCGAAAATCATTTTGGACGCACCCGATGGGACTCCTAGGTGACATCGGTCATTTGGACTCTCACTTCTTTCCGTTTGGAGACAGTGTTAGTGTCGATGCTAGATAGGTGCACGGTTTGCGTCGAACGCACCATAGGCTCGGAAATCATTTTGGACGCACCCGATGGAACTCCTAGGTGACGTGGGTCATGTGGAATCTCTCTTCTTTCTGTTTGCAGACTGTGTTAGCTTTGGTGCAAGCTAGGTGCAAGGTTTGCGCTAGATTTACCATAGGCTCAGAAAACATTTTGGATGCACCTGACGGTACCACTAGGTGACTAGGATCAAGTGGAAGCTCGTTTCGGTCCTTTGCGGAGATAGTGCTAATTTTGACGGTAGATAGGTGCACGGTTTGCGTCGAGTGTACCATAGGCTCGCAAATCATTTTGGAGGCACCCAATGGAAGTCCTAATTGACGTGAGTCAGGTGGAATCTCACTTCTTTCCATATGGAGACAGTGTTAGTGTCGGTGCAAGATAGGTGCACTGTTTGTGCCAAATGTACCATCGGCTCAGAAATCATTTTGGACGCACCCGATTGTACCACTAGGTGATGAGGCTCAAGTGGAAGCTCGTTTCGGTCCTTTTGGACATAGTGCTAATCTTGACGCAAGATAGGGGCACGGTGTGCGTTGAACATACCATTGGCTCAGAAATCATTTTGGACGCACTCGATGGAATGCCTAGGTGACGTGGGTCATTTGGACACTCGCTTCTTTCCATTTGGAGACATTGTTAGTGTCGATGTTAGATAGGTGCATGGTTTATGTTGAATGTACCATAGGCTCAAAAATCATTTTGGACACACCCGATGGAACTCCAAGGTGACGTGGGTGATGTGGAATCTCTATTATTTCTGTTTGGAGACAGTGTTAGATCGGTACAAGCTCGGTGCATGGTTTGCGCTAGATGTACCATAGGCTCAGAAATCATTTTGGACACACCCGATGGAACTCCAAGGTGACGTGGGTGATGTGGAATCTCTATTATTTCTGTTTGGAGATAGTGTTAGCGTCGGTACAAGCTCGGTGCATGGTTTGCGCTAGATGTACCATAGGCTCAAAAATTGTTTTGGACGCACCTGATGGTACCACTAGGTGACTAGGGACAAATGGAAGCTCACTTCGGTCCTTTCAGAGATAGTGCTAATCTTGACGGAAGATAGGTGCACGGTTTGCGTCGAGCGTACCATAGGCTCGCAAATCATTTTGGACGCACCCAATGGAAGTCCTAATTGACGTGGGTCAGGTGGAATCTCACTTCTTTCCATATGGAGACAGTGTTAGTGTCGGTGCAAGATAGGTGCACAGTTTGCACCAAATGTACCATCAGCTCAGAAATCATTTTGGACGTACCCGATCGTACCACTAGGTGACGAGGCTCAAGTGGAAGCTCATTTCGGTCCTTTCAGACATAGTGCTAATCTTGATGCAAGATAGGAGGACAGTTTGCGTCGAACATACCATTGGCTCAGAAATTGTTTTGGACGCACTCGATGGAATGCCTAGGTGACGTGGGTCATTTGGACTCTTGCTTCTTTCCGTTTGGAGACATTGTTAGTGTCGATTCTAGATAAGTGCACGGTTTGCGTCGAACGTACCATAGGCTCAGAAATCAGTTTGGACACACCCGATGGAGCTCCTAGGTGACGTGGGTGATGTGGAATCTCTCTTCTTTCTGTTTGCAGACTGTGTTAGCTTTGGTGCAAGCTAGGTGCAAGGTTTGCGCTAGATGTACCATACGCTCAGAAATCATTTTGGACGCACCTGATGGTACCACTAGGTGACTAGGGTCAAAGTGGAAGCTCACTTCGGTCCTTTCGGAGATAGTGCTAATCTTGATGGAAGATAGGTGCATGGTTTGCGTCGAGCGTACCATAGGGTCGCAAATCATTTTGGACGCACCCGATGGAAGTCCTAATTGACGTGGGTCAGGTGGAATCTCACTTCTTTCCGTATGGAGACAGTGTTAGTGTCGGTGCAAGATAGGTGCACTGTTTGCGCCAAATGTACCATCGGCTCAGAAATCATTTTGGACGCACCCGATCATACCACAAGGTGACGAGGCTCAAGTGGAAGCTTGTTTTGGTCCTTTCAGACATAGTGCTAATCTTGACGCAAGATAGGAGCACGGTTTGCGTCGAACATACCATTGGCTCAGAAATCATTTTGGACGCACTCGATGGAACGCCTAGGTGACATGGGTCATTTGGACACTCGCTTCTTTCCGTTTGGAGACATTGTTAGTGTCGATGCTAGATAGGTGCACGGTTTTCATCGAATGTACCATAGGCTCAAAAATCATTTTGGACACACCCGATGGAACTCCTAGGTGACGTGGGTGATGTGGAATCTCTCTTATTTCTGTTTGGAGACAGTGCTAGCGTCAGTGCAAGCTCGATGCATGGTTTGCGCTAGATGTACCATAGGCTCAGAAATCATTTTGGACGCACCATATGGTACCACTTGCTGACTAGGGGCAAGTGGAAGCTCGTTTTGGTCCTTTCGGAGATAGTGCTAATCTTGACGGAAGATAGTGCATGGTTTGCGTCGAGGTGTACCATAGGCTCACAAATCATTTTGGACGCACCCGATGGAAGTCCTAATTAACGTGGGTTAGGTGGAATCTCACTTCATTTCAATTGGAGACCGTGTTAGTGTCGGGGGCAAGATAGGTGCACTGTTTGCGCCAAACGTACCATTGGCTCAGAAATCATTTTGGACGCACCCGATCGTACCACAAGGTGACGAGGCTCAAGTGGAAGCTTGTTTTGGTCCTTTAAGACATAGTGCTAACCTTGACGCAAGATAGGAGCACGGTTTGCGCCGAACATACCATTGGCTCAGAAATCATTGTGGACACACTCGATGGAACGCCTAGGTGACCTAGGTCATTTGGACTCTCGCTTCTTTCTATTTGGAGACATTGTTAGTGTCGATGCAAGATAAGTGCACGGTTTGCGTCGAACGTACCATAGGCTTATAAATCATTTTGGACGCACCCGATGGAACTCCTAGGTGACGTGGGTGATGTGGAATCTCTCTTCTTTCTGTTTGCAGATTGTGTTAGCTTTGGTGCAAGCTAGGTGCAAGGTTTGCGCTAGATTTACCATAGGCTCAGAAATCATTTTGGACGCACCTGACGGTACCACTAGGTGACTAGGATCAAGTGATGGGACAAGGGGTTGTTCCTGATCTTTTGGTGAGTGTGGATAAACTCGATTTGGGGTGGATTCGACGTTGGCTGTCCGACTACAACGACCACAAGGTTGCTGCGCCTTAGCAACAGGTACACCGGCTCCGATTGTGATGTTCTTGCCGTGCCAAGAACACCATGAACCTGCAAGCAACCGAGAACAAGCAAGAACAAGATGAACAAGCAAATAACTCACGGATTTAAGCCAAAGGCCGAATCTGAATCACAAGTTGGGGTCTTGAAACAAGCAAATCGGGTGGTCTAGTCGACACACGCGTTTACAAGGAAGAAGCAGCAGCTATCTTGCATCTAAACAAAACCCAACCTCATTCTGATGGCTGCTGGCTCTATTTATAAGGAGGAGAGCACAAGGGGGAGTGGGAAACCCTAATCTGGGCGTCCCTCAATGGGCTGTAGGTCTGTGCGTCCTTTGGCTTGCTGCGCACAGATTCGGTAGATTCTGATAGTGGGGTTGGACCCATGTGAAAGAGGACGACGCGCTCTTTCCAACAAGTCAAAAACCAGCTTCATTGGATCTCGTATCAAGGAGTTATGGTACTTTTGATGGAGTGTTTCCTGCTGTCTCGAGATGAGCTGAGCGCCCCATTAATGATGATTCCCACTTGTTCGGCTGCTCCATCCTCATCATGGGGTCTAAACATGAGGCAATGGGGTCTTGACCAACATTCCTAAGAATAAGACAATCATCACCATGATTTAGTAGCATCCAATTCTGAGACGAGTTTGTATGAACAGCGAGGAACGACTTTACCTGATAATTAAGTTGTTGTGCTCGAGCTCTTGTCATCGGACCTTGTTGTGCAGCAGGTGTGGTTGTATCAATGGAAGGGATGTCCTCATCATCCTCCCCTTCTTGCATTTGAGTCGTCCTCGACTCTAGTTCATCCTCTTCTCCCAAATATGGTTTCAAATCTGCAATGTTAAAAGTGGGGCTAACCCCAAAAGCTGCAGGTAGCTCAAGTTTGTACGCATTATCATTAATCCTTTCTAACACTTTAAAAGGACCATCGGCTCTAGGCAGCAACTTAGACTTTCGCAAATCAGGGAACCTATCTTTTCTCAAATGGAGCCAAACTAGATCACCAGGTTCAAAAATGACATGTTTCTTCCCTTTGCTACCAGCTAGTTTATACTTTGCGTTCATGCACTCTATTTTCTCTTTAGTGGTTTCATGCAATTTTAAGATCAGTTCAGCACGTTGTTTAGCATCAAAGTTCACTCGCTCCGAGGTCGGAAGAGGTAACAAATCAATAGGAGCACGTGGCACAAACCCATAAACAATCTCAAAAGGGCTTTTCTTAGTGGTAGAATGCTGTGAACGATTATAAGCAAACTCAACATGAGGCAAGCACTCTTCCCACATTTTTATGTTCTTTTTCAAAACAGCCCTAAGCAAAGTAGATAATGTTCTATTGACAACCTCAGTTTGTCCATCAGTTTGGGGATGACAAGTAGTGGAAAATAAAAGCTTAGTCCCTAGCTTAGCCCACAAAGTTCTCCAAAAATGACTAAGAAATTTTGCATCCCGATCAGAAACAATGGTGTTAGGCACACCGTGCAATCGAACAATCTCACGAAAGAACAAATCAGCAACATGTGTAGCATCATCGCTCTTATGACATGGTATGAAATGTGCCATTTTAGAAAATCTGTCCACAACAACAAACACACTATCCCTCCCCTTCTTTGTTCTAGGCAGTCCTAAAACAAAGTCCATTGAAATATCTTCCCACGGTGCACTTGGAACAGGAAGAGGCATGTATAAACCATGAGGATTAAGGTGTGACTTAGCTTTCTGGCATGTTGTGCAGCGAGCAACGAACCTCTCCACGTCTCTCCTCATCTTGGGCCAAAAGAAATGACCAGCAAGGATGTCCTCTGTCTTTTTCACACCAAAATGTCCCATGAGTCCTCCTCCATGCGCTTCCTGCAACAATAACAAACGCACAGAGCTAGCTGGAATGCATAGCTTGTTAGCTCTAAAGACAAACCCGTCGGTAAGGATGAATCTGTTCCATGTTTTCCCCTCTTGGCAATTCAGCAATACATCTTTGAAATCATTGTCATGTGCATATTGTTCCTTAATAGTTTCCAAACCAAAGATTTTAAAGTCAAGTTGTGAAAGCATGGTGTAACGTCTAGACAAAGCATCAGCAATTATATTTTCCTTCCCCTTTTTGTGTTTGATGACATAAGGAAAGGACTCGATGAATTCAACCCACTTGGCATGTCTACGGTTCAGTTTTGCTTGACTACGGATGTGTTTCAAAGATTCATGATCAGAATGTATGACAAACTCTTTGGGCCACAAATAATGCTGCCATGTTTCCAAAGTCCGAACTAGAGCAAGCAATTCCTTATCATAAGTAGAATAGTTCAAACTAGGGCCACTCAACTTTTCACTGAAATACGCCACAGGTTTCCCCTCTTGTAACAGCACACCACCCAACCCAATTCCACTAGCATCACATTCAAGCTCAAAGGTTTTGTTGAAATCAGGAAGTTGGAGTAAAGGTGCATGAGTTAACTTATCTTTGAGCGTGTTGAAAGCATCCTGTTGGGTTGCAGCCCAAGTGAAGGTTGCACCCTTCTTGGTGAGTTCATGCAGCGGGGCTGCAATGGTGCTGAAGTCCTTCACAAATCGACGGTAGAAACTAGCAAGTCCTAGAAAACTCCGCACTTGTGTGACCGTGCAGGGAACAGGCCAGCTGTGTATGGCCTCAACCTTGGCTTGATCAACTTCGATTCCCTGCGGTGTCACAACATATCCAAGAAAAGAAACTCGATCTGTGCAAAAGGTGCACTTCTCAAGATTGCCAAACAAGTGTGCATCCCGTAGAGCATTGAAAACGGCACGCAAATGATCAAGATGTTCCTCTAATGATCTACTATATATCAAGATGTCATCAAAGTATACCACCACGAATCTGCCAATAAAAGAGCGTAAAACCTCGTTCATTAATCTCATGAAAGTGCTGGGTGCATTAGTCAATCCAAAGGGCATGACAAGCCATTCATATAAACCAAACTTAGTTTTAAACGCTGTTTTCCATTCATCTCCTAGCTTCATACGAATCTGGTGGTAACCACTACGCAAATCAATTTTAGAGAACACAATTGAGCCACTCAATTCATCAAGCATATCATCTAACCTTGGAATAGGATGACGATATCTGATTGTGATGTTGTTTATCGCTCTACAATCAACACACATGCGCCATGATCCATCCTTCTTAGGAACTAAAAGCACGGGAACGGCACAAGGGCTAAGAGACTCACGCACATAACCTTTGTTGAGCAATTCTTGTACTTGTCTCTGAATCTCTTTTGTCTCATCCGGGTTGGTCCTATACGGCGCACGATTAGGCAAGGAAGCCCCAGGGATGAGGTCAATCTGGTGTTCAATCCCTCGAATTGGTGGCAGCCCCGGTGGTACCTCCTTTGGAAAAACATCGGCATACTCCTGCAAAAGATTAGTGACAGCAGGAGGCAAAGAAATAGATGTATCTTCGAGTGAAAATAAAGTTTCTTTGCAAACCAAAGCATAGCAAACAGTAGTACTAGCATCAATCTCATCCAAATCAGATTTGGTGGCAAAGTAACAAGAGCCTTTCAGCTTGATCTCATTTTTATTATGATGAACAGATTTGCTAGACTTCTTCTTATGTTTCTCAAGTTCATTAGCGACAATCTGATTTTCACTAGCAACAGCCTGATTCTTAAGTTTGCTAGCTCTAGCAAGTTCATCTCTTAGAATAGCCTCAGGGGACATGGGGTGCAACACAATCTTCTTGTCATTATGCACAAAAGAGTATTGATTTGTTTTACCAAAGTGCAAGGAATCTTTATCAAACTGCCATGGTCTACCTAACAACATAGAGCATGCTTGCATAGGCACAACATCGCAGTCAATGGAATCATGATAAGAACCAATGGCAAACTCTACCCTTACCAATCGTGTTACCTTCACCTTGCCGCTGCTGTTAAGCCACTGAATGTAGTAAGGCTGCGGGTGTGGTTTTGTGCTCAACAAAAGCTTCTTCACCATTTCAGCACTTGCCAAGTTGTTGCAGCTTCCTCCATCTATGATCACACGGCAAGAGCGTTCCTTGATCACACACTTGGTTTGAAACAAAGTGTGGCGCTGATTTTGCTCAGCCCTCTCCATTTGGGCACTTAGCACCCGCTGCACCACGAGGCTCTCATAGTGCTCAGCAGCTTCAGCCCCAATGTGCTCTTCGTCTTGTTGGAAATCATCTCCTTCCGCTACATTGTTAGCAGCAAGCAAAGCATATGTTTCTTCATCAAAATCACTAGCAGAGGAATACCCACCATCAGCTCGCACAACCATCACACGTGTGCTTGGGCAGTCCTTGCGTACGTGGCCATATCCTTTGCAGCGTAGGCACTGAATATCCCTTGTTCTCCCCGTGGATACCACCGAGGATGAACTCTTGGCAGATGTAGCCGTTGCTCCTCTAGTTGGTTCACTTGGGCATGGTACAGAATTTGTTGTAGAGGAGCGTGGCTTGATGGTCGAGGAAGATTGTGGGGGTGCACGCGTTGACGGTGCAGCAGCATTGGAGGGTGTCCACGGGCTAGCACGACCTGCAGGAATGTTAGCCCTCATGCTAGCTCGTCGTCCCTGCACTTCTCGTTCAGCTTTACAAGCAAGGTGAAATAAACGATTGACAGAATTATATTCCTTATAAGCTAGAATATCCTGAATCTCCCGGTTCAGCCCACCCATAAATCTAGCTATGGCACCATCCTCATTTTCCTCTAGCCTGCAACGAAGCATACCCATTTGTAGCTCTTGATAGTATTCTTCTACAGATTTGGATCCTTGCCTCAATTGTTGCAACTTATGTAAAAGATCACGGGAATAATAAGAAGGAACAAATCTGGCCCGCATGACCCGTTTCAAAGCATCCCAAGTTGGTGTGTTATTTGGGTTCTTACGATGGTATTCAGACCACCAAACAGAGGCAAAGTCAGTAAACTCACTAGTTGCAGCCCTAACACGTTTGTCCTCAGGGAAATCATGGCAAGTAAATTTCTGATCAACAGCTAATTCCCAACTAAGGTACATATCAGGATTATACCTCCCATCAAAAGCAGGTATGGTGAATTTAATCTTGCCAAATGAGTCATCGGCACGTACCTCTTGCCGTGGTCGGCGAGGACCTGTCTCATGGCGGCGGCGATGTTGTTCGATGCGTCGATGACCATTCAGCTCCTCATCAAGCTCAGTGTCCGCTGCATATTCTTCTTCATCATGACCAGCAGCACTGCCCATGGTGTTGTTGTTGTTGTGATTGCGTCGTTCGAAACCATCACAGCGATTCTGTTCCATCCTCTCCAATCGCTCCAAGACACCTACAAGAGATGTATTAACAGAACCAAGAGTGCCTTCCAAGGAAGCCAACTTGGTGTTGGTCTCAATCTGAGCCGTCTCCAATTGACCAAGGCGCTCATTGGTGACACGAACATCCTCATCAAGGTGTTCAGCATGGAGCCTCACTTTGCGTTCAAAGTGTTGCAGCAAGGCTTTTGATCGAGGTGATTGTGGAGGGGTCCTTTCACCTTCTCCTGCCATGGTTAGTATGTAGCAAGGGAATCACAAGAAAATATGTCCTACCAACTAACTGAATTAGGTGGCAACAATTTTCATTCTCTCAGCATGTGCAACCGAGTTCTTACAAGTCCTTACCTTGCTATGCAGATGGTGTTGGCGACGACAAGAACAACACAAGTAGTAGCAAGTAGAACCCTGTGACGTTGTAGATAATTTGTGGAGCTGTAGGTGGCTTAAAAAAAATCAAGGTACAGCTGGAACCACGTTAGTCAATGCAAGTTGAATAAGTGTTCAAAGATAGTACCGTGCTGGTCCTAGGCTAACCCGTGCTAGAGACGCGAGCCTAGACACAAATGTTGTCACCGGACAGTAGCAAACAATGGAAATGATGAGAGTAAATAGCATCAACTTAACCCTTCTTTTTTTTCTTTCTTTCTTTCTTTCCTCCTTTTCCTTTCTTTTTCTTTTCTATTTTCTTTTTCTTTTCTTTTCTTTTCTTTTCTTTTCTTTTCTTTTCTTTTCGACAAGTAGCACAAACTGAACTTTTGCAATATGATTATAACAAGAATGCAGCAAGTAGCATAGACTTTCTTTTACTAGGGATAAGGATTGCAACAAGTAGTACAAATATGCAATTTGAACTCTCTTATTTTCAGAACTGAGTGTACTCAGATTTGCACCAAAACGACAGGTGCATAAGGTAGTGTTTGTGTAGGCACGGCTGAAGGTGATGGTGGTGAGGGTTTCAGCGAAAAGGTCGAGAAAAACAGCGGTGCTTTTGCTGCTGGTTGTGGTGGTATTGGTGGAGATTGCAGCGGCTGAAGTGGGGGGAAAGGCAACAACGGATTGTGTGGTGACTGAAACGTGACAAGAACTCGAAACTCTAAAGGATTAGAACCTAAGAACCAGCACTTGACACCACGATGTAAACCACAAACTCAACAAGCAAAGAACTAAGCAGATCAGCAAGGCTCAAACTTGTGTTTGGAATTTCAGTTCTATCCTATTTTTATATTTCTGGACTATAGGTAAAGTAATGAACGGTAAATCACTCACCAAAGAACCTTGCTCTGATTACCACATGATGGGACAAGGGGTTGTTCCTGATCTTTTGGTGAGTGTGGATAAACTCGATTTGGGGTGGATTCGACGTTGGCTGTCCGACTACAACGACCACAAGGTTGCTGCGCCTTAGCAACAGGTACACCGGCTCCGATTGTGATGTTCTTGCCGTGCCAAGAACACCATGAACCTGCAAGCAACCGAGAACAAGCAAGAACAAGATGAACAAGCAAATAACTCACGGATTTAAGCCAAAGGCCGAATCTGAATCACAAGTTGGGGTCTTGAAACAAGCAAATCGGGTGGTCTAGTCGACACACGCGTTTACAAGGAAGAAGCAGCAGCTATCTTGCATCTAAACAAAACCCAACCTCATTCTGATGGCTGCTGGCTCTATTTATAAGGAGGAGAGCACAAGGGGGAGTGGGAAACCCTAATCTGGGCGTCCCTCAATGGGCTGTAGGTCTGTGCGTCCTTTGGCTTGCTGCGCACAGATTCGGTAGATTCTGATAGTGGGGTTGGACCCATGTGAAAGAGGACGACGCGCTCTTTCCAACAAGTCAAAAACCAGCTTCATTGGATCTCGTATCAAGGAGTTATGGTACTTTTGATGGAGTGTTTCCTGCTGTCTCGAGATGAGCTGAGCGCCCCATTAATGATGATTCCCACTTGTTCGGCTGCTCCATCCTCATCATGGGGTCTAAACATGAGGCAATGGGGTCTTGACCAACATTCCTAAGAATAAGACAATCATCACCATGATTTAGTAGCATCCAATTCTGAGACGAGTTTGTATGAACAGCGAGGAACGACTTTACCTGATAATTAAGTTGTTGTGCTCGAGCTCTTGTCATCGGACCTTGTTGTGCAGCAGGTGTGGTTGTATCAATGGAAGGGATGTCCTCATCATCAAGTGGAACCTTGTTTTGGTCCTTTGCGGAGATAGTGCTAATCTTGATGGTAGATAGGTGCACGGTTTGCGTCGAGTGTACCATAGGCTTGCAAATCATTTTGGACGCACCCAATGGAAGTCCTAATTGACGTGAGTCAGGTGGAATCTCACTTCTTTACATATGGAGACACTGTTAGTGTCGGTGCAAGATAGGTGCACTGTTTGCGCCAAATGTACCATCGGCTCAGAAATCATTTTGGACGCACCCGATCGTACACCTAGGTGATGAGGCTCAAGTGGAAGCTCGTTTCGGTCCTTTTTGACATAGTGCTAATCTTGACGCAAGATAGGGGCACGGTTTGCATTGAACATACCATTGGCTCAGAAATCATTTTGGACGCACTCGATGGAATGCCTAGGTGACATGGGTCATTTGGACACTTGCTTCTTTCCGTTTGGAGACATTGTTAGTGTCGATGTTAGATAGGTGCACGGTTTGATAAGAACCCGCTAGGGTTTATGGACGATCTTTCGATGAGAGGCGTGAGATCACTCGATTTGGTGGATGGAGATGACGTTCACGGCCCGACTATAGCCTTCCAAGACCGCGCCTTAGCAACCGATACACCACCTCCAAAGGCCGTCACGATCTTGTGGAGCGCGACAACCAGCCACTAGGGCTCCCGTCCTGCAAGCAATCGAAGAACTAGCAAGAACAAGGAAACAAGCACTGAATTTGCAAGATGGAATTGAAAGCCTCAAACTGAATCTTATTTTGAGTGGGGTTCCGAAGACAAGGAGATGGGCGGCTGGATCAGCACGCGCGCCTACAAGCAAGTAGCAAAGGCTAAACTTGATCTAAACAAAACCCAAGTGTTCCTGGTGGCGGCTAAGGGGTATATGACATGTGGAGGACGACCACAAGAGAGTTTGGGTCGTGCTCCAACCCTAGGACGCGTCCCTACTGGACTCTAAACGATACAAGCCCATTGGGCTAACTTAAGGTGGCGCAGCACCTTGGACAGAATAGACCTCTTGGTGATTTTTGGACTGTTGACGCCGTTTATGAGCAGATATAAGTATGAGATCAGATCCGTATGAAAGTAGACTTCATTAGCTTTCCAACAAGTCCAGAATCACCCCAATCCGACTCCGTATGTAACCGTGGCGACCGTCGCAAGTTGGAGGTGTGCTGCAGTCCGAATCCAGCCTACGCGAGTCCTTTTCCCTTTCGGTCTTCTCCTTGATTCCTAATCAAAACAAGAGTGCACGTGTCTCCAAGATCTAAACAGGATGGACAAGAGCTCAAGAAGGAACTCACTTGATGATTAAGTGTTCGAGCACGAGCACGGGTAATAGGACCAGCAGGTGTCGGTGTGGACGGCGTGGATGTATGATCGGTGTTGATGTCCTCATCACGGTTTATGTTGAATGTACCATAGGCTCAGAAATCATTTTGGAAACACCCGATGGAACTCCAAGGTGATGTGGGTGATGTGGAATCTCTATTATTTCTGTTTGGAGACAGTGTTAGCGTCGGTACAAGCTCAGTGCATGGTTTGCGCTAGATGTACCATAGGCTCAAAAATTGTTTTGGACGCACCTGATGGTACCACTAGGTGACTAGGGTCAAATGGAAGCTCACTTCGGTCCTTTCGGAGATAGTGCTAATCTTGACGGAAGATATGTGCACGGTTTGCGTCGAGCGTACCATAGGCTCGCAAATAATTTTGGACACACCCAATGGAAGTCCTAATTGACGTGGGTCAGGTGGAATCTCACTTCTTTCCATATGGAGACAGTGTTAGTGTTGGTGCAAGATAGGTGCACTGTTTGCGCCAAACGTACCATCGGCTCAGAAATTATTTTGGACGCACCCGATCGTACCACATGGTGACGAGGCTCAAGTGGAAGATTGTTTTGGTCCTTTCAGACATAGTGCTAATCTTGACGCAAGATAGGAGCACGGTTTGCGTCGAACATACCATTGGCTCAGAAATCGTTTTGGACGCACTCAATGGAACGCCTAGGTGATGTGGGTCATTTGGACACTCGCTTCTTTCCGTTTGGAGACATTGTTAGTGTCGATGCTAGATAGGTGCACGGTTTTTGTCGAATGTACCATAGGCTCAGAAATCATTTTGGACACACCTGATGGAACTCCAAGGTGACGTGGGTGATGTGGAATCTCTCTTATTTCTGTTTGCAGACAGTGCTAGCGTCAGTGCAAGCTCGGTGCATGGTTTGCGCTAGATGTACCATAGGCTCAGAAATTGTTTTGGACGCACCAGATGGTACCACTTGCTGACTAGGGGCAAGTGGAAGCTCGTTTCGGTCCTTTCAGAGATAGTGCTAATCTTGATGGAAGATAGTGCATGGTTTGCGTCGAGGTGTACCATAGGCTCACAAATCATTTTGGACGCACCCGATGGAAGTCCTAATTGACGTGGGTCAGGTGGAATCTCACTTCTTTTCAATTGGAGACAGTGTTAGTGTCGGGGCAAGATAGGTGCACTATTTGTGCCAAACGTACCATCGGCTCAGAAATCATTTTGGACGCACCCGATCGTACCACAAGGTGACGAGGCTCAAGTGGAAGCTTGTTTTGGTCCTTTCAGACATAGTGCTAATCTTGATGCAAGATAGGAGCACGGTTTACGCCGAACATACCAATGGCTCAGGAATCGTTTTGGACGCACTCGATGGAATGCCTAGGTGACCTAGGTCATTTGGACTCTCGCTTCTTTTTGTTTGGAGACATTGTTAGTGTCGATGCAAAATAAGTGCACGGTTTGCGTCGAACGTACCATAGGCTTATAAATCATTTTGGACGCACCCGATGGAACTCCTAGGTGACGTAGGTGATGTGGAATCTCTCTTCTTTCTGTTTGCAGACTGTGTTAGCATTGGTGCAAGCTAGGTGCAAGGTTTGCGCTAGATTTACCATAGGCTCAGAAATCATTTTGGACGCACCTGACGGTACCACTAGGTGACTAGGATCAAGTGGAAGCTCGTTTCGGTCCTTTGCGGAGATAGTGCTAATCTTGACGGTAGATAGGTGCACGGTTTGCGTCGAGTGTACCATAGGCTCGCAAATCATTTTGGACGCACCCAATGGAAGCCCTAATTGACGTGAGTCAGGTGGAATCTCACTTCTTTCCATATGGAGAAAGTGTTAGTGTCGGTGCAAGATAGGTGCACTATTTGCGCCAAATGTACCATCGGCTCAGAAATCATTTTGGACGCACCCGATCGTACCACATGGTGGCGAGGCTCAAGTGGAAGCTTGTTTTGGTCCTTTCAGACATAGTGCTAATCTTGACGCAAGATAGTGGTTTGCGTCGAACATACCATTGGCTCAGAAATCATTTTGGACGCACTCGATGGAACGCCTAGGTGACGTGGGTCATTTGGACACTCGCTTCTTTCCGTTTGGAGACATTGTTAGTGTCGATGCTAGATAGGTGCACGGTTTTCGTCGAATGTACCATAGGCTCAAAAATCATTTTGGACACACCTGATGGAACTCCTAGGTGACGTGGGTGATGTGGAATCTCTCTTATTTCTGTTTGCAGACAGTGCTAGCGTCAGTGCAAGCTCGGTGCATGGTTTGCGCTAGATGTACCATAGGCTCAGAAATCGTTTTAGACGCACCAGATGGTACCACTTGCTGACTAGGGGCAAGTGGAAGCTCGTTTCGGTCCTTTCAGAGATAGTGCTAATCTTGATGGAAGATAGTGCATGGTTTGCGTCAAGGTGTACCATAGGCTCACAAATCATTTTGGACGCACCCGATGGAAGTCCTAATTGACGTGGGTCAGGTGGAATCTCACTTCTTTTCAATTGGAGACAGTGTTAGTGTCGGGGCAAGATAGGTGCACTATTTGCGCCAAACGTACCATCGGCTCAGAAATCATTTTGGACGCACCCAATCGTACCACAAGGTGACGAGGCTCAAGTGGAAGCTTGTTTTGGTCCTTTCAGACATAGTGCTAATCTTGACGCAAGATAGGAGCACGGTTTGCGCCGAACATACCAATGGCTCAGGAATCATTTTGGACGCACTCGATGGAATGCCTAGGTGACCTGGGTCATTTGGACTCTCGCTTCTTTCTGTTTGGAGACATTGTTAGTGTCGATGCAAAATAAGTGCACGGTTTGCGTCGAACGTACCATAGGCTTATAAATCATTTTGGACGCACCCGATGGAACTCCTAGGTGACGTGGGTGATGTGGAATCTCTCTTCTTTCTGTTTGCAGACTGTGTTAGCATTGGTGCAAGCTAGGTGCAAGGTTTGTGCTAGATTTACCATAGGCTCAGAAATCATTTTGGTGCACCTGACGGTACCACTAGGTGACTAGGATCAAGTGGAAGCTCGTTTGAGTCCTTTGCGGAGATAGTGCTAATCTTGATGGTAGATAGGTGCACGGTTTGTGTCGAGTGTACCATAGGCTCGCAAATCATTTTGGACGCACCCAATGGAAGTCCTAATTGACGTGAGTTAGGTGGAATCTCACTTCTTTCCATATGGAGAAAGTGTTAGTGTCGGTGCAAGATAGGTGCACTGTTTGCGCCAAATGTACCATCAGCTCAGAAATCATTTTGGACGCACCCGATCGTACCACATGGTGACGAGGCTCAAGTGGAAGCTTGTTTTGGTCCTTTCAGACATAGTGCTAATCTTGACGCAAGATAGGAGCACGGTTTGCGTCGAACATACCATTGGCTCAGAAATCGTTTTGGACGCACTCGATGGAACGCCTAGGTGACGTGGGTCATTTGGACACTCGCTTCTTTCCGTTTGGAGACATTGTTAGTGTCGATGCTAGATAGGTGCACGGTTTTCGTCGAATGTACCATAGGCTCAGAAATCATTTTGGACACACCTGATGGAACTCCTAGGTGACGTGGGTGATGTGGAATCTCTCTTATTTCTGTTTGCAGACAGTGCTAGCGTCAGTGCAAGCTCGGTGCATGGTTTGCGCTAGAATGTACCATAGGCTCAGAAATCGTTTTGGACGCACCAGATGGTACCACTTGTGACTAGGGGCAAGTGGAAGCTCGTTTCGGTCCTTTCAGAGATAGTGCTAATCTTGATGGAAGATAGGTGCATGGTTTGCGTCGAGGTGTACCATAGGCTCACAAATCATTTTGGACGCACCCGATGGAAGTCCTAATTGACGTGGGTCAGGTGGAATCTCACTTCTTTTCAATTGGAAGACAGTGTTAGTGTCGGGGCAAGATAGGTGCACTATTTGCGCCAAACGTACCATCGGCTCAGAAATCATTTTGGACGCACCCGATCGTACCACAAGGTGACGAGGACTCAAGTGGAAGCTTGTTTTGGTCCTTTCAGACATAGTGCTAATCTTGACGCAAGATAGGAGCACGGTTTGCGCCGAACATACCAATGGCTCAGGAATCATTTTGGACGCACTCGATGGAATGTCTAGGTGACCTGGGTCATTTGGACTCTCGCTTCTTTCTGTTTGGAGACATTGTTAGTGTCGATGCAAAATAAGTGCACGGTTTGCGTCGAACATACCATAGGCTTATAAATCATTTTGGACGCACCCGATGTTACTCCTAGGTGACGTGGGTGATGTGGAATCTCTCTTCTTTCTGTTTGCAGACTGTGTTAGCATTGGTGCAAGCTAGGTGCAAGGTTTGCGCTAGATTTACCATAGGCTCAGAAATCATTTTGGCGCACCTGACGGTACCACTAGGTGACTAGGATCAAGTGGAAGCTCGTTTGGGTCCTTTGCGGAGATAGTGCTAATCTTGATGGTAGATAGGTGCACGGTTTGTGTCGAGTGTACCATAGGCTCGCAAATCATTTTGGACGCACCCAATGGAAGTCCTAATTGACGTGAGTCAGGTGGAATCTCACTTCTTTCCATATGGAGAAAGTGTTAGTGTCGGTGCAAGATAGGTGCACTGTTTGCGCCAAGTGTACCATCGGCTCAGAAATCATTTTGGACGCACCCGATCGTACCACATGGTGACGAGGCTCAAGTGGAAGCTTGTTTTGGTCCTTTCAGACATAGTGCTAATCTTGACGCAAGATAGGAGCACGGTTTGCGTCGAACATACCATTGGCTCAGAAATTGTTTTGGACGCACTCGATGGAACACCTAGGTGACGTGGGTCATTTGGACACTCGCTTCTTTCCGTTTGGAGACATTGTTAGTGTCGATGCTAGATAGGTGCATGGTTTTCGTCGAATGTACCATAGGCTCAAAAATCATTTTGGACACACCTGATGGAACTCCTAGGTGACGTGGGTGATGTGGAATCTCTCTTATTTCTGTTTGCAGACAGTGCTAGCGTCAGTGCAAGCTCGGTGCATGGTTTGCGCTAGATGTACCATAGGCTCAGAAATCGTTTTGGACGCACCAGATGGTACCACTTGCTGACTAGGGGCAAGTGGAAGCTCGTTTCGGTCCTTTTCAGAGATAGTGCTAATCTTGATGGAAGATAGTGCATGGTTTGCATCGAGGTGTACCATAGGCTCACAAATCATTTTGGACGCACCCGATGGAAGTCCTAATTGACGTGGGTCAAGTGGAATCTCACTTTTTTTCAATTGGAGACAGTGTTAGTGTCGGGGCAAGATAGGTGCACTATTTGCGCCAAACGTACCATCGGCTCAGAAATCATTTTGGACGCACCCGATCGTACCACAAGGTGACGAGGCTCAAGTGGAAGCTTGTTTTGTTCCTTCCAGTCATAGTGCTAATCTTGACGCAAGATAGGAGCATGGTTTACGCCGAACATACCAATGGCTCAGGAATCGTTTTGGACGCACTCGATGGAATGCCTAGGTGACCTGGGTCATTTGGACTCTCGCTTCTTTCTGTTTGGAGACATTGTTAGTGTCGATGCAAAATAAGTGCACGGTTTGCGTCGAACGTACCATAGGCTTATAAATCATTTTGGACGCACCCGATGGAACTCCTAGGTGACGTGGGTGATGTGGAATCTCTCTTCTTTCTATTTGCAGATTGTGTTAGCATTGGTGCAAGCTACGTGCAAGGTTTGCGCTAGATTTACCATAGGCTCAGAAATCATTTTGGACGCACCTGACGGTACCACTAGGTGACTAGGATCAAGTGGAAGCTCGTTTCGGTCCTTTGCGGAGATAGTGCTAATCTTGACGGTAGATAGGTGCACGGTTTGAGTCGAGTGTACCATAGGCTCGCAAATCATTTTGGACGCACCCAATGGAAGTCCTAATTGACGTGAGTCAGGTGGAATCTCACTTCTTTCCATATGGAGAAAGTGTTAGTGTCGGTGCAAGATAGGTGCACTGTTTGCGCCAAATGTACCATCGGCCCAGAAATCATTTTGGACGCACCCGATCGTACCACTAGGTGATGAGGCTCAAGTGGAAGCTTGTTTCGGTCCTTTTGGACATAGTGCTAATCTTAACGCAAGATAGGGGCACGATTTGCGTTGAACATACCATTGGCTCAGAAATCATTTTGGATGCACTCGATGGAATGCCTAGGTGATGTGGGTCATTTGGACACTCGCTTCTTTCTGTTTGGAGACATTGTTAGTCTCGATGCTAGATAGGTGCACGGTTTATGTTGAATGTACCGTAGGCTCAAAAATCATTTTGGACACACCCGATGGAACTCCAAGGTGACGTGGGTGATGTGGAATCTCTCTTATTTCTGTTTGCAGACAGTGCTAGCGTCAGTGCAAGCTTGGTGCATGGTTTGCGCTAGATGTACCATAGGCTCAGAAATCGTTTTGGACGCACCTGATGGGACCACTTGCTGACTAGGGGCAAGTGGAAGCTCGTTTCGGTCCTTTCAGAGATAGTGCTAATATTGACGGAAGATAGTGCATGGTTTGCGTCGAGGTGTACCATAGGCTCACAAATCATTTTGGACGCACCCGATGGAAGTCCTAATTGACGTGGGTCAGGTGGAATCTCACTTCTTTTCAATTGGAGACAGTGTTAGTGTCGGGGCAAGATAGGTGCACTATTTGCGCCAAACGTACCATCGGCTCAGAAATCATTTTGGACGCACCCGATCGTACCACAAGGTGACGAGGCTCAAGTGGAAGCTTGTTTTGTTCCTTTTAGTCATAGTGCTAATCTTGACGCAAGATAGGAGCACGGTTTACGCCGAACATACCAATGGCTCAGGAATCGTTTTGGACGCACTCGATGGAATGCCTAGGTGACCTGGGTCATTTGGACTCTCGCTTCTTTCTGTTTGGAGACATTGTTAGTGTCGATGCAAAATAAGTGCACGGTTTGCGTCGAACGTACCATAGGCTTATAAATCATTTTGGACGCACCCGATGGAACTCCTAGGTGACGTGGGTGATGTGGAATCTCTCTTCTTTCTGTTTGCAGATTGTGTTAGCATTGGTGCAAGCTACGTGCAAGGTTTGCGCTAGATTTACCATAGGCTCAGAAATCATTTTGGACGCACCTGATGGTACCACTAGGTGACTAGGATCAAGTGGAAGCTCGTTTCGGTCCTTTGCGGAGATAGTGCTAATCTTGACGGTAGATAGGTGCACGGTTTGAGTCGAGTGTACCATAGGCTCGCAAATCATTTTGGACGCACCCAATGGAAGTCCTAATTGACGTGAGTCAGGTGGAATCTCACTTCTTTCCATATGGAGAAAGTGTTAGTGTCGGTGCAAGATAGGTGCACTGTTTGCGCCAAATGTACCATCGGCTCAGAAATCATTTTGGACGCACCCGATCGTACCACTAGGTGATGAGGCTCAAGTGGAAGCTTGTTTCGGTCCTTTTGGACATAGTGCTAATCTTGACGCAAGATAGGGGCACGATTTGCGTTGAACATACCATTGGCTCAGAAATCATTTTGGATGCACTCGATGGAATGCCTAGGTGATATGGGTCATTTGGACACTCGCTTCTTTCCGTTTGGAGACATTGTTAGTGTCGATGTTAGATTGGTGCACGGTTTATGTTGAATGTACCGTAGGCTCAGAAATCATTTTGGACACACCCGATGGAACTCCTAGGTGACGTGGGTGATGTGGAAACTCTATTATTTCTGTTTGGAGACAGTGTTAGCGTCGGTACAAGCTCGGTGCATGGTTTGCGCTAGATGTACCATAGGCTCAGAAATCGTTTTAGACGCACCTGATGGTACCACTAGGTGACTAGGGAAAAATGGAAGCTCACTTCGGTCATTTCAGAGATAGTGCTAATCTTGACGGAAGATAGGTGCATGGTTTACATCGAGCGTACCATAGGCTCGCAAAATCATTTTGGACGCACCCGATGGAAGTCCTAATTGACGTGGGTCAGGTGGAATCTCACTTCTTTCCATATGGAGACAGTGTTAGTGTCGGTGCAAGATAGGTGCACTGTTTGCGCCAAACGTACCATCGGCTCAGAAATCATTTTGGACGCACCCGATCGTACCACATAGGTGACGAGGCTCAAGTGGAAGCTTGTTTTGGTCCTTTCAGACATAGTGCTAATCTTGACGCAAGATAGGAGCACGGTTTGCGTCGAACATACCATTGGCTCAGAAATCGTTTTGGACGCACTCGATGGAACGCCTAGGTGACGTGGGTCATTTGGACACTCGCTTCTTTCCTGTTTGGAGACATTGTTAGTGTCGATGCTAGATAGGTGCACGGTTTTCGTTGAATCGTACCATAGGCTCAGAAATCATTTTGGACACACCCGATGGAACTCCTAGGTGACGTGGGTGATGTGGAAATCTCTATTATTTCTGTTTGGAGACAGTGTTAGCGTCGGTACAAGCTCGGTGCATGGTTTGCGCTAGATGTACCATAGGCTCAGAAATCGTTTTAGGACGCACCTGATGGTACCACTAGGTGACTAGGGTGAAATGGAAGCTCACTTCGGTCATTTCGGAGATAGTGCTAATCTTGACGGAAGATAGGTGCATGGTTTACATCGAGCGTACCATAGGCTCGCAAATCATTTTGGACGCACCCGATGGAAGTCCTAATTGACGTGGGTCAGGTGGAATCTCACTTCTTTCCATATGGAGACAGTGTTAGTATCGGTGCAAGATAGGTGCACTGTTTGTGCCAAACGTACCATCGGCTCAGAAATCATTTTGGACGCACCCGATCATACCACATGGTGACGAGGCTCAAGTGGAAGCTTGTTTTGGTCCTTTCAGACAGTGCTAATCTTGACGCAAGATAGGAGCACGGTTTGCGTCGAACATACCATTGGCTCAGAAATCGTTTTGGACGCACTCGGTGGAACGCCTAGGTGACGTGGGTCATTTGGACACTCGCTTCTTTCCGTTTGGAGACATTGTTAGTGTCGATGCTAGATAGGTGCCTGGTTTTTGTCGAATGTACCATAGGCTCATAAATCATTTTGGACACACCTGATGGAACTCCTAGGTGACGTGGGTGATGTGGAATCTCTCTTATTTCTGTTTGGAGACAGTGCTAGCGTCAGTGCAAGCTCGGTGCATGGTTTGCGCTAGATGTACCATAGGCTTAGAAATCGTATTGGACGTACCAGATGGTACCACTATGCTGACTAGGGCAAGTGGAAGCTCGTTTCGGTCCTTTCGGAGATAGTGCTAATCTTGATGGAAGATAGGTGCATGGTTTGCGTCGAGGTGTACCATAGGCTCACAAATCATTTTGGACGCACCCGATGGAAGTCCTAATTGACGTGGGTCAGGTGGAGTCTCACTTCTTTCCATTTGAAGACAGTGTTAGTGTCGGGGCAAGATAGGTGCACTGTTTGCGCCAAACGTACCATTGGCTCAGAAATCATTTTGGACGCACCCGATCGTACCTCTAGGTGACGGGGCTCAAGTGGAAGGTCATTTTGGTCCTTTTGGACATAGTGCTAATCCAAGATAGGAGCACTGTTTGCGTCGAACATACCATTCGCTCGAAAATCATTTTAGACGCACCCGATGGGACTCCTAGGTGACGTCGGTCATTTGGACTCTCACTTCTTTCCGTTTGGAGATAGTGTTAGTGTCGATGCTAGATAGGTGCACGGTTTGCGTCGAATGCACCATAGGCTTGGAAATCATTTTGGACGCACCCGATGGAACTCCTAGGTGACGTGGGTGATGTAAAATCTCTCTTATTTCTGTTTGCAGACAGTGTTAGCGTCGGTGCAAGCTAGGTGCATGGTTTGTGCTAGATGTACCATAGTCTCAGAAATCGTTTTGGACGCACCTGATGGTACCACTAGGTGACTAGGGTCAAATGGAAGCTCACTTCGGTCCTTTCGGAGATAGTGCTAATCTTGACGGAAGATAGGTGCATGGTTTGCGTCGAGCGTACCATAGGCTCGCAAATCATTGTGGACTCACCCGATGGAAGTCCTAATTGACATGGGTCATGTGGAATCTCACTTCTTTCCATTTGGAGATAGTATTAGTGTCGATGCAAGATAGGTGCACAGTTTGCGCCGAATGTACCATCGTGTCAAAAATCATTTTGGACGCACCCGATCGTACCACAAGGTGAGGAGGCCCAAGTGGAAGCTCGTTTCGGTCCTTTTGGACATAGTGCTAATCTTCACGCAAGATAGGAGCAAGGTTTGCGTCGAACATACCATTGGCTCAGAAATCGTTTTGGACGCACTCAATGGAACGCCTAGGTGACGTGGGTCATTTGGACACTCGCTTCTTTCCATTTGGAGACATTGTTAGTGTCGATGCTAGATAGGTGCACGGTTTTCGTTGAATCTACCATAGGCTCAGAAATCATTTTGCACACACCCGATGGAACTCCTAGATGACGTGGGTGATGTGGAATCTCTATTATTTCTGTTTGGAGACAGTGTTAGCGTCGGTACAAGCTCGGTGCATGGTTTGCGCTAGATGTACCATAGGCTCAGAAATCATTTTGGACGCACCTGATGGTAGCACTAGGTGACTAGGGTCAAATGGAAGCTCACTTCGGTCCTTTCGGAGATAGTGCTAATCTTGACGGAAGATAGGTGCGCGGTTTGCGTCGAGCGTATCATAGGCTCGCAAATCATTTTGGACGCACCCGATGGAAGTCCTAATTGACGTGGGTCAGGTGGAATCTCACTTCTTTCCAGATGGAGACAGTGTTAGTGTCGGTGCAAGATAGGTGCACTGTTTGCGCCAAACGTACCATCGGCTCAGAAATCATTTTGGACGCACCCGATCGTACCACATGGTGATGAGGCTCAAGTGGAAGCTTGTTTTGGTCTTTTCAGACATAGTGCTAATCTTGACGCAAGATAGGAGCACGGTTTGCGTCGAACATACCATTGGCTCAGAAATCGTTTTGGACACACTCGATGGAATGCCTAGGTGACGTGGGTCATTTGGACTCTCGCTTCTTTCCGTTTGGAGACATTGTTAGTGTCGATGCTAGATAGGTGCACGGTTTTCATTGAATCTACCATAGGCTCAAAAATCAGTTTGGACGCACCCGATGGAACTCCTAGGTGACGTGGGTGATGTGGAATCTCTATTATTTCTATTTGGAGACAGTGTTAGCGTCGGTACAAGCTCGGTGCATGGTTTGCGCTAGATGTACCATAGGCTCAGAAATCGTTTTGGACGCACCTGATGGTACCACTAGGTGACTAGGGTCAAATGGAAGCTCGTTTCGGTCCTTTCAGAGATAGTGCTAATCTTGACGGAAGATAGGTGCACGGTTTGCATCGAGCGTACCATAGGCTCGCAAATCATTTTGGACGCACCCGATGGAAGTCCTAATTGACGTGGGTCAGGTGGAATCTCACTTCTTTCCATATGGAGACAGTGTTAGTGTCGGTGCAAGATAGGTGCACTGTTTGCGCCAAACGTACCATTGGCTCAGAAATCATTTTGGACGCACCCGATCGTACCACATGGTGACGAGGCTCAAGTGGAAGCTTGTTTTGGTCCTTTCAGAGATTGTGCTAATCTTGACGCAAGATAGGTGCACGGTTTGCGTCGAACATACCATTGGCTCAGAAATCGTTTTGGACGCACTCGATGTAACGCCTAGGTGACATGGGTCATTTGGACACTCGCTTCTTTCCATTTGGAGACATTGTTAGTGTCGATGCTAGATAGGTGCACGGTTTTTGTCGAATGTACCATAGGCTCAGAAATCATTTTGGACACACCCGATGGAACTCCTAGGTGACGTGGGTGATGTGGAATCTCTCTTATTTCTATTTGGAGACAGTGCTAGCGTCAGTGCAAGCTCGGTGCATGGTTTGCGCTAGATGTACCATAGGCTCAGAAATCGTTTTGGACGCACCAGATGGTACCACTTGCTGACTAGGGGCAAGTGGAAGCTCATTTCGGTCCTTTCGGAGATAGTGCTAATCTTGACGGAAGATAGTGCTTGGTTTGCGTCGAGGTGTACCATAGGCTCACAAATCATTTTGGACGCACCCGATAGAAGTCCTAATTGACGTGGGTCAGGTGGAATCTCACTTCTTTTCAATTGGAGACAGTGTTAGTGTCGGGGCAAGATAGGTGCACTGTTTGCGCCAAATGTACCATCGGCTCAGAAATCATTTTGGACGTACCCGATCGTATCACTAGGTGACGAGGCTCAAGTGGAAAGCTCGTTTCGGTCCTTTCGGACATAGTGCTAATCTTGATGCAAGATAGGAGCACGGTTTGCGTCGAACATACCATTGGCTCAGAAATTGTTTTGGACGCACTCGATGGAACGCCTAGGTAACGTGGGTCATTTGGACTCTCGCTTCTTTCCATTTGGAGACATTGTTAGTGTCGATGCTAGATAAAGTGCACAGTTTGTGTCGAACGTACCATAGGCTCAGAAATCATTTTGTACGCACCCGTTGGAACTCCTAGGTGACGTGGGTGATGTGGAATCTATCTTCTTTCTATTTGCAGACTGTGTTAGCTTTGGTGCAAGCTAGGTGCGAGGTTTGCGCTAGATGTACCATAGGCTTAGAAATCATTTTGGACGCACCTGATGGTACAACTAGGTGACTAGGATCAAGTGGAAGCTCGTTTCGGTCCTTTGCGAAGATAGTGCTAATCTTGACGGAAGATAGGTGCACGGTTTGCGTCAAGCGTACCATAGGCTCGCAAATCATTTTGGATGCACCCGATGGAAGTCCTAATTGACGTGGGTCAGGTGGAATCTCACTTCTTTCCATATGGAGACAACATTAGTGTCGGTGCAAGATAGGTGCACAGTTTGCGCCAAATGTATCATCGGCTCAGAAATCATTTTGGATGCATCCGATCATACCACTAGGTGACGAGGCTCAAGTGGAAGCTTGTTTTGATCCTTTCGGACATAGTGCTAATCTTGACGCAAGATAGGGGCACGGTTTGCGTCGAACATACCATTGGCTCAGAAATCCTTTTGGACGCACTCGATGGAACGCCTAGGTGACGTGGGTCATTTGGACTCTCGCTTCTTTCCGTTTGGAGACATTGTTAGTGTCGATGCTAGATAGGTGCACGGTTTGCGTCGAACGTACCATAGGCTCGTAAATCATTTTGGACGCACCCGATGGAACTCCTAGGTGACGTGGGTGATGTGGAATCTCTCTTCTGTCAGTTTGGAGACTGTGTTAGCGTCGGTGCAAGCTAGGTGCATGGTTTGCGCTAGATGTACCATAGGCTCAGAAATCATTTTGGATGCACCTGATGGTACCACTTGGTGACTAGGGCAAGTGGAAGCTCGTTTTGGTCTTTTTGGAGATAGCGCTAATCTTGACGGAAGATGGGTGCACGGTTTGCGTCGAGCGTACCATAGGCTCGGTAATCATTTTGGACGCACCAGATGGAACTCCAAGGTGACATGGGTCAGGTAGAAACTCACTTCTTTCCATTTGAAGATAGTGTTAGTGTCGGGGCAAGATAGGTGCACTGTTTGCGCCAAACGTACCATCGGCTCAGAAATCATTTTGGACGCACCCGATCATACCCCATGGTGATGAGGCTCACGTGGAAGCTTGTTTTGGTCCTTTCAGAGATAGTGCTAATCTTGACGCAAGATAGGAGCACAGTTTGCGTCGAACATACCATTGGCTCAGAAATCGTTTTGGACGCACTCGATGGAACGCCTAGGTGACGTGGGTCATTTGGACACTCGCTTCTTTCCATTTGGAGATATTGTTAGTGTCGATGCTAGATAGGTGCACGGTTTTCGTCGAATGTACCATAGGCTCAGAAATCATTTTGGACACACCCGATGGAACTCCTAGGTGATGTGGGTGATGTGGAATCTCTCTTATTTCTATTTGGAGACTGTGTTAGCTTTAGTGCAAGCTAGGTGCGAGGTTTGCGCTAGATGTACCATAGGCTCAGAAATCATTTTGGACGCACCTGATGGTACCACTAGGTGACTAGGATCAAGTGGAAGCTCGTTTCGGTCCTTTGCGGAGATAGTGCTAATCTTGACGGAAGATAGGTGCACGGTTTGCGTCGAGCGTACCATAGGCTCGGTAATCATTTTGGACGCACCAGATGGAACTCCTAGGTGAAGTGGGTCAGGTAGAATCTCACTTCTTTCCATTTGAAGATAGTGTTAGTGTCGGGGCAAGATAGGTGCACCGTTTGCGCCAAACGTACCATTGGCTCAGAAATCATTTTGGACGCACCCGATCGTACCTCTAGGTGACGGGGCTCAAGTGGAAGGTCATTTTGGACCTTTTGGACATAGTGCTAATCCAAGATAGGAGCACTATTTGCGTCGAACATACCATTCGCTCGAAAATCATTTTAGACGCACCCGATGGGACTCCTAGGTGACGTCGGTCATTTGGACTCTCACTTCTTTCCGTTTGGAGACAGTGTTAGTGTCGATGCTAGATAGGTGCACGGTTTGCGTCGAATGCACCATAGGCTTGGAAATCATTTTGGACGCACCCAATGGAACTCCTAGGTGACGTGGGTGATGTAAAATCTCTCTTATTTCTGTTTGCAGACAGTGTTAGCGTCGGTGCAAGCTAGGTGCAAGGTTTGTGCTAGATGTACCATAGTCTCAGAAATCGTTTTGGACGCACCTGATGGTACCACTAGGTGACTAGGGTCAAATGGAAGCTCACTTCGGTCCTTTCGGAGATAGTGCTAATCTTGACGGAAGATAGGTGCACGATTTGCGTCGAGCGTACCATAGGCTCGCAAATCATTGTGGACTCACCCGATGGAAGTCCTAATTGACATGGGTCATGTGGAATCTCACTTCTTTCCATTTGGAGACAGTATTAGTGTCGATGCAAGATAGGTGCACAGTTTGCGCCGAATGTACCATCGTCTCAAAAATCATTTTGGACGCACCCGATCGTACCACAAGTTGAGGAGGCCCAAGTGGAAGCTTGTTTCGGTCCTTTTGGACATAGTGCTAATCTTCACGCAAGATAGGAGCAAGGTTTGCGTCGAACATACCATTGGCTCAGAAATCGTTTTGGACGCACTCAATGGAACGCCTAGGTGACGTGGGTCATTTGGACACTCGCTTCTTTCCGTTTGGAGACATTGTTAGTGTCGATGCTAGATAGGTGCACGGTTTTCGTTGAATCTACCATAGGCTCAGAAATCATTTTGCACACACCCGATGGAACTCCTAGGTGACGTGGGTGATGTGCAATCTCTATTATTTCTGTTTGGAGACAGCGTTAGCGTCGGTACAAGCTCGGTGCATGGTTTGCGCTAGATGTACCATAGGCTCAGAAATCATTTTGGACGCACCTGATGGTAGCACTAGGTGACTAGGGTCAAATGGAAGCTCACTTCGGTCCTTTCGGAGATAGTGCTAATCTTGACGGAAGATAGGTGCACGGTTTGCGTCGAGCGTATCATAGGCTCGCAAATCATTTTGGACGCACCCGATGGAAGTCCTAATTGACGTGGGTCAGGTGGAATCTCACTTCTTTCCAGATGGAGACAGTGTTAGTGTCGGTGCAAGATAGGTGCACTGTTTGCGCAAAACGTACCATCGGCTCAGAAATCATTTTGGACGCACCCGATCGTACCACATGGTGATGAGGCTCAAGTGGAAGCTTGTTTTGGTCATTTCAGACATAGTGCTAATTTTGACGCAAGATAGGAGCACGGTTTGCGTCGAACATACCATTGGCTCAGAAATCGTTTTGGACACACTCGATGGAATGCCTAGGTGACGTGGGTCATTTGGACTCTCGCTTCTTTCCATTTGGAGACATTGTTAGTGTCGATGCTAGATAGGTGCACGGTTTTCATTGAATCTACCATAGGCTCAAAAATCAGTTTGGACGCACCCGATGGAACTCCTAGGTGACGTGGGTGATGTGGAATCTCTATTATTTCTATTTGGAGACAGTGTTAGCGTCGGTACAAGCTCGGTGCATGGTTTGCGCTAGATGTACCATAGGCTCAGAAATCGTTTTGGACGCACCTGATGGTACCACTAGGTGACTAGGGTCAAATGGAAGCTCGTTTCGGTCCTTTCAGAGATAGTGCTAATCTTGACGGAAGATAGGTGCACGGTTTGCGTCGAGCGTACCATAGGCTCGCAAATCATTTTGGACGCACCCGATGGAAGTCCTAATTGATGTGGGTCAGGTGGAATCTCACTTCTTTCCATATGGAGACAGTGTTAGTGTCGGTGCAAGATAGGTGCATTGTTTGCGCCAAACGTACCATTGGCTCAGAAATCATTTTGGACGCACCCGATCGTACCACATGGTGACGAGGCTCAAGTGGAAGCTTGTTTTGGTCCTTTCAGAGATTGTGCTAATCTTGACGCAAGATAGGAGCACAGTTTGCGTCGAACATACCATTGGCTCAGAAATCGTTTTGGACGCACTCGATGTAACGCCTAGGTGACGTGGGTCATTTGGACACTCGCTTCTTTCCATTTGGAGACATTGTTAGTGTCGATGCTAGATAGGTGCACGGTTTTTGTCGAATGTACCATAGGCTCAGAAATCATTTTGGACACACCCGATGGAACTCCTAGGTGACGTGGGTGATGTGGAATCTCTCTTATTTCTATTTGGAGACAGTGCTAGCGTCAGTGCAAGCTCGGTGCATGGTTTGCGCTAGATGTACCATAGGCTCAGAAATCGTTTTGGACGCACCAGATGGTACCACTTGTTGACTAGGGGCAAGTGGAAGTGATGAGGACATCATTGGCTCAAATATGACCATGCCAACCACTTCTATACCAAAGGTGCAACCATTCTATATGAGGCTTATCATTGATGCATTTGATGAATTGATGCTGCACCATGATGTGTGTTCATTCTCATTTTTAGAATTACTTACATGGATCAAGGGAAGGTTTGATTGCATATGGAAAGCATGGAAGGTTAATGAAGTTGATTGGGGACCAAATCCAAGTATTCCTAACGTCCTCCGCTAGGCCACCACGTCACTTTTGTTCCAAGGACAGAAAGAGTCCAAGTCCAACACGTTTTGGAAGTTGAATTCGGACTGCAAAATAGTCCCAAATTGCGACGGTCACCACAACTTCATATGGACTCCGATTGGGACGTTCTAGCACTTTTTGGAAAGCTTATCAAGTCTATTTTCCAACGGATCTGGACTCATGGCTATATCTTATCCGATGCTTCTGCAGTCATCGTTTCAACGCCGGGACCTTTTCTGCCTTTGGTGCTGCATCACCCTATTTTGGGCCGATGGTCCATGTATCAAGTTGGGTCCATTAGGGACGCGTCCTAGGGTTGGAGAACGACCCCAACACCCCCCTGGTCGTTCCCCTAGGTATTAATAAGGATTAGAGCCGCCACAAACAGATTGGGTTTTGTTTAGATCAAGTTTAGCCATTGCTACTTCCTTGTAGACGCGTGTGTCGACTAGACCATCCGTTCTACTCGATTCAGAACCCCAACTTTGTGATTTCAGATTGGTTCTTCATCTCCATATTTGCAATTGAGTTGCTTGTTCTACTTGTTCTTGCTTGTTCCTCGATTGCTTGCAGGAATTACCCTAGTGGTTTGGTTGATCGTGCTCCACAAGATCGCGATGGCTGTTGGAGGTGGTGTATCGGTTGCTAAGGCATAGCTTGGAAGGCTGTAGTCGGGCCGTGAACGTCATCTCCATCCCCAAATCAAGTTATCCACCTTCTCTCATCGAAAGATCGGGATTCACCCTAGCGGGTTCATATCAGTTGGTAATCAGAGCAAGGTTGATCGGTGAGAGACTTCCAGTTCTTTGCTGTTTTTAATCTCCTTTAGTCCAGAAAAAGCCAAAACAAAATTAGTAGATTAGTTCTTCATAATCCCAAAAACCCTTTGAGCTTAATACTATTACTGCTTAGTTAGGGCTTATTGAATTAACGGTTGCATCGTCGTGTCAAGTTGCTGGTCTTAGCGTCTAGTCGTTTAGAGTTTCGAGTTCTAGTCACGTTTCTGTCACCATCGCAGATTTGAGTTTATTTGTTTCTCTCTACGAATCCGAGTGGATTTCCAAATTCCTTTGTTTTGTTTACCACCATTATCCTAGCCACGTCCTTGGAGGTTTCATCCACGTCCATATTTCCATCTTCAAAAAGGAAATCCAACAAGATCAAGGTAGAATTCGATTCGGAGTCCTGTTTTATCCTGAAAAGAAAAGCACCATATTTCCTTTGTCAGGAGTCCGAATAAGGAGTTTAAATATAATCTGGAAACCTTAACTTGTGCTCTTTCCAACAGATCTGACATTGCTCCTAAATTCATTTTGAGCGCTTCGTAATCGCCCTAGAGATTTGCGCATCTCCTGGTTTTGCAAAACAGCCACTGGTTTGACTTTGCTACTGAATCACCCTTCCCAAGGATACATTTAATTGCTGTAAGTAGCTTGTTATCTCTTGTTGCAAAATTTCAGCTTTGTGCTACTTGAAAGAAAAAGAAAGAAAAGAAAGAAAGAAAAGAAAGAAAGAAAAGAAAGAAAGAAAGAAAAGAAAGAAAGAAAAGAAAGAAAGAAAAGAAAGACAGGAAGAGAAAGAAAGAAAGAACAGAAAGAGAAAGAAGAAGAGAAGGATTTTTCTTTTGTTGTTATTCCTCTCCTTGGGATCCTTCTTTGTTGCAGCTCAATGACTTCGTTTGTGTCTAGGCTCGCGTCTCTAGCATGTACTAGCCTAGGACCAGCACAATAACGTCATTGAGCGTTTGTTCAATTTGCTTGCAACTAACGTGGTTCTAGTACTTCCTTGCTTTAGCCCACCTATAGCTCCACATATTTCGACTACAGCTTGACAGGTGTTGTTGTTGCGGCACCGATACACTTCATTCCATGGTTGTAGACTTGTTGGTTGCCGTCACCTCCTGTTTGGCTTGGTAAGAACTTGTAAGGGCTTGTTTTAACAAGTTGAGTTTGAGAGAATTACAACCGACACATCCTAGTAGTTGATAGGAGGATACATATTGTTTTTTGTGTTTCTTGTTTTCTACTAATCATGGCAGGTGATATGGAGATTTTTGAGCTGTTGAAACTAGACCCTCATATTCAGGATATCATTCAACACTTGCCGTTATATGATGGTAAGTTTGATCCTCAAGCTTACATTGATTGGGAGTTAAAAGTAGACAATGAATTTGATGAGCATGACCTGTCCGAGAAACAAAAGATTCATATTGCCTCTAATATTTTGATTGAATATGCTTTGCTAGAATGGAAACACATTTGTAGGCACAACAAAGTTCCAGAATCTTGGAAAGACTTCAAATTTCTTTTTAGAGATGCATTCGTTCCTTCATATTATGCTGATTATTTGCTTGCAAAATTAGACAACTTGAAGCAAGATAGTAGGACTGTAAAAGAATACTACCATGATTTTAAGATTTGCATCATGTTTGGTGGATTAGATGAATGCATGGAAGATGTTATGAGTAGGTTCATGAGAGGGCTCAATTCTGAAATTCGAACCTTGTTAATTAGTAAATCATACAAACATATTGGTCAATTGTTTTGTCTTGCTCTCAATGCTGAAAAGGAGAGTCTATTATTTGTGAATACTTGCAAGAATGATGTGACCCATAATGTCCAAAATTTGTCCACTCTGCATGCTAATGAAGAGCAACAAATAGTGGAACCCACTACTGATTTTCCTTTGTCACAAAATGAATTACTTGTTGTTCCTTGTGATAAAGAGGAGTTGTGTGCTGATGATTCTTTTACTCCTATGCCACAAGTAGCGAATAAGTGTGATACTTTTGGTTTGGAACCATACAAATGTGCTGAAGATAAGCTTTTTCATCCTATTACATGTGCACAAGATGAACTGAACTTGCTGTCCTCTTTAAATACTTTGGGTTATATTGAATTTGATATTCTGTGTAATCTAAATTGTCTAAAAGAGAAACTTAAATTTGATTCTGGTTTGCCAAGTTTTAATCATTGCTCGCTTCATACAATTGGCAAATATGACAGCAAAGGAGAATATTTGGTGCATAAAGTTTATATTTGCTCTAATCTGAAATATCCTTTTGGGCCACAATACCATGATCAAATTGAGGGCTGCACTAACACTAATGATGTCTTGCAAAGTTTTCCTAGTTTTTCCCATATGCAACAGGATAAATATCAAGAAGGGGAGCATGGTTCACTTTTACGTACAACACATACTCCAACAAAGGTCAAACCGAGGACGGTTTGCTGTCAAGAAGGGGAGAATGATGAGGACATCATTGGCTCAAATATGACCATGCCAACCACTTCTATACCAAAGGTGCAACCATTCTATATGAGGCTTATCATTGATGCATTTGATGAATTGATGCTGCACCATGATGTGTGTTCATTCTCATTTTTAGAATTACTTACATGGATCAAGGGAAGGTTTGATTGCATATGGAAAGCATGGAAGGTTAATGAAGTTGATTGGGGACCAAATCCAAGTATTCCTAACGTCCTCCGCTAGGCCACCACGTCACTTTTGTTCCAAGGACAGAAAGAGTCCAAGTCCAACACGTTTTGGAAGTTGAATTCGGACTGCAAAATAGTCCCAAATTGCGACGGTCACCACAACTTCATATGGACTCCGATTGGGACGTTCTAGCACTTTTTGGAAAGCTTATCAAGTCTATTTTCCAACGGATCTGGACTCATGGCTATATCTTATCCGATGCTTCTGCAGTCATCGTTTCAACGCCGGGACCTTTTCTGCCTTTGGTGCTGCATCACCCTATTTTGGGCCGATGGTCCATGTATCAAGTTGGGTCCATTAGGGACGCGTCCTAGGGTTGGAGAACGACCCCAACACCCCCCTGGTCGTTCCCCTAGGTATTAATAAGGATTAGAGCCGCCACAAACAGATTGGGTTTTGTTTAGATCAAGTTTAGCCATTGCTACTTCCTTGTAGACGCGTGTGTCGACTAGACCATCCGTTCTACTCGATTCAGAACCCCAACTTTGTGATTTCAGATTGGTTCTTCATCTCCATATTTGCAATTGAGTTGCTTGTTCTACTTGTTCTTGCTTGTTCCTCGATTGCTTGCAGGAATTACCCTAGTGGTTTGGTTGATCGTGCTCCACAAGATCGCGATGGCTGTTGGAGGTGGTGTATCGGTTGCTAAGGCATAGCTTGGAAGGCTGTAGTCGGGCCGTGAACGTCATCTCCATCCCCAAATCAAGTTATCCACCTTCTCTCATCGAAAGATCGGGATTCACCCTAGCGGGTTCATATCAGTTGGTAATCAGAGCAAGGTTGATCGGTGAGAGACTTCCAGTTCTTTGCTGTTTTTAATCTCCTTTAGTCCAGAAAAAGCCAAAACAAAATTAGTAGATTAGTTCTTCATAATCCCAAAAACCCTTTGAGCTTAATACTATTACTGCTTAGTTAGGGCTTATTGAATTAACGGTTGCATCGTCGTGTCAAGTTGCTGGTCTTAGCGTCTAGTCGTTTAGAGTTTCGAGTTCTAGTCACGTTTCTGTCACCATCGCAGATTTGAGTTTATTTGTTTCTCTCTACGAATCCGAGTGGATTTCCAAATTCCTTTGTTTTGTTTACCACCATTATCCTAGCCACGTCCTTGGAGGTTTCATCCACGTCCATATTTCCATCTTCAAAAAGGAAATCCAACAAGATCAAGGTAGAATTCGATTCGGAGTCCTGTTTTATCCTGAAAAGAAAAGCACCATATTTCCTTTGTCAGGAGTCCGAATAAGGAGTTTAAATATAATCTGGAAACCTTAACTTGTGCTCTTTCCAACAGATCTGACATTGCTCCTAAATTCATTTTGAGCGCTTCGTAATCGCCCTAGAGATTTGCGCATCTCCTGGTTTTGCAAAACAGCCACTGGTTTGACTTTGCTACTGAATCACCCTTCCCAAGGATACATTTAATTGCTGTAAGTAGCTTGTTATCTCTTGTTGCAAAATTTCAGCTTTGTGCTACTTGAAAGAAAAAGAAAGAAAAGAAAGAAAGAAAAGAAAGAAAGAAAGAAAGAAAGAAAGAAAAGAAAGAAAGAAAAGAAAGAAAGAAAAGAAAGACAGGAAGAAAGAAAGAAAGAAAGAACAGAAAGAGAAAGAAGAAGAGAAGGATTTTTCTTTTGTTGTTATTCCTCTCCTTGGGATCCTTCTTTGTTGCAGCTCAATGACTTCGTTTGTGTCTAGGCTCGCGTCTCTAGCATGTACTAGCCTAGGACCAGCACAATAACGTCATTGAGCGTTTGTTCAATTTGCTTGCAACTAACGTGGTTCTAGTACTTCCTTGCTTTAGCCCACCTATAGCTCCACATATTTCGACTACAGCTTGACAGGTGTTGTTGTTGCGGCACCGATACACTTCATTCCATGGTTGTAGACTTGTTGGTTGCCGTCACCTCCTGTTTGGCTTGGTAAGAACTTGTAAGGGCTTGTTTTAACAAGTTGAGTTTGAGAGAATTACAACCGACACATCCTAGTAGTTGATAGGAGGATACATATTGTTTTTGTGTTTCTTGTTTTCTACTAATCATGGCAGGTGATATGGAGATTTTTGAGCTGTTGAAACTAGACCCTCATATTCAGGATATCATTCAACACTTGCCGTTATATGATGGTAAGTTTGATCCTCAAGCTTACATTGATTGGGAGTTAAAAGTAGACAATGAATTTGATGAGCATGACCTGTCCGAGAAACAAAAGATTCATATTGCCTCTAATATTTTGATTGAATATGCTTTGCTAGAATGGAAACACATTTGTAGGCACAACAAAGTTCCAGAATCTTGGAAAGACTTCAAATTTCTTTTTAGAGATGCATTCGTTCCTTCATATTATGCTGATTATTTGCTTGCAAAATTAGACAACTTGAAGCAAGATAGTAGGACTGTAAAAGAATACTACCATGATTTTAAGATTTGCATCATGTTTGGTGGATTAGATGAATGCATGGAAGATGTTATGAGTAGGTTCATGAGAGGGCTCAATTCTGAAATTCGAACCTTGTTAATTAGTAAATCATACAAACATATTGGTCAATTGTTTTGTCTTGCTCTCAATGCTGAAAAGGAGAGTCTATTATTTGTGAATACTTGCAAGAATGATGTGACCCATAATGTCCAAAATTTGTCCACTCTGCATGCTAATGAAGAGCAACAAATAGTGGAACCCACTACTGATTTTCCTTTGTCACAAAATGAATTACTTGTTGTTCCTTGTGATAAAGAGGAGTTGTGTGCTGATGATTCTTTTACTCCTATGCCACAAGTAGCGAATAAGTGTGATACTTTTGGTTTGGAACCATACAAATGTGCTGAAGATAAGCTTTTTCATCCTATTACATGTGCACAAGATGAACTGAACTTGCTGTCCTCTTTAAATACTTTGGGTTATATTGAATTTGATATTCTGTGTAATCTAAATTGTCTAAAAGAGAAACTTAAATTTGATTCTGGTTTGCCAAGTTTTAATCATTGCTCGCTTCATACAATTGGCAAATATGACAGCAAAGGAGAATATTTGGTGCATAAAGTTTATATTTGCTCTAATCTGAAATATCCTTTTGGGCCACAATACCATGATCAAATTGAGGGCTGCACTAACACTAATGATGTCTTGCAAAGTTTTCCTAGTTTTTCCCATATGCAACAGGATAAATATCAAGAAGGGGAGCATGGTTCACTTTTACGTACAACACATACTCCAACAAAGGTCAAACCGAGGACGGTTTGCTGTCAAGAAGGGGAGAATGATGAGGACATCATTGGCTCAAATATGACCATGCCAACCACTTCTATACCAAAGGTGCAACCATTCTATATGAGGCTTATCATTGATGCATTTGATGAATTGATGCTGCACCATGATGTGTGTTCATTCTCATTTTTAGAATTACTTACATGGATCAAGGGAAGGTTTGATTGCATATGGAAAGCATGGAAGGTTAATGAAGTTGATTGGGGACCAAATCCAAGTATTCCTAACGTCCTCCGCTAGGCCACCACGTCACTTTTGTTCCAAGGACAGAAAGAGTCCAAGTCCAACACGTTTTGGAAGTTGAATTCGGACTGCAAAATAGTCCCAAATTGCGACGGTCACCACAACTTCATATGGACTCCGATTGGGACGTTCTAGCACTTTTTGGAAAGCTTATCAAGTCTATTTTCCAACGGATCTGGACTCATGGCTATATCTTATCCGATGCTTCTGCAGTCATCGTTTCAACGCCGGGACCTTTTCTGCCTTTGGTGCTGCATCACCCTATTTTGGGCCGATGGTCCATGTATCAAGTTGGGTCCATTAGGGACGCGTCCTAGGGTTGGAGAACGACCCCAACACCCCCCTGGTCGTTCCCCTAGGTATTAATAAGGATTAGAGCCGCCACAAACAGATTGGGTTTTGTTTAGATCAAGTTTAGCCATTGCTACTTCCTTGTAGACGCGTGTGTCGACTAGACCATCCGTTCTACTCGATTCAGAACCCCAACTTTGTGATTTCAGATTGGTTCTTCATCTCCATATTTGCAATTGAGTTGCTTGTTCTACTTGTTCTTGCTTGTTCCTCGATTGCTTGCAGGAATTACCCTAGTGGTTTGGTTGATCGTGCTCCACAAGATCGCGATGGCTGTTGGAGGTGGTGTATCGGTTGCTAAGGCATAGCTTGGAAGGCTGTAGTCGGGCCGTGAACGTCATCTCCATCCCCAAATCAAGTTATCCACCTTCTCTCATCGAAAGATCGGGATTCACCCTAGCGGGTTCATATCATTTCGGTC
Source organism: Miscanthus floridulus (assembly GCF_019320115.1). Classification (NCBI taxonomy): domain Eukaryota; kingdom Viridiplantae; phylum Streptophyta; class Magnoliopsida; order Poales; family Poaceae; genus Miscanthus; species Miscanthus floridulus. The sequence continues at coordinate 62,968,164 of NC_089585.1, read as the reverse complement.
CTTTCGGAGATAGTGCTAATCTTGATGGAAGATAGTGCTTGGTTTGCGTCGAGGTGTACCATAGGCTCACAAATCATTTTGGACGCACCCGATAGAAGTCCTAATTGACGTGGGTCAGGTGGAATCTCACTTCTTTTCAATTGGAGACAGTGTTAGTGTCGGGGCAAGATAGGTGCACTGTTTGCGCCAAATGTACCATCGGCTCAGAAATCATTTTGGACGTACCCGATCGTATCACTAGGTGACGAGGCTCAAGTGGAAACTCGTTTCGGTCCTTTCGGACATAGTGCTAATCTTGATGCAAGATAGGAGCACGGTTTGCGTCGAACATACCATTGGCTCAGAAATTGTTTTGGACGCACTCGATGGAACGCCTAGGTAACGTGGGTCATTTGGACTCTCGCTTCTTTCCGTTTGGAGACATTGTTAGTGTCGATGCTAGAAAAGTGCACAGTTTGCGTCGAACGTACCATAGGCTCAGAAATCATTTTGTACGCACCCGTTGGAACTCCTAGGTGACGTGGGTGATGTGGAATCTATCTTCTTTCTATTTGCAGACTGTGTTAGCTTTGGTGCAAGCTAGGTGCGAGGTTTGCGCTAGATGTACCATAGGCTTAGAAATCATTTTGGACGCACCTGATGGTACAACTAGGTGACTAGGATCAAGTGGAAGCTCGTTTCGGTCCTTTGCGAAGATAGTGCTAATCTTGACGGAAGATAGGTGCACGGTTTGCGTCAAGCGTACCATAGGCTCGCAAATCATTTTGGATGCACCCGATGGAAGTCCTAATTGACGTGGGTCAGGTGGAATCTCACTTCTTTCCATATGGAGACAACATTAGTGTCGGTGCAAGATAGGTGCACAGTTTGCGCCAAATGTATCATCGGCTCAGAAATCATTTTGGATGCATCCGATCATACCACTAGGTGACGAGGCTCAAGTGGAAGCTTGTTTTGATCCTTTCGGACATAGTGCTAATCTTGACGCAAGATAGGGGCACGGTTTGCGTCGAACATACCATTGGCTCAGAAATCCTTTTGGACGCACTCGATGGAACGCCTAGGTGACGTGGGTCATTTGGACTCTCGCTTCTTTCCGTTTGGAGACATTGTTAGTGTCGATGCTAGATAGGTGCACGGTTTGCGTCGAACGTATCATAGGCTCGTAAATCATTTTGGACGCACCCGATGGAACTCCTAGGTGACGTGGGTGATGTGGAATCTCTCTTCTGTCAGTTTGGAGACTGTGTTAGCGTCGGTGCAAGCTAGGTGCATGGTTTGCGCTAGATGTACCATAGGCTCAGAAATCATTTTGGATGCACCTGATGGTACCACTTGGTGACTAGGGCAAGTGGAAGCTCGTTTTGGTCTTTTTGGAGATAGCGCTAATCTTGACGGAAGATGGGTGCACGGTTTGCGTCGAGCGTACCATAGGCTCGGTAATCATTTTGGACGCACCAGATGGAACTCCAAGGTGACATGGGTCAGGTAGAAACTCACTTCTTTCCATTTGAAGATAGTGTTAGTGTCGGGGCAAGATAGGTGCACTGTTTGCGCCAAACGTACCATCGGCTCAGAAATCATTTTGGACGCACCCGATCGTACCCCATGGTGATGAGGCTCAAGTGGAAGCTTGTTTTGGTCCTTTCAGAGATAGTGCTAATCTTGACGCAAGATAGGAGCACAGTTTGCGTCGAACATACCATTGGCTCAGAAATCGTTTTGGACGCACTCGATGGAACGCCTAGGTGACGTGGGTCATTTGGACACTCGCTTCTTTCCATTTGGAGATATTGTTAGTGTCGATGCTAGATAGGTGCACGGTTTTCGTCGAATGTACCATAGGCTCAGAAATCATTTTGGACACACCCGATGGAACTCCTAGGTGACGTGGGTGATGTGGAATCTCTCTTATTTCTATTTGGAGACTGTGTTAGCTTTAGTGCAAGCTAGGTGCGAGGTTTGCGCTAGATGTACCATAGGCTCAGAAATCATTTTGGACGCACCTGATGGTACCACTAGGTGACTAGGATCAAGTGGAAGCTCGTTTCGGTCCTTTGCGGAGATAGTGCTAATCTTGACGGAAGATAGGTGCACGGTTTGCGTCGAGCGTACCATAGGCTCGGTAATCATTTTGGACGCACCAGATGGAACTCCTAGGTGAAGTGGGTCAGGTAGAATCTCACTTCTTTCCATTTGAAGATAGTGTTAGTGTCGGGGCAAGATAGGTGCACTGTTTGCGCCAAACGTACCATTGGCTCAGAAATCATTTTGGACGCACCCGATCGTACCTCTAGGTGACGGGGCTCAAGTGGAAGGTCATTTTGGACCTTTTGGACATAGTGCTAATCCAAGATAGGAGCACTATTTGCGTCGAACATACCATTCGCTCGAAAATCATTTTAGACGCACCCGATGGGACTCCTAGGTGACGTCGGTCATTTGGACTCTCACTTCTTTCCGTTTGGAGACAGTGTTAGTGTCGATGCTAGATAGGTGCACGGTTTGCGTCGAATGCACCATAGGCTTGGAAATCATTTTGGACGCACCCGATGGAACTCCTAGGTGACGTGTGTGATGTAAAATCTCTCTTATTTCTGTTTGCAGACAGTGTTAGCGTCGGTGCAAGCTAGGTGCATGGTTTGTGCTAGATGTACCATAGTCTCAGAAATCGTTTTGGACGCACCTGATGGTACCACTAGGTGACTAGGGTCAAATGGAAGCTCACTTCGGTCCTTTCGGAGATAGTGCTAATCTTGACGGAAGATAGGTGCACGATTTGCGTCGAGCGTACCATAGGCTCGCAAATCATTGTGGACTCACCCGATGGAAGTCCTAATTGACATGGGTCATGTGGAATCTCACTTCTTTCCATTTGGAGACAGTATTAGTGTCGATGCAAGATAGGTGCACAGTTTGCGCCGAATGTACCATCGTCTCAAAAATCATTTTGGACGCACCCGATCGTACCACAAGGTGAGGAGGCCCAAGTGGAAGCTTGTTTCGGACCTTTTGGACATAGTGCTAATCTTCACGCAAGATAGGAGCAAGGTTTGCGTCGAACATACCATTGGCTCAGAAATCGTTTTGGACGCACTCAATGGAACGCCTAGGTGACGTGGGTCATTTGGACACTCGCTTCTTTCCATTTGGAGACATTGTTAGTGTCGATGCTAGATAGGTGTACGGTTTTCGTTGAATCTACCATAGGCTCAGAAATCATTTTGCACACACCCGATGGAACTCCTAGGTGACGTGGGTGATGTGGAATCTCTATTATTTCTGTTTGGAGACAGTGTTAGCGTCGGTACAAGCTCGGTGCATGGTTTGCGCTAGATGTACCATAGGCTCAGAAATCATTTTGGACGCACCTGATGGTAGCACTAGGTGACTCTGGTCAAATGGAAGCTCACTTCGGTCCTTTCGGAGATAGTGCTAATCTTGACGGAAGATAGGTGCACGGTTTGCGTCGAGCGTATCATAGGCTCGCAAATCATTTTGGACGCACCCGATGGAAGTCCTAATTGACTTGGGTCAGGTGGAATCTCACTTCTTTCCATATGGAGACAGTGTTAGTGTCGGTGCAAGATAGGTGCACTGTTTGCGCCAAACGTACCATCGGCTCAGAAATCATTTTGGACGCACCCGATCGTACCACATGGTGATGAGGCTCAAGTGGAAGCTTGTTTTGGTCTTTTCAGACATAGTGCTAATCTTGACGCAAGATAGGAGCACGGTTTGCGTCGAACATACCATTGGCTCAGAAATCGTTTTGGACGCACTCGATGGAATGCCTAGGTGACGTGGGTCATTTGGACTCTCGCTTCTTTTCTGTTTGGAGACATTGTTAGTGTCGATGCTAGATAGGTGCACGGTTTTCGTTGAATCTACCATAGGCTCAGAAATCAGTTTGGACGCACCCGATGGAACTTCTAGGTGACGTGGGTGATGTGGAATCTCTATTATTTCTATTTGGAGACAGTGTTAGCGTCGGTACAAGCTCGGTGCATGGTTTGCGCTAGATGTACCATAGGCTCAGAAATCATTTTGGACACACCTGATGGTACCACTAGGTGACTAGGGTCAAATGGAAGCTCGTTTTGGTCCTTTCGGAGATAGTGCTAATCTTGACGGAAGATAGGTGCACGGTTTGCGTCGAGCGTACCATAGGCTCGCAAATCATTTTGGACGCACCCGATGGAAGTCCTAATTGACGTGGGTCAGGTGGAATCTCACTTCTTTCCATATGGAGACAGTGTTAGTGTCGGTGCAAGATAGGTGCACTGTTTGCGCCAAACGTACCATCGGCTCAGAAATCATTTTGGACGCACCCGATCGTACCACATGGTGACGAGGCTCAGTGGAAGCTTGTTTTGGTCCTTTCAGAGATTGTGCTAATCTTGACGCAAGATAGGAGCACGGTTTGCGTCGAACATACCATTGGCTCAGAAATCGTTTTGGATGCACTCGATGTAACGCCTAGGTGACGTGGGTCATTTGGACACTTGCTTCTTTCCGTTTGGAGACATTGTTTGTGTCGATGCTAGATAGGTGCACGGTTTTCGTCGAATGTACCATAGGCTCAGAAATCATTTTGGACACACCCGATGGAACTCCTAGGTGACGTGGGTGATGTGGAATCTCTCTTATTTCTATTTGGAGACAGTGCTAGCGTCAGTGCAAGCTCGGTGCATGGTTTGCGCTAGATGTACCATAGGCTCAGAAATCGTTTTGGACGCACCTGATGGTACCACTTGCTGACTAGGGGCAAGTGGAAGCTCGTTTTGGTCCTTTCGGAGATAGTGCTAATCTTGACGGAAGATAGTGCTTGGTTTGCGTCGAGGTGTACCATAGGCTCACAAATCATTTTGGATGCACCCGATAGAAGTCCTAATTGACGTGGGTCAGGTGGAATCTCACTTCTTTTCAATTGGAGACAGTGTTAGTGTCGGGGCAAGATAGGTGCACTGTTTGCGCCAAATGTACCATCGGCTCAGAAATCATTTTGGACGTACCCGGTCGTATCACTAGGTGACGAGGCTCAAGTGGAAGCTCGTTTCGGTCCTTTCGGACATAGTGCTAATCTTGATGCAAGATAGGAGCACGGTTTGCGTCGAACATACCATTGGCTCAGAAATTGTTTTGGACGCACTCGATGGAACGCCTAGGTAACGTGGGTCATTTGGACTCTCGCTTCTTTCCGTTTGGAGACATTGTTAGTGTCGATGCTAGATAAGTGCACAGTTTGCGTCGAACGTACCATAGGCTCAGAAATCATTTTGTACGCACCCATTGGAACTCCTAGGTGACGTGGGTGATGTGGAATCTATCTTCTTTCTATTTCCAGACTGTGTTAGGTTTGGTGCAAGCTAGGTGCGAGGTTTGTGCTAGATGTACCATAGGCTTAGAAATCATTTTGGACGCACCTGATGGTACAACTAGGTGACTAGGATCAAGTGGAAGCCCGTTTCGGTCCTTTGCGAAGATAGTGCTAATCTTGACGGAAGATAGGTGCTCGGTTTGCGTCAAGCGTACCATAGGCTCGCAAATCATTTTGGATGCACCCGATGGAAGTCCTAATTGACGTGGGTCAGGTGGAATCTCACTTCTTTCCATATGGAGACAACATTAGTGTCGGTGCAAGATAGGTGCACAGTTTGCGCCAAATGTATCATCGGCTCAGAAATCATTTTGGATGCATCCGATCATACCACTAGGTGACGAGGCTCAAGTGGAAGCTCGTTTTGATCCTTTCGGACATAGTGCTAATCTTGACGCAAGATAGGGGCACGGTTTGCGTCGAACATACCATTGGCTCAGAAATCCTTTTGGACGCACTCGATGGAACGCCTAGGTGACGTGGGTCATTTGGACTCTCGCTTCTTTCCGTTTGGAGACATTGTTAGTGTCGATGCTAGATAGGTGCACGGTTTGCGTCGAACGTACCATAGGCTCGTAAATCATTTTGGACGCACCCGATGGAACTCCTAGGTGACATGGGTGATGTGGAATCTCTCTTCTGTCAGTTTGGAGACTGTGTTAGCGTCGGTGCAAGCTAGGTGCATGGTTTGCGCTAGATGTACCATAGGCTCAGAAATCATTTTGGACGCACCTGATGGTACCACTTGGTGACTAGGGCAAGTGGAAGCTCGTTTTGGTCTTTTTGGAGATAGCGCTAATCTTGATGGAAGATGGGTGCATGGTTTGCGTCGAGCTACCATAGGCTCGGTAATCATTTTGGACGCACCAGATGGAACTCCTAGGTGACGTGGGTCAGGTACAAACTCACTTCTTTCCATTTGAAGATAGTGTTAGTGTCGGGGCAAGATAGTTGCACTCTTTGCGCCAAACGTACCATTGGCTCAGAAATCATTTTGGACGCACCCGATCATTCCACTAGGTGACGGGGCTCAAGTGGAAGGTCATTTCGGTCCTTTTGGACATAGTGCTAATCCAAGATAGGAGCAATGTTTGCGTCGAACATACCATTGGCTCAAAAATCATTTTGAACGCACCCAATGGGACTCCTAGGTGACGTCGGTCATTTGGACTCTAACTTCTTTCTGTTTGGAGATAGTGTTAGTGTCGATGCTAGATAGGTGCACGGTTTGCGTCGAACGCACCATAGGCTCGGAAATCATTTTGGACGCACCCGATGGAACTCCTAGGTGACGTGGGTGATGTGGAATCTCTCTTATTTCTGTGTGGAGACAGTGTTAGCGTCGGTGCAAGCTAGGTGCATGGTTTGTGCTAGATGTACCATAGTCTCAGAAATCGTTTTGGACGCACCTGATGGTACCACTAGGTGACTAGGGTCAAATGGAAGCTCACTTCGGTCCTTTCGGAGATAGTGCTAATCTTGATGGAAGATAGGTGCACGGTTTGCGTCAAGCGTACAATAGGCTCGCAAATCATTGTGGACTCACCCGATGGAAGTCCTAATTGATGTGGGTCAGGTGGAATCTCACTTCTTTCCATTTGGAGACAGTGTTAGTGTCGATGCAAGATAGGTGCACAGTTTGCGCCAAATGTACCATCGGCTCAAAAATCATTTTGGACGCACCCGATCATACCACAAGGTGACGAGCCTCAAGTGGAAGCACGTTTCAGTCCTTTTGGACATAGTGCTAATCTTGACGCATGATAGGAGCACAGTTTGCGTCGAACATACCATTGGCTCAGAAATCATTTTGGATGCACTCGATGGAACGCCTAGGTGACGTGGGTCATTTGGACACTCGCTTCTTTCCGTTTGGAGACATTGTTAGTGTCGATGCTAGGTAGGTGCACGGTTTTCGTTGAATCTACCATAGGCTCAGAAATCATTTTGCACACACCCGATGGAACTCCTAGGTGACGTGGGTGATGTGGAATCTCTATTATTTCTATTTGGAGACAGTGTTAGCGTCGGTACAAGCTCGGTGCATGCTTTGCGCTAGATGTACCATAGGCTCAGAAATCGTTTTGGACGCACCTGATGGTACCACTAGGTGACTAGGGTCAAATGGAAGCTCACTTCGGTCCTTTCGGAGATAGTGCTAATCTTGACGGAAGATAGGTGCACGGTTTGCGTTGAGCGTACCATAGGCTCGCAAATCATTTTGGACGCACCCGATGGAAGTCCTAATTGACGTGGGTTAGGTGGAATCTCACTTCTTTCCATATGGAGATAGTGTTAGTGTCGGTGCAAGATAGGTGCACTGTTTGCGCCAAACATACCATCGGCTCAGAAATCATTTTGGACGCACCCGATCGTACCACAAGGTGACGAGGCTCAAGTGGAAGCTTGTTTTAGTCCTTTCAGACATAGTGCTAATCTTGATGCAAGATAGGAGCACGGTTTGCGCCGAACATACCATTGGCTCAGAAATTGTTTTGGACGCACTCGATGGAACGCCTAGGTGACCTGGGTCATTTGGACTCTTGCTTCTTTCTGTTTGGAGACATTGTTAGTGTCGATGCAAAATAAGTGCACGGTTTGCGTCGAACGTACCATAGGCTTATAAATCAATTTGGACGCACCCGACGGAACTCCTAGGTGACGTGGGTGATGTGGAATCTCTCTTCTTTCTGTTTGCAGACTGTGTTAGCTTTGGTGCAAGCTAAGTGCAAGGTTTGCGCTAGATTTACCATAGGCTCAGAAATCATTTTGGACGCACCTGATGGTACCACTAGGTGACTAGGATCAAGTGGAAGCTCGTTTCGGTCCTTTGCGGAGATAGTGCTAATCTTGACGGTAGATAGGTGCACGGTTTGCGTCGAGCGTACCACAGGTTCACAAATCATTTTGGACGCACCCGATGGAAGTCCTAATTGATGTGAGTCAGGTGGAATCTCACTTCTTTCCATATGGAGACAGTGTTAGTGTCGGTGCAAGATAGGTGCACTGTTTGCGCCAAATGTACCATCGGCTCAGAAATCATTTTGGACGCACCCGATCGTACCACTAGGTGATGAGGCTCAAGTGGAAGCTCGTTTCGGACGTTTTAGACATAGTGCTAATCTTGACGCAAGATAGGAGCACGGTTTGCGTCGAACATACCATTGGCTCAGAAATCATTTTAGACGCACTCGATGGAATGCCTAGGTGACGTGGGTCATTTGGACACTCGCTTCTTTCCATTTAGAGACATTGTTAGTGTCGATGCTAGATAAGTGCACGGTTTGCGTCGAACGTAGCATAGGCTCAGAAATCATTTTGGACGCACCCGATGGAACTCCTAGGTGACGTGGGTGATGTGGAATCTCTCTTATTTCTGTTTGGAGACTGTGTTAGGGTAGGTGCAAGCTAGGTGCATGGTTTGCGCAAGATGTACCATAGGCTCAAAAATCGTTTTGGACGCACCTGATGGTACCACTAGGTGACTAGGGTCAAATGGAAGCTCACTTCGGTCCTTTCGGAGATAGTGCTAATCTTGACGGAAGATAGGTGCACGGTTTGCATCGAGCGTACCATAGGCTCGCAAATCATTTTGGACGCACCCGATGGAAGTCCTAATTGACGTGGGTCAGGTGGAATCTCACTTCTTTCCATATGGAGACAATGTTAGTGTCGGTGCAAGATAGGTGCACTGTTTGAGCCAAACGTACCATCGGCTTAGAAATCATTTTGGACGCACCCGATCGTACCACAAGGTGACGTGGCTCAAGTGGAAGCTTGTTTTGGTCCTTTCAGACATAGTGCTAATCTTGACACAAGATAGGAGCACGGTTTGCGTCGAACATACCATTGGCTCAGAAATTGTTTTGGATGCACTCGATGGAACGCCTAGGTGACGTGGGTCATTTCGACACTCGCTTCTTTCCATTTGGAGACATTGTTAGTGTCGATGCTAGATAGGTGCACGGTTTTCGTTGAATCTACCATAGGCTCAGAAATCATTTTGCACACACCCGATGGAACTCCTAGGTGACGTATGTGATGTGGAATCTCTATTATTTCTGTTTGGAGACAGTGTTAGCGTCGGTACAAGCTTGGTGCATGGTTTGCGCTAGAAGTACCATAGGCTTAGAAATTGTTTTGGACGCACCTAATGGTACCACTAGGTGACTAGGGTCAAATCGAAGCTCACTTCAGTCCTTTCGGAGATAGTGCTAATCTTGACGGAAGATAGGTGCACGGTTTGCGACGAGCGTACCATAGGCTCGCAAATCATTTTGGACGCACCCAATGGAACTCCTAGGTGACGTGGGTGATGTGGAATCTCTCTTCTTTCTGTTTGCAGACTGTGTTAGCTTTGGTGCAAGCTAGGTGCAAGTTTGCGCTAGATGTACCATACGCTCAGAAATCATTTTGACGCACCTAATGGAACCACTAGGTGACTAGGATCAAGTGGAAGCTCATTTCGGTCCTTTCGGATATAGTGGTAATCTTGACGGAACATAGGTGCACGGTTTGCGTCAAGCGTACCATAGGCTCGCAAATCATTTTGGACGCACCCAATGGAAGTCCTAATTAACGTGGGTCAGGTGGAATCTCACTTCTTTCCAAATGGAGATAGTGTTAGTATCGGTGCAAGATAGGTGCACAGTTTGCACCAAATGTACCATCGGCTCATAAATCATTTTGGACGTACCCGATCGTACCACTGGTGACGAGGCTCAAGTGGAAGCTCGTTTCGGTCCTTTTGGACATAGTGCTAATCTTGATGCAAGATAGGAGCACGGTTTGCATCGAACATACCATTGGCTCAGAAATTGTTTTGGACGCACTCGATGGAACGCCTAGGTGACGTGGGTCATTTGGACTCTCGCTTCTTTCCGTTTGGAGACATTGTTAGTGTCGATGCTAGATAAGTGCACGGTTTGCGTCGAACGTACCATAGGCTCAGAAATCAGTTTGGATGCACCCGATGGAACTCCTAGGTGACGTGGGTGATGTGGAATCTCTCTTCTTTGTGTTTGCCGACTGTGTTAGCTTTGGTGCAAGCAAGGTGCAAGGTTTGCACTAGATGTAACATACGCTCAGAAATCATTTTGGACGCACCTGATGGTACCACTAGGTGACTAGGATCAAGTGGAAGCTCGATTTGGTCCTTTCGGAGATAGTGGTAATCTTGACGGAAGATAGGTGCACGGTTTGCGTCGAGCGTACCAATGGCTCACAAATCATTTTGGACGCACCCAATGGAAGTCCTAATTAACATGGGTCAGGTGGAATCTCACTTTTTTCCAAATGGAGATAGTGTTAGTGTCGGTGCAAGATAGGTGCACAGTTTGCACCAAATGTACCATCGACTCAGAAATCATTTTGGACGTACCCGATCGTACCACTAGGTGACGAGGCTCAAGTGGAAGCTCGTTTCGGTCCTTTCGGACATAGTGCTAATCTTGATGCAAGATAGGAGCATGGTTTGCGTCGAACATACCATTGGCTCAGAAATTGTTTTGGACGCACTCGATGGAACGCCTAGGTAACGTGGGTCATTTGGACTCTCGCTTCTTTCCGTTTGGAGACATTGTTAGTGTTGATGCTAGATAAGTGCACAGTTTGCGTCGAACGTACCATAGGCTCAGAAATCATTTTGTACGCACCCGTTGGAACTCCTAGGTGACGTGGGTGATGTGGAATCTATCTTCTTTCTATTTGCAGACTGTGTTAGCTTTGGTACAAGCTAGGTGCGAGGTTTGCGCTAGATGTACCATAGGGTCAGAAATCATTTTGGACGCACCTGATGGTACCACTAGGTGGCTAGGATCAAGTGGAAGCTCATTTTGGTCCTTTGCGAAGATAGTGCTAATCATGACGGAAGATAGGTGCACAGTTTGCGTCGAGCATACCATAGGCTCGCAAATCATTTTGGATGCACCCAATGGAAGTCCTAATTGACGTGGGTCAGGTGGAATCTCACTTCTTTCCATATAGAGACAGCATTAGTGTTGGTGCAAGATAGGTGCACAGTTTGCGCCAAATGTATCATTGGCTCAGAAATCATTTTGGATGCATCTGATCATACCACTAGGTGACGAGGCTCAAGTGGAAGCTCGTTTCGATCCTTTCGGACATAGTGCTAATCTTGACGCAAGATAGGAGCATGGTTTGCGTCGAACATACCATTGGCTCAGAAATTATTTTGGACGCACTCGATGGAACTCCTAGGTAACGTGGGTCATTTGGACTCTCGCTTCTTTCCGTTTGGAGACATTGTTAGTGTCGATGCTAGATAGGTGCACGGTTTGCGTCGAACGTACCATAGGCTCATAAATCATTTTGGACGCACCCGATGGAACTCCTAGGTGACGTGGGTGATGTGGAATCCCTCTTCTTTCAGTTTGGAGACTGTGTTAGCGTCAGTGCAAGCTAGGTGCATGGTTTGCACTAGATGTACCATAGGCTTAGAAATCGTTTTGGACGCACTTGATGGTACCACATGGTGACTAGGGCAAGTGGAAGCTCGTTTTGGTCTTTTTGGAGATAGTGCTAATCTTGACAGAAGATAGGTGCACGGTTTGCGTTGAGCGTACCATAGGCTCGGTAATCATTTTGGACGCACCAGATGGAACTCCTAGGTGACGTGGGTCAGGTAGAATCTCACTTCTTTCCATTTGAAGATAGTGTTAGTGTCGGGGCAAGATAGGTGCACTATTTGCGCCAAACGTACCATTGGCTCAGAAATCATTTTGGATGCACCCGATCGTACCACTAGGTGACGGGGCTCAAGTGGAAGGTCATTTCGGTCCTTTTGGACATAGTGCTAATCCAAGATAGGAGCACTGTTTGCGTCGAACATACCATTGGCTCGAAAATCATTTTGGACGCACCCGATGGGACTTCTAGGTGACGTCGGTCATTTGGACTCTCACTTCTTTCCGTTTGGACACAGTGTTAGTGTCGATGCTAGATAAGTGCACGGTTTGCGTCGAACGCACCATAGGCTCGGAAATCATTTTGGACGCACCCGATGGAACGCCTAGGTGACGTGGGTCATTTGGACACTCGCTTCTTTTCGTTTGGAGACATTGTTCGTGTCGATGTTAGATAGGTGCACGGTTTATATTGAATGTACCATAGGCTCAGAAATCATTTTGGACACACCCGATGGAACTCCAAGGTGACATGGGTGATGTGGAATCTCTATTATTTCTGTTTGGAGATAGTGTTAGCGTCGGTACAAGCTCGGTGCATGGTTTGCGCTAGATGTACCATAGGCTCAAAAATTGTTTTGGACGCACCTGATGGTACCACTAGATGACTAGGGTCAAATGGAAGCTCACTTCGGTCCTTTCGGAGATAGTGCTAATCTTGACGGAAGATAGGTGCACGGTTTGCGTCGAGCTTACCATAGGCTCGCAAATCATTTTGTATGCACCCGGTGGAAGTCCTAATTGACGTGGGTCAGGTGGAATCTCACTTCTTTCCATATGGAGACAATGTTAGTGTCGGTGCAAGATATGTGCACTGTTTGCGCCAAACGTACCATCGGCTCAAAAATCATTTTGGACGCACCCGATCGTACCACAAGGTGACGTGGCTCAAGTGGAAGCTTGTTTTGGTCCTTTCAGACATAGTGCTAATCTTGACGCAAGATAGGAGCACGGTTTGCGTCGAACATACCATTGGCTCAGAAATTGTTTTGGACCCACTCAATGGAACGCCTATGTGGCGTGGGTCATTTGGACACTCGCTTCTTTCTGTTTGGAGACATTGTTAGTGTCGATGCTAGATAAGTGCACGGTTTGCGTCGAACATACCATAGGCTCAGAAATCAGTTTGGACGCACCCGATGGAACTCCTAGGTGACGTGGGTGATGTGGAATCTCTCTTCTTTCTGTTTGTAGACTATGTTAGCTTTGGTGCAAGCTAGGCGCAAGGTTTGCGCTAGATGTAACATACGCTCAGAAATCATTTTGACGCACCTGTTGGTACCACTAGGCGACTAGGATCAAGTGGATGCTCGTTTCGGTCCTTTCGGATATAGTGGTAATCTTGACGGAAGATAGGTGCACGGTTTGCGTCGAGCGTACCATAGGCTCGCAAATCATTTTGGACGCACCCAATGGAAGTCCTAATTAACATGGGTCAGGTCGAATCTCACTTCTTTCCAAATGGAGATAGTGTTAGTGTCGGTGCAAGATAGGTGCACAGTTTGCACCAAATGTACCATCGGCTCAGAAATCATTTTGGACGTACCCGATCGTACCACTAGGTGACGAGGCTCAAGTGGAAGCTCGTTTTGGTCCTTTTGGACATAGTGCTAACCTTGATGCAAGACAGGAGCACGGTTTGCGTCGAACATACCATTGGCTCAGAAATTGTTTTGGACACACTCGATGGAACGCCTAGGTGACGTGGGTCATTTGGACTCTCGCTTCTTTCCGTTTGGAGACATTGTTAGTGTCGATGCTAGATAAGTGCACGGTTTGTGTCGAACGTACCATAGGCTCAGAAATCAGTTTGGACGCATCCGATGGAACTCCTAGGTGACGTGGGTGATGTGGAATCTCTCTTCTTTGTGTTTGCAGACTGTGTTAGCTTTGGTGCAAGCTAGGTGCAAGGTTTGCGCTAGATGTACCATACGCTCAAAAATCATTTTGGACGCACCTGATGGTACCACTAGGTGACTAGGATGAAGTGGAAGCTCGTTTCGGTCCTTTTGGACATAGTGCTAATCCAAGATAGGAGCACTGTTTGCGTTGAACATACCATTGGCTCAAAAATCATTTTGGACGCACCCGATGGGACTCCTAGGTGACGTCGGTCATTTGGACTCTCACTTCTTTCCGTTTGGAGACAGTGTTAGTGTCGGTGCAAGAAAGGTGCACAGTTTGCACCAAATGTACCATCGACTCAGAAATCATTTTGGACGTACCCGATCATACCACTAGGTGACGAGGCTCAAGTGGAAGCTCGTTTCGGTCCTTTCGGACATAGTGCTAATCTTGATGCAAGATAGGAGCACGGTTTGCGTCGAACATACCATTGGCTCAGAAATTGTTTTGGACGCACTCGATGGAACGCCTAGGTAACGTGGGTCATTTGGACTCTCGCTTCTTTCCGTTTGGAGATATTGTTAGTGTCGATGCTAGATAAGTGCACAGTTTGCGTCGAACGTACCATAGGCTCAGAAATCATTTTATACGCACCCGTTGGAACTCCTAGGTGATGTGGGTGATGTGGAATATATCTTCTTTCTATTTGCAGACTGTGTTAGCTTTGGTGCAAGCTAGGTGCGAGGTTTGCGCTAGATGTACCATAGGGTCAGAAATCATTTTGGACGCACCTGATGGTACCACTAGGTGACTAGGATAAGGTGGAAGCTCGTTTCGGTCCTTTGCGGAGATAGTGCTAATCTTGACGGAAGATAGGTGCACGGTTTGCGTCGAGCGTACCATAGGCTCGCAAATCATTTTGGACGCACCCGATGGAAGTCCTAATTGACGTGGGTCAGGTGGAATCTCACTTCTTTCCATATGGAGACAGCATTAGTGTCAGTGCAAGATAGGTGCACAGTTTGCGCCAAATGTATCATCGGCTTAGAAATCATTTTGGATGCATCCGATCGTACCACTAGGTGACGAGGCTCAAGTGGAAGCTCATTTCGATCCTTTCGGACATAGTGCTAATCTTGACGCAAGATAGGGGCACGGTTTGCGTCGAACATACCATTGGCTAAGAAATCCTTTTGGACGCACTCGATGGAACGCCTAGGTGACGTGGGTCATTTGGACTCTCGCTTCTTTCCGTTTGGAGACAATGTTAGTGTCGATGCTAGATAGGTGCATGGGTTGTGTCGAACGTACCATAGGCTCGTAAATCATTTTGGACGCACCCGATGGAACTCCTAGGTGACGTGGGTGATGTGGAATCTCTCTTCTTTCAGTTTGGAGACTATGTTAGCGTTGGTGCATGGTTTGCGCTAGATGTACCATAGGCTCAGAAATCGTTTTGGATGCACCTGATGGTACCACTTGGTGACTAGGGCAAGTGGATGCTCGTTTCGGTCTTTTCGGAGATAGTGCTAATCTTGACGGAACATAGGTGCACGGTTTGCGTCGAGCGTACCATAGGCTCGGTAATCATTTTGGACGCACCAGATGGAACTCCTAGGTGACGTGGGTCAGGTAGAATCTCACTTCTTTCCATTTGAAGATAGTGTTAGTGTCGGGGCAAGATAGGTGCACTGTTTGTGCCAAACATACCATTGGCTCAGAAATCATTTTGGACGCACCCGATCGTACCACTAGGTGACGGGGCTCAAGTGGAAGGTCATTTCGGTCCTTTTGGACATAGTGCTAATCCAAGATAGGAGCACTGTTTGCGTCGAACATACCATTGGCTCGAAAATCATTTTGGACGCACCCGATGGGACTCCTAGGTGACGTCGGTCATTTGGACTCTCACTTCTTTCCGTTTGGAGACAGTGTTAGTGTCGATGCTAGATAGGTGCACGGTTTGTGTCGAACGCACCATAGGCTCGGAAATCATTTTGGACACACCTGATGGAACTCCTAGGTGACGTGGGTGATGTAAAATCTCTCTTATTTCTATTTGGAGACAGTGTTAGCGTCGGTGCAAGCTAGGTGCATGGTATGTGCTAGATGTACCATAGTCTCAGAAATCGTTTTGGACGCACCTGATGGTACCACTAGGTGACTAGGATCAAATGGAAGCTCACTTTGGTCCTTTCGGAGATAGTGCTAATCTTGACGGAAGATAGGTGCACGGTTTGCGTCAAGCATACCATAGGCTCGCAAATCATTGTGGACTCACCCGATGGAAGTCCTAATTGACGTGGGTCAGGTGGAATCTCACTTATTTCCATTTGGAGACAGTGTTAGTGTCGATGCAAGACAGGTGCACAGTTTGCGCCAAATGTACCATCGTCTCAAAAATCATTTTGGACGCACCCGATCGTACCACAAGGTGAGGAGGCTCAAGTGGAAGCTCGTTTCGGTCCTTTTGGACATAGTGCTAATCTTGACGCAAGATAGAAGCACGGTTTGCGTCGAACATACCATTGGCTCAGAAATCATTTTGGACACACTCGATGGAACGCCTAGGTGATGTGGGTCATTTGGACACTCGCTTCTTTCCGTTTGGAGACATTGTTAGTGTCGATGCTAGATAGGTGCACGGTTTTCGTTGAATCTACCATAGGCTCAGAAATCATTTTGCACACACCCGATGGAACTCCTAGGTGATGTGGGTGACGAATCTCTATTATTTCTGTTTGGAGACAGTGTTAGCGTCGGTACAAGCTCAGTGTATGGTTTGCGCTAGATGTACCATAGGCTTAGAAATCATTTTGGACGCACCTGATGGTACCACTAGGTGACTAGGGTCAAATGGAAGCTCACTTCGGTCCTTTTGGAGATAGTGCTAATCTTGATGGAAGATAGGTGCACGGTTTGCGTCGAGCGTACCATAGGCTCGCAAATCATTTTGGACGCACCCGATGGAAGTCCTAATTGACGTGGGTCAGGTGGAATCTCACTTCTTTCCATATGGAGACAGTGTTAGTGTCTGTGCAAGATAGGTGCCCTGTTTGCGCCAAACGTACCATCGGCTCAGAAATCATTTTGGACGTACCCGATCGTACCACAAGGTGACGAGGCTCAAGTGGAAGCTTATTTTGGTCCTTTCAGACATAGTGCTAATCTTGACGCAAGATAGGAGCACGGTTTGTGTCGAACATACCATTGGCTCAGAAATTGTTTTGGACCCACTCAATGGAACGCCTATGTGGCGTGGGTCATTTGGACACTCGCTTCTTTCTGTTTGGAGACATTGTTAGTGTCGATGCTAGATAAGTGCACGGTTTATGTCGAACGTACCATAGGCTCAAAAATCAGTTTGGACGCACCCGATGGAACTCCTAGGTGACGTGGGTGATGTGGAATCTCTCTTCTTTCTGTTTGTAGACTGTGTTAGCTTTGGTGCAAGCTAGGCGCAAGGTTTGTGCTAGATGTAACATACGCTCAGAAATCATTTTGACGCACCTGATGGTACCACTAGGCGACTAGGATCAAGTGGATGCTCGTTTCGGTCCTTTCGGATATAGTGGTAATCTTGACGGAAGATAGGTGCACGGTATGCGTCGAGCGTACCATAGGCTCGCAAATCATTTTGGACGCACCCAATGGAAGTCCTAATTAACGTGGGTCAGGTGGAATCTCACTTCTTTCCAAATGGAGATAGTGTTAGTGTCGGTGCAAGATAGGTGCACAGTTTGCACCAAATGTACCATCGGCTCAGAAATCATTTTGGACATACCCGATCGTACCACTAGGTGACGAGGCTCAAGTGGAAGCTCGTTTCGGTCCTTTTGGACATAGTGCTAATCTTGATGCAAGACAGGAGCACGGTTTGCGTCAAACATACCATTGGCTCATAAATTGTTTTGGACACACTCGATGGAATGCCTAGGTGACGTGGGTCATTTGGACTCTCGCTTCTTTCTGTTTGGAGACATTGTTAGTGTCGATGCTAGATAAGTGCATGGTTTGCGTCGAACGTACCATAGGCTCAGAAATCAGTTTGGACGCATCTGATGGAACTCCTAGGTGACGTGGGTGATGTGGAATCTCTCTTCTTTGTGTTTGCAGACTGTGTTAGCTTTGGTGCAAGCTAGGTGCAAGGTTTGCGCTAGATGTACCATACGCTCAAAAATCATTTTGGACGCACCTGATGGTACCACTAGGTGACTAGGATCAAGTGGAAGCTCGTTTCGGTCCTTTTGGACATAGTGCTAATCCAAGATAGGAGCACTGTTTGCGTTGAACATACCATTGGCTCGAAAATCATTTTGGACGCACCCGATGGGACTCCTAGGTGACGTCGGTCATTTGGACTCTCACTTCTTTCTGTTTGGAGACAGTGTTAGTGTCGGTGCAAGAAAGGTGCACAGTTTGCACCAAATGTACCATCGACTCAGAAATCATTTTGGACGTACCCAATCATACCACTAGGTGACGAGGCTCAAGTGGAAGCTCGTTTCGGTCCTTTCGGACATAGTGCTAATCTTGATGCAAGATAGGAGCATGGTTTGCGTCGAACATACCATTGGCTCAGAAATTGTTTTGGACGCACTCGATGGAACGCCTAGGTAACGTGGGTCATTTGGACTCTCGCTTCTTTCCGTTTGGAGATATTGTTAGTGTCGATGCTAGATAAGTGCACAGTTTGCGTCGAACGTACCATAGGCTCAGAAATCATTTTGTACGCACCCGTTGGAACTCCTAGGTGACGTGGGTGATGTGGAATCTATCTTCTTTCTATTTGCAGACTGTGTTAGCTTTGGTGCAAGCTAGGTGCGAGGTTTGTGCTAGATGTACCATAGGGTCAGAAATCATTTTGGACGCACCTGATGGTACCACTAGGTGACTAGGATAAGGTGGAAGCTCGTTTCGGTCCTTTGCGGAGATAGTGCTAATCTTGACGGAAGATAGGTGCACGGTTTGCGTCGAGCGTACCATAGGCTCGCAAATCATTTTGGACGCACCCGATGGTACCGCAAGGTGACGAGGCTCAAGTGGAAGCTTGTTTTGGTCCTTTCAGACATAGTGCTAATCTTGACGCAAGATAGGAGCACGGTTTGCGTCGAACATACCATTGGCTCAGAAATCGTTTTGGACGCACTCGATGGAACGCCTAGGTGACGTGGGTAATTTGGACTCTCGCTTCTTTCCGTTTGGAGACATTGTCAGTGTCGATGCTAGATAAGTGCACGGTTTGCGTCGAACGTACCATAGGCTCAGAAATCAGTTTGGACGCACCCGATGGAACTCCTAGGTGACGTGGGTGATGTGGAATCTCTCTTCTTTGTGTTTGCAGACTGTGTTAGCTTTGGTGCAAGCTAGGTGCATGGTTTGCGCTAGATGTACCATACGCTCAGAAATCATTTTGGACGCATCTGATGGTACCTCTAGGCGACTAGGATCAAGTGGAAGCTCGTTTCTGTCCTTTCAGAGATATTGGTAATCTTGACGGAAGATAGGTGCACGGTTTGCGTCGAGCATACCATAGGCTCGCAAATCATTTTGGACGCACCCAATGGAAGTCCTAATTAACGTGGGTCAGGTGGAATCTCACTTCTTTCCAAATGGAGACAGTGTTAGTGTCGGTGCAAGATAGGTGCACAGTTTGCACCAAATGTACCATTGGCTCAGAAATCATTTTGGACGTACCCGATCGTACCACAAGGTGACGACGCTCAAGTGGAAGCTCGTTTCGGTCCTTGCTGACATAGTGCTAATCTTGATGCAAGATAGGAGCACAGTTTGCGTCGAACATACCATTGGCTCAGAAATTGTTTTGGACACACTCGATGGAACGCCTAGGTGACGTGGGTCATTTGGACTCTCGCTTCTTTCCGTTTGGAGACATTGTTAGTGTTGATGCTAGATAAGTGCACGGTTTGTGTCGAACGTACCATAGGCTCAGAAATCAGTTTGGATGCACCCGATGGAACTCCTAGGTGACGTGGGTGATGTGGAATCTCTCTTCTTTCTGTTTGTAGACTGTGTTAGCTTTGGTGCAAGCTAGGTGCAAGGTTTGCGCTAGATTTACCATACGCTCAGAAATCATTTTGGACGCACCTGATGGTACCACTAGGTGACTGGGATCAAGTGAAAGCTCATTTCGGTCCTTTCGGAGATAGTGGTAATCTTGATGGAAGATAGGTGCACGGTTTGCGTCGAGCGTACCATAGGCTCGCAAATCATTTTGGACGCACCCAATGGAAGTCCTAATTAACGTGGGTCAGGTGGAATCTCACTTCTTTCCAAATGGAGACAGTGTTAGTGTCGATGCAAGATAGGTGCACAGTTTGCACCAAATGTACCATTAGCTCAGAAATCATTTTGGACGTACCCGATCGTACCACTAGGTGACGAGGCTCAAGTGGAAGCTCGTTTTGGTCCTTTTGGACATAGTGCTAATCTTGATGCAAGATAGGAGCACGGTTTGTGTCGAACATACCATTGGCTCCGAAATTGTTTTGGACACACTCGATGGAACGCCTAGGTAACGTGGATCATTTGGACTCTCGCTTCTTTCTGTTTGGAGACATTGTTAGTGTTGATGCTAGATAAGTGCACAGTTTGCGTCGAACGTACCATGGGCTCAGAAATCATTTTGTACGCACCCGTTGGAACTCCTAGGTGACATGGGTCATGTGGAATCTCTCTTCTTTCAGTTTGGAGACTGTGTTAGCATCGGTGCAAGCTAGGTGCATGGTTTGCGCTAGATGTACCATAGGCTCAGAAATCGTTTTGGACGCACCTGATGGTACCACTTGGTGAATAGGGCAAGTGGATGCTTGTTTTGGTCTTTTTGGAGATAGTGCTAATCTTGACGGAAGATAGGTGCACGGTTTGTGTCGAGCGTACCATAGGCTCGGTAATCATTTTGGACGCACCAGATGGAAGTCCTAATTGACATGGGTTAGGTGGAATCTCACTTCTTTCCATTTGGAGACAGTGTTAGTGTTGATGCAAGATAGTTGCACAGTTTGCGCCAAATGTACCATCATCTCAAAAATCATTTTGGACACACTCGATCGTACCACAAGGTGAGGAGGCTCTAGTGGAAGCTCATTTTGGTCCTTTTGGACATAGTGCTAATCTTGACGCAAGATAGGAGCACGGTTTGCGTCGAACATACCATTGGCTCAGAAATCATTTTGGACGCACTCGATGGAACGCCTAAGTGACGTGGGTCATTTGGACACTCGCTTCTTTCCATTTGGAGACATTGTTAGTGTCGATGCTAGATAGGTGCACGGTTTTCGTTGAATCTACCATAGGCTCAGAAATCATTTTGCACACACCCGATGGAACTCCTAGGTGACGTGGGTGATGTGGAATCTCTATTATTTCTGTTTGGAGACAGTGTTAGCGTCGGTACAAGCTCGGTGCATGGTTTGCGCTAGATGTACTAGAGGCTTAGAAATCGTTTTGGACGCACCTAATGGTACCACTAGGTGACTAGGGTCAAATGGAAGCTCACTTCGGTCCTTTCGGAGATAGTGCTAATCTTGACGGAAGATAGGTGCACGGTTTGCGTCGAGCGTACCATAGGCTCGCAAATTATTTTGGACACACCCGATGGAAGTCCTAATTGACGTGGGTCAGGTGGAATCTCACTTCTTTCCATATGGAGACAGTGTTAGTGTCGGTGCAAGATAGGTGCACTGTTTGCGCCAAACGTACCATCGGCTCAGAAATCATTTTGGACGCACCCGATCGTACCACAAGGTGCCGAGGCTCAAGTGGAAGCTTGTTTTGGTCCTTTTCAGACAGTGCTAATCTTGACGCAAGATGGGAGCACGGTTTGCGTCGAACATACCATTGGCTTAGAAATCGTCTTGGACGCACTCGATGGAACGCCTAGGTGACGTGGGTCATTTGGACTCTCGCTTCTTTCCGTTTGGAGACATTGTCAGTGTCGATGCTAGATAAGTGCACGGTTTGCGTCGAACGTACCATAGGCTCAGAAATCAGTTTGGACGCACCCGATGGAACTCCTAGGTGACGTGGGTGATGTGGAATCTCTCTTCTTTGTGTTTGCAGACTGTGTTAGCTTTGGTGCAAGCTAGGTGCATGGTTTGCGCTAGATGTACCATACGCTCAGAAATCATTTTGGACGCATCTGATGGTACCTCTAGGCGACTAGGATCAAGTGGAAGCTCATTTCTGTCCTTTCGGAGATAGTGGTAATCTTGATGGAAGATAGGTGCACAGTTTGCGTCGAGCATACCATAGGCTCGCAAATCATTTTGGACGCACCCAATGGAAGTCCTAATTAACGTGGGTCAGGTGGAATCTCACTTCTTTCCAAATGGAGACAGTGTTAGTGTCGGTGCAAGATAGGTGCACAGTTTGCACCAAATGTACCATCGGCTCAGAAATCATTTTGGACGTACCCGATCGTACCACAAGGTGACGACGCTCAAGTGGAAGCTCGTTTCAGTCCTTGCTGACATAGTGCTAATCTTGATGCAAGATAGGAGCACAGTTTGCGTCGAACATACCATTGGCTCAGAAATTGTTTTGGACACACTCGATGGAACGCCTAGGTGACGTGGGTCATTTGGACGCTCGCTTCTTTCCGTTTGGAGACATTGTTAGTGTTGATGCTAGATAAGTGCACGGTTTGTGTCGAACGTACCATAGGCTCAGAAATCAGTTTGGATGCACCCGATGGAACTCCTAGGTGACGTGGGTGATGTGGAATCTCTCTTCTTTCTGTTTGTAGACTGTGTTAGCTTTGGTGCAAGCTAGGTGCAAGGTTTGCGCTAGATGTACCATACGCTCAGAAATCATTTTGGACGCACCTGATGGTACCACTAGGTGACTGGGATCAAGTGAAAGCTCGTTTCGGTCCTTTCGGAGATAGTGGTAATCTTGATGGAAGATAGGTGCACGGTTTGCGTCGAGCGTACCATAGGCTCGCAAATCATTTTGGACGCACCCAATGGAAGTCCTAATTAACGTGGGTCAGGTGGAATCTCACTTCTTTCCAAATGGAGACAGTGTTAGTGTCGATGCAAGATAGGTGCACAGTTTGCACCAAATGTACCATTAGCTCAGAAATCATTTTGGACGTACCCGATCGTACCACTAGGTGACGAGGCTCAAGTGGAAGCTCGTTTTGGTCCTTTTGGACATAGTGCTAATCTTGATGCAAGATAGGAGCACGGTTTGTGTCGAACATACCATTGGCTCCGAAATTGTTTTGGACACACTCGATGGAACGCCTAGGTAACGTGGATCATTTGGACTCTCGCTTCTTTCCGTTTGGAGACATTGTTAGTGTTGATGCTAGATAAGTGCACAGTTTGCGTCGAACGTACCATAGGCTCAGAAATCATTTTGTACGCACCCGTTGGAACTCCTAGGTGACATGGGTCATGTGGAATCTCTCTTCTTTCAGTTTGGAGACTGTGTTAGCATCGGTGCAAGCTAGGTGCATGGTTTGCGCAAGATGTACCATAGGCTCAGAAATCGTTTTGGACGCACCTGATGGTACCACTTGGTGAATAGGGCAACTGGAAGCTTGTTTTGGTCTTTTTGGAGATAGTGCTAATCTTGACGGAAGATAGGTGCACGGTTTGTGTCGAGCGTACCATAGGCTCGGTAATCATTTTGGACGCACCAGATGGAAGTCCTAATTGACATGGGTTAGGTGGAATCTCACTTCTTTCCATTTGGAGACAGTGTTAGTGTCGATGCAAGATAGGTGCACAGTTTGCGCCAAATGTACCATCATCTCAAAAATCATTTTGGACACACTCGATCGTACCACAAGGTGAGGAGGCTCTAGTGGAAGCTCGTTTTGGTCCTTTTGGACATAGTGCTAATCTTGACGCAAGATAGGAGCACGGTTTGCGTCGAACATACCATTGGCTCAGAAATCATTTTGGACGCACTCGATGGAACGCCTAAGTGACGTGGGTCATTTGGACACTCGCTTCTTTCCATTTGGAGACATTGTTAGTGTCGATGCTAGATAGGTGCACGGTTTTCGTTGAATCTACCATAGGCTCAGAAATCATTTTGCACACACCCGATGGAACTCCTAGGTGACGTGGGTGATGTGGAATCTCTATTATTTCTGTTTGGAGACAGTGTTAGCGTCGGTACAAGCTCGGTGCATGGTTTGCGCTAGATGTACCAGAGGCTTAGAAATCGTTTTGGACGCACCTAATGGTACCACTAGGTGACTAGGGTCAAATGGAAGCTCACTTCGGTCCTTTCGGAGATAGTGCTAATCTTGACGGAAGATAGGTGCACGGTTTGCGTCGAGCGTACCATAGGCTCGCAAATTATTTTGGACACACCCGATGGAAGTCCTAATTGACGTGGGTCAGGTGGAATCTCACTTCTTTCCATATGGAGACAGTGTTAGTGTCGGTGCAAGATAGGTGCACTGTTTGCGCCAAACGTACCATCGGCTCAGAAATCATTTTGGACGCACCCGATCGTACCACAAGGTGACGAGGCTCAAGTGGAAGCTTGTTTTGGTCCTTTTCGGACAGTGCTAATCTTGACGCAAGATAGGAGCACGGTTTGCGTCGAACATACCATTGGCTCAGAAATCGTCTTGGACGCACTCGATGGAACGCCTACGTGACGTGGGTCATTTGGACTCTCGCTTCATTCCATTTGGAGACATTGTCAGTGTCGATTGTAGATAAGTGCATGGTTTGCGTCGAATGTACCATAGGCTCAGAAATCAGTTTGGACGCACTCGATGGAACTCCTAGGTGACGTGGGTGATGTGGAATCTCTCTTCTTTGTGTTTGTAGACTGTGTTAGCTTTGGTGCAAGCTAGGTGCCAGGTTTGCGCTAGATGTACCATACGCTCAGAAATCATTTTGAACGCACCTGATGGTACCACTAGGTGACTAGGATCAAGTGGAAGCTCGTTTCGGTCCGTTCGGAGATAGTGGTAATCTTTACGAAAGATAGGTGCACGGTTTGCGTCGAGCGTACCATAGGCTCGCAAATCATTTTGGACGCACCCAATGGAAGTCCTAATTAACGTGGGTCAGGTGGAATCTCACTTCTTTCCAAATGGAGACAGTGTTAGTGTCGGTGCAAGATAGGTGCACAGTTTGCACCAAATGTACCATCGGCTCAGAAATCATTTTGGACGTACCCGATCGTACCACAAGGTGATGAGGCTCAAGTGGAAGCTCGTTTCAGTCCTTGCGGACATAGTGCTAATCTTGATGCAAGATAGGAGCACGGTTTGCGTCGAACATACCATTGGCTCAGAAATTGTTTTGGACGCACTCGATGGAACGCCTAGGTGACGTGGGTCATTTGGATGCTCGCTTCTTTCCGTTTGGAGACATTGTTAGTGTTGATGCTAGATAAGTGCACGGTTTGCGTCGAACGTACCATAGGCTCAGAAATCAGTTTGGACACACCCGATGGAACTCCTAGGTGATGTGGGTGATGTGGAATCTCTCTTCTTTCTATTTGTAGACTGTGTTAGCTTTGGTGCAAGCTAGGTGCAAGGTTTGCGCTAGATGTACCATATGCTCAGAAATCATTTTGGACGCATCTGATGGTACCACTAGGCGACTAGGATCAAGTGGAAGCTTGTTTCTGTCCTTTCAGAGATAGTGGTAATCTTGACGGAAGATAGGTGCACGGTTTGCGTCGAGCATACCATAGGCTCGCAAATCATTTTGGACGCACCCAATGGAAGTCCTAACTAACGTGGGTCAGGTGGAATCTCACTTCTTTCCAAATGGAGACAGTGTTAGTGTTGGTGCAAGATAGGTGCACAGTTTGCACCAAATGTACCATCGGCTCAGAAATCATTTTGGACGTACCTGATCGTACCACTAGGTGACGAGCCTCAATTGGAAGCTCGTTTCGATCCTTTTGGACATAGTGCTAATCTTGACGCAAGATAGGGGCACGGTTTGCGTCGAACATACCATTGGCTCATAAATCCTTTTGGACGCACTCGATGGAACTCCTAGGTGACGTGGGTGATGTGGAATCTCTCTTCTTTCAGTTTGGAGACTATGTTAGCGTCGGTGGATGGTATGCGCTAGATGTACCATAGGCTCAGAAATCATTTTGGACGCACCTGATGGTACCACTTGGTGACTAGGGCAAGTGGATGCTCGTTTCGGTCTTTTCGGACATAATGCTAATCTTGACGGAAGATAGGTGCACGGTTTGCGTCGAGCGTACCATAGGCTCGGTAATCATTTCGGACGCACCAGATGGAACTCCTAGGTGACGTGGGTCAGGTAGAATCTCACTTCTTTCCATTTGAAGATAGTGTTAGTGTCGGGGCAAGATAGGTGCACTGTTTGCGCCAAACATACCATTGGCTCAAAAATCATTTTGGACGCACCCGATCGTACCACTAGGTGACGGGGCTCAAGTGGAAGGTCATTTCGGTCCTTTTGGACATAGTGCTAATCCTAGATAGGAGCACTGTTTGCGTTGAACATACCATTGGCTCGAAAATCATTTTGGACGCACCCGATGGGACTCCTAGGTGACGTCGGTCATTTGGACTCTCACTTCTTTCTGACAGTGTTAGTGTCGATGCTAGATAGGTGCACGGTTTGCGTCGAACGCACCATAGGCTCGAAAATCATTTTGGACGCACCTGATGGAACTCCTAGGTGACGTGGATGATGTAAAATCTCTCTTATTTCTGTTTGGAGACAGTGTTAGCGTCGGTGCAAGCTAGGTGCATGGTTTGTGCTAGATGTACCATAGTCTCAGAAATCATTTTGGACGCACCTGACGGTACCACTAGGTGACTAGGAGCAAATGGAAGCTCACTTCGGTCCTTTCGGAGATAGTGCTAATCTTGACGGAAGATAGGTGCACGGTTTGCGTCAAGCGTACCATAGGCTCGCAAATCATTGTGGACTCACCCGATGGAAGTCCTAATTGACGTGGGTCAGGTGGAATCTCACTTCTTTCCATTTGGATACAGTGTTAGTGTCGATGCAAGACAGGTGCATAGTTTGCGCCAAATGTATCATCGGCTCAGAAATCATTTTGGATGCATCCGATCGTACCACTAGGTGACGAGGCTCAAGTGGAAGCTTGTTTCGATCCTTTCGGACATAGTGCTAATCTTGACGCAAGATAGGGGCACGGTTTGCGTCGAACATACCATTGGCTAAGAAATCCTTTTGGACGCACTCGATGGAACGCCTAGGTGACGTGGGTCATTTGGACTCTCGCTTCTTTCCGTTTGGAGACATTGTTAGTGTCGATGCTAGATAGGTGCACGGTTTGCGTCGAACGTACCATAGGCTTGTAAATCATTTTGGACGCACCCGATGGAACTCCTAGGTGACGTGGGTGATGTGGAATCTCTCTTCTTTCAGTTTGGAGACTGTGTTAGCGTCGGTGCAAGCTAGGTGCATGGTTTGCGCTAGATGTACCATAGGCTCAGAAATCGTTTTGGACGCACCTGATGGTACCACCTGGTGACTAGGGCAAGTGGAAGCTTGTTTCGGTCTTTTTGGAGATAGTGCTAATCTTGACGGAAGATAGGTGCACGGTTTGCGTCGAGCGTACCATAGGCTCGGTAATCATTTTGGACGCACCAGATGGAAGTCCTAATTGATGTGGGTCAGGTGGAATCTCACTTCTTTCCATTTGGAGACAGTGTTAGTGTCGATGCAAGATAGGTGCATAGTTTGTGCCAAATATACCATCATCTCAAAAATCATTTTGGACGCACCCGATCGTACCACAAGGTGAGGAGGCTCAAGTGGAAGCTCGTTTCGGTCCTTTTGGACATAGTGCTAATCTTGACACAAGATAGGAGCACGGTTTGCGTCGAACATACCATTGGCTCAGAAATCGTTTTGGACGCACTCGATGGAATGCCTAGGTGACGTGGGTCCTTTGGACACTCGCTTCTTTCCGTTTGGAGACATTGTTAGTGTCGATGCTAGATAGGTGCACGGTTTTTGTTGAATCTACCATAGGCTCAGAAATCATTTTGCACGCACCCGATGGAACTCCTAGGTGACGTGGGTGATGTGGAATCTCTATTATTTCTGTTTGGAGACAGTGTTAGCGTCGGTACAAGCTCGGTGCATGGTTTGCGCTAGATGTACCATATGATATGAACCCGCTAGGGTTTATGGACGATCTTTCGATGAGAGGCGTGAGATCACTCGATTTGGTGGATGGAGATGACGTTCACGGCCTGACTACAGCCTTCCAAGACCGCGCCTTAGCAACCGATACACCACCTCCAAAGGCCGTCACGATCTTGTGGAGCGCGACAACCAGCCACTAGGGCTCCCGTCCTACAAGCAATCGAAGAACTAGCAAGAACAAGGAAACAAGCACTGAATTTGCAAGATGGAATTGAAAGCCTCAAACTGAATCTTATTTTGAGTGGGGTTCCGAAGACAAGGAGACGGGCGGCTGGATCAGCACGCGCGCCTACAAGCAAGTAGCAAAGGCTAAACTTGATCTAAACAAATCCCAAGTGTTCCTGGTGGCGGCTAAGGGGTATATGACGTGTGGAGGACGACCACAAGAGAGTTTGGGTTGTGCTCCAACCCTAGGACGCGTCCCTACTGGACTCTAAACGATACAAGCCCATTGGGCTAACTTAAGGTGGCGCAGCACCCTGGATAGAATAGACCTCTCGGTGATTTTTGGGCTGTTGACGCCGTTTATGAGCAGGTATGAGTATGAGGTCAGATCCGTATGAAAGTAGACTTTATTAGCTTTCCAACAAGTCCAGAATCACCCCAATCCGACTCCGTATGTAACCGTGGCGACCGTCGCAAGTTGGAGGTGTGCTGCAGTCCGAATCCAGCCTACGCGAGTCCTTTTCCCTTTCGGTCTTCTCCTTGATTCCTAATCAAAACAAGAGTGCACGTGTCTCCAAGATCTAAACAGGATGGACAAGAGCTCAAGAAGGAACTCACTTGATGATTAAGTGTTCGAGCACGAGCACGGGTAATAGGACCAGCAGGTGTCGGCGTGGACGGCGTGGATGTATGATCGGTGTTGATGTCCTCATCATCCTCCCTTTCTTGAATTTGAGTCGTCCTCGACTCAAGCTCATCTTCCTCACCCAAATAAGGCTTCAAATCTGCAATGTTAAATGTGGGACTAACCCCAAAATCTGCAGGAAGATCAAGCTTATATGCATTCTCATTTATTCGTTGCATCACTTTAAAAGGACCATCCACTCTAGGCATCAATTTAGATTTTCTTAATTCAGGAAACCTATCCTTTCGCAAATGCAACCAAACCAAATCTCCAGGTTCAAGAATCAATTCCCTTCTACCTTTATCTCCAGCAAATTTGTACTTAGCATTCATGCGCTCTATGTTTTCTTTAGTGGTTTCATGTAGTTTTAGCATCAATTCAGCACGTTGCTTAGCATCAAAATTCAACTTTTCAGAACTTGGCAATGGCATTAAATCAATAGGAGCACGTGGTAACAAGCCATAAACAATCTCAAAGGGACACATCTTCGTAGTAGAATGCAGCGAACGATTATAAGCAAACTCAATATGAGGCAAACAATCTTCCCACATCTTAATATTCTTCTTTAAAACAGTCCTTAACATAGTAGACAAAGTTCTATTCACAACTTCAGTTTGACCATCAGTTTGGGGGTGACAAGTGGTGGAAAATAAAAGCTTAGTCCCCAATTTGGCCCATAAAGTTCTCCAAAAATGGCTAAGAAATTTAGCATCACGATCAAAAACAATTGTATTTGGCACACCATGCAAGCGAACAACTTCTCGAAAGAATAAATCAGCAACATTTGTAGCATCATCAGTTTTATGACATGGTATGAAATGTGCCATTTTAGAGAATCGATCCACAACCACAAAAACACTATCTCGCCCTTTCCTAGTCCGTGGCAATCCCAACACAAAATCCATAGAAATATCCTCCCAAGGAGCACTAGGAACAGGAAGAGGCATATACAAACTGTGTGGATTCAACCGGGACTTAGCCTTTTGACATGTTGTGCAGCAAGCAACAAATCTCTCCACGTCTCGTCGCATCTTTGGCCAAAAGAAATGACCAGCAAGAATGTCCTCTGTCTTCTTCGCTCCAAAATGCCCCATCAAGCCACCTCCATGCGCTTCCTGCAGCAACAACAAGCGAACGGAGCTAGCTGGAATGCATAGCTTGTTAGCTCTAAACACAAACCCATCATTGAGGATGAATTTGTTCCACGTTTTCCCATCTTTACAATGCAGCAGCACTTCTTTAAAATCAGCATCATGAGCATATCGGTCTTTAATTGTTTCTAACCCAAAGATCTTGTAATCAAGTTGATTCAGCAAAGTATATCTCCTAGACAATGCATCTGCAATGATATTATCCTTCCCTTTCTTGTGTTTGATAACATAAGGAAAAGATTCAATAAATTCAACCTATTTTGCATGTCTACGATTCAGTTTTCCTTGACTACGAATATGCTTCAAAGATTCATGATCAGAATGTATAACAAATTCTTTGGGCCACAAATAATGCTGCCATGTTTCTAATGTCTGCACTAGAGCATATAATTCCTTATCATATGTAGAATAATTAAGAATAGGCCCGCTCAATTTCTCACTAAAGTATGCAACAGGTTTTCCTTCTTGTAACAAAACACCACCCAATCCAATTCCACTCGCATCACATTCAAGCTCGAAAGTCTTATTAAAATCAGGGAGTTGGAGTAGAGGTGCATGTGTTAACTTATCTTTCAGCACATGGAAGGCGTGCTCTTGTGCTTTGCCCCAAGAAAAGGGCACTCCCTTCTTTGTAAGCTCATTCAATGGTGCAGCAATGGTGCTGAAGTCCTTCACAAAACGGCGATAGAAACCAGCAAGTCCTAGGAAACTCCGCACTTGTGTGACCGTCGTGGGTACAGGCCATCCTTGTATAGCTTCCACCTTGGCTTTATCAACCTCAATTCCCTGTGGAGTGACAACATAGCCAAGAAACGATACTCGATCGGTGCAGAAAGTGCACTTCTCAAGGTTACCAAACAAACGTGCATCACGTAGAGCATTGAAAACAGCACGTAAGTGATTAAGGTGTTCATCCATGGATTTGCTATAAATCAGTATATCATCAAAGTAGACGACAACAAATTTCCCAATGAAAGCACGCAAAACCTCGTTCATTAATCTCATGAAAGTACTAGGTGCATTAGTTAACCCAAAAGGCATGACTGGTTACTCATATAGACCGAACTTGGTTTTGAAAGCAGTTTTCCATTCATCTCCCAATTTCATACGAATCTGGTGGTACCCACTACGCAAATCAACCTTTGAAAACACAACAGCACCACTCAATTCATCAAGCATATCATCTAGTCGTGGAATAGGGTGTCGATATCGAATGGTGATATTATTAATAGCCCTACAATCAACACACATGCGCCATGTTCCATCTTTCTTAGGCACTAAAATCACTGGAACAGCACAAGGACTAAGAGACTCACGCACATAACCTTTGTCTAGTAGTTCTTGCACTTGTCGCTGAATTTCCTTCGTTTCCTCCGTATTGGTCCTATATGGCGCACGGTTTGGCAAAGATGCTCCAGGGATAAGATCAATTTGGTGCTCAATCCCTCGTATTGGTGGCAGCCCCGCTGGTATCTCAATGGGGAACACATCAGAATACTCCTGCAAAATGTTAGCAACAGCAGGGGGCAAAGAACGTTGCATATCCTCAAATGAAATGAAAGCATCCTTGCATACCAAAGCATAAGCAACAGAGGTGGATGCATTGAACTCATTAATATCAGATTTTGTAGCAAGCATACAACGTCCTTTCAATTTTATCTCATCTTTGTCATCAACAATAGATTTGTCACTCTCGCTCTTTGCTTTTGCAGCCTTAGTAACATCAGATTGCATAATAGCTTCAGGAGACATAGGATGCAACACAATTTTTCGATCATGGTATAGAAACGAATATTGATTTGATCTACCATGATGCATCGAATCTCTATCAAATTGCCATGGTCTACCTAGCAGAATATTGCAAGCTTGCATAGGCACAACATCACATTCAACAATATCTTTGTATGATCCGATGGCAAAATCGATTCGCACCAGTCTCGTTACCTTTGCCTTACCACTGTTGTTCAGCCATTGGATGTAGTAGGGATGGGGGTGTGGTTTGGTGGTGAGGGCGAGCTTCTGTACCATGTCGCTACTTGCCAAGTTGTTGCAGCTACCTCCATCAATGATCATGCGGCACGAACGCTCCTTGATGACACACTTTGTTTGGAATAAAGTGTGTCGCTAATTTTGCTCCGCCTTCTCCATTTGTGCACTAAGCACTCGCTGTACAATCAAGCTCTCATAGTGCTCCGCGTCACCTGCATTAATGTGTTCTTCTATGTGTTCCTCACTACCTGCATAGTCAGCCGCAAGCAATGCAAGTGTATCTTCATCAAAATCACTAGCGGATGAACACTCACCATCATCTTTGACAATCATAACACGCTTGTTTGGGCAGTCACGCATCATATGGCCATATCCCTTGCACCGATGACATTGTATGTTGCTTGTTCTACCTGTCGATGCCACGGATGAAGTACTCGCAGCCAGCTTTTGCGCTGTCTTCGCTACTGAATTGGTGGGGGCAGCTCGAGTCTTATCACTAGATGATGGCGTAGGAGTACGTGTAGATGGAGTTGTAGACGTGCGCGGCTGCCATGAACTAGCTTTCCCTGCAGAAACATTAGTCCTTGCGCTAGCACGTCGTCCCTGCACTTCCTGTTCAGCTTTACAAGCAAGATGAAACAGTTTGGTTACGTTATTGTATTCTTTGTAAGCGAGGATATCCTGAATTTCCCGATTTAACCCACCTAAAAATCTAGCCATAGCAGGTTCCTCATCCTCCTCTAATTTACAACGCAACATACCCGTTTGTAATTCCTGATAGTATTCTTCTACACTTTTAGAACCTTGTCTCAATTGCTGCAACTTATTTATCATATCACGGGCATAGTAAGATGGGACAAATCTAGCTCTCATGGCTCGTTTCAGCGCATCCCAAGTTTTAGGTATGTTATTAGGATTTTTCTTGCCATATTCAATCCACCAAACAGAAGCAAAATCTGTGAACTCACTAGTAGCAGCCCTAACACGTGTGTTCTCAGGAAATTCATGGCATGCAAACTTTTGATCAACAGCAATCTCCCAAGTAATGTATGCATCAGGGTCATATTTACCATCAAAAGGAGGTATTTTAAATTTAATCTTACTGAAAGCATCATCATTATTGTGTACCTCGCGTCGGCGGCGGCCACCCATACCTCTACGGTTGTGACGTAGGCGACGTCGATCATGAGTGTCTCGATCATCATGTTCAGTATCACCTGTGTATTCTTCATCATAACTACCATCCTCTCGATCTTCCTCCTTCTTTTCTTCTTTATGCTGGTCTTTATCATTGTTGTGGAGGTCATCAAAACGCCTCAGCAGAGCAGCAAGCCTTTTGTCCACACTAGCAATGGACTGCTCCAAACCTGCAAGCTTGTTGTTTGCGACAATCTACGTAGCCTCCAACTGCCCAAGTTTGTCATTTGTCACCTGCAAGTCATTATCAAGTCCCTCCGTGTGCAACTTCACTTTCCTTTCAAAATGTTGTATGATGCCCTTTGTGCGAGGCGAATGGGGAATTTGGTTATCTTCGTCGGTCCCTGGCATGGTTCAAAGACAAAGACAACAAGAAGACAAGTGAAGAAATAAAAGCCCTACAACTACTAGGATGTAGCTACAGCAAGTCGCTCACTCTCCACCTATTACACAAGTTCTTACTAGTTCTTACCTTGCTCGACAGGAGGGGTCATCTACTAACAAGTCTGCAGCAATGGATGAAGTGTATCGGTGCCGCAGCACGAGACCTGTCAAGCTGTAGAATATGTGGAGCTATAGGTGGGCTGAAACAAGGAACGAACTAGCACCACGTTAGTTACAAAAAGCAAGCTGAATAATCGTTCAACCGGCGGTACTGTGCTAGTCCTAGTCTAGACCATGCTAGAGACGCGAGCCTGGACACAAAGGAGAGCACCACACACCACCCAAAGTGAACGAAAAAAAATCTCTAAGATCAGCCCCTTTCTCTTCTTTTCTTTTGCTTCTTTCTCTTTTTTTTTCTTTCTTTTTTTTTGAATATTTTTTTTCTTTTTTTTTCAGGGGCACTCAAAACTGATTATATGAACAAGACACTCCCAAAGAGTAACTCAGCACACACACTTTTTCCGAAAGGGCAGGGGTATTCCAGTAAAAAAAAGATACTCTCTCTCTCTCTCTCTCTCTCTAGAGTAAGCCACTCGTTTAGATATGAATACTTGCTGCGTGCTTCGTTTGATATTTGTAGCACAGGGTGAACTGATTCCTCGTCCGATTGGAACTTCCAATTCTACTCGGACTTTGGCCAACAGCGAGGAATACCCGATTCCTTGATCCGACTCAAACTTGAAAACCTACTTGGATTCGGCCAATAGAGAGGAACAGCTGATTCCTTGTCCGATTCAAACTTCAAACCCTACTTGGATTCGGCCAATAGAGAGACTATATGATAGCGCGTGTTGTGATAGAACGTGACAAGAACTCAAAACTCTAAAGGACTAAAACTAAGACCAGCAACTTGACACAACCGATGCAACCGACGACTCAACAAGCCCTAACTAGGTAGCACTAGCCACGGCCCAAAGGTCTATAGGATTGTAGGAAACTAATCTACTATTTTTTTTGGCTTTTTTGGACTGTAGGAAAAATAAAAACAGCGAAGAATTACAAGTCTCTCACCGATAAACCTTGCTCTGATTACCAATTGATATGAACCCGCTAGGGTTTATGGACGATCTTTCGATGAGAGGCGTGAGATCACTCGATTTGGTGGATGGAGATGACGTTCACGGCCCGACTACAGCCTTCCAAGACCGCGCCTTAGCAACCAATACACCACCTCCAAAGGCCGTCACGATCTTGTGGAGCGCGACAACCAGCCACTAGGGCTCCCGTCCTGCAAGCAATCGAAGAACTAGCAAGAACAAGGAAACAAGCACTGAATTTGCAAGATGGAATTGAAAGCCTCAAACTGAATCTTATTTTGAGTGGGGTTCCGAAGACAAGGAGACGGGCGGCTGGATCAGCACGCGCGCCTACAAGCAAGTAGCAATGGCTAAACTTGATCTAAACAAAACCCAAGTGTTCCTGGTGGCGGCTAAGGGGTATATGACGTGTGGAGGACGACCACAAGAGAGTTTGGGTCGTGCTCCAACCCTAGGACGCGTCCCTACTGGACTCTAAACGATACAAGCCCATTGGGCTAACTTAAGGTGGCGCAGCACCCTGGACAGAATAGACCTCTCGGTGATTTTTGGGCTGTTGACGCCGTTTATGAGCAGGTATGAGTATGAAGTCAGATCCGTATGAAAGTAGACTTTATTAGCTTTCCAACAAGTCCAGAATCACCCCAATCCGACTCCGTATGTAACCATGGCGACCGTCACAAGTTGGAGGTGTGCTGCAGTCCGAATCCAGCCTACGCGAGTCCTTTTCCCTTTCGGTCTTCTCCTTGATTCCTAATCAAAACAAGAGTGCACGTGTCTCCAAGATCTAAACAGGATGGACAAGAGCTCAAGAAGGAACTCACTTGATGATTAAGTGTTCGAGCACGAGCACGGGTAATAGGACCAGCAGGTGTCGGCGTGGACGGCGTGGATGTATGATCGGTGTTGATGTCCTCATCACCATAGGCTTAGAAATCGTTTTGGACGCACCTGATGGTACCACTAGGTGACTAGTGTCAAATGGAAGCTCACTTCGGTCCTTTCGGAGATAGTGCTAATCTTGACGGAAGATAGGTGCACAGTTTGCGTCGAGCGTACCATAGGCTCGCAAATCATTTTGGACACACCCGATGGAAGTCCTAATTGACGTGGGTCAGGTGGAATCTCACTTCTTTCCATATGGAGACAGTGTTAGTGTCAGTGCAAGATAGGTGCACTGTTTATGCCAAAAGTACCATCGGCTCAGAAATCATTTTGGACGCACCCGATCGTACCACAAGGTGACGAGGCTCAAGTGGAAGCTTGTTTTGGTCCTTTCAGACAGTGCTAATCTTGACGCAAGATAGGAGCACGGTTTGTGTCGAACATACCATTGGCTCAGAAATCATTTTGGACGCACTCGATGGAACGCCTAGGTGACGTGGGTCATTTGGACTCTCGCTTCTTTCCGTTTGGAGACATTGTCAGTGTCGATGCTAGATAAGTGCACGGTTTGCGTCGAATGTACCATAGGCTTAGAAATCAGTTTGAACGCACCCGATGGAACTCCTAGGTGACGTGGGTGATGTGGAATCTCTCTTCTTTGTGTTTGCAAACTATGTTAGCTTTGGTGCAAGCTAGGTGCAAGGTTTGCGCTAGATGTACCATACGCTCAGAAATCATTTTGAACGCACCTGATGGTACCACTAGGTGACTAGGATCAAGTGGAAGCTCGTTTTGGTCCTTTCGGAGATAGTGGTAATCTTGATGGAAGATGGGTGCACGGTTTACGTCGAGCGTACCATAGGCTCGCAAATCATTTTGGACGCACCCAATGGAAGTCCTAATTAATGTGGGTCAGGTGGAATCTCACTTCTTTCCAAATGGAGACAGTGTTAGTGTCGGTGCAAGATAGGTGCACAGTTTGCACCAAATGTACCATCGGCTCAGAAATCATTTTGGACGTACCCGATCGTACCACAAGGTGACGAGGCTCAAGTGGAAGCTCGTTTTGGTCTTTTCAGAGATAGTGCTAATCTTGACGGAAGATAGGTGCACGGTTTGCGTCGAGCGTAACATAGGCTCGGTAATCATTTTGGACGCACCAGATGGAACTCCTAGTTGACGTGGGTCAGGTAGAATCTCACTTCTTTCCATTTGAAGATAGTGTTAGTGTTGGGGCAAGATAGGTGCACTGTTTGTGCCAAACGTACCATTGGCTCAGAAATCATTTTGGACGCACTCGATCGTACCACTAGGTGACGGGGCTCAAGTGGAAGGTCATTTCGGTCCTTTTGGATATAGTGCTATTCCAAGATAGGAGCATTGTTTGCGTCGAACATACCATTGGCTCGAAAATCATTTTGGACGCACCCGATGGGACTCCTAGGTGACATCGGTCATTTGGACTCTCACTTCTTTCCGTTTGGAGATAGTGTTAGTGTCGATGCTAGATAGGTGCACGGTTTGCGTCGAACGCAGCATAGGCTCGGAAATCATTTTGGACGCACCCGATGGAACTCCTAGGTGACGTGGGTGATGTGGAATCTCTCTTATTTCTGTTTGCAGACAGTGTTAGCGTCGGTGCAAGCTAGGTGCATGGTTTGTTGTAGATGTACCATAGTCTCAGAAATCGTTTTGGACGCACCTGATGGTACCACTAGGTGACTAGGGTCAAATGGAACTCACTTCGTTCCTTTCGGAGATAGTGCTAATCTTGACGGAAGATAGGTGCACGGTTTGCGTCGAGCGTACCATAGGCTCGCAAATCATTTTGCACGCACCCAATGGAAGTCCTAATTGACGTGGGTCAGGTGGAATCTCACTTCTTTCCAAATGGAGACAGTGTTAGTGTGGATGCAAGATAGGTGCACAGTTTGCACCAAATGTACCATCGGCTCAGAAATCATTTTGGACGTACCCGATCATACCACTAGGTGATGAGGCTCAAGTCAAAGCTCGTTTCGGTCCTTTTGGACATAGTGCTAATCTTGATGCAAGATAGGAGCACGGTTTGCGTCGAACATACCATTGGCTCAGAAATTGTTTTGGACGCACTCGATGGAACGCCTAGGTAACGTGGGTCATTTGGACTCCCGCTTCTTTCTATTTGGTGACATTGTTAGTGTCGATGCTAGATAAGTGCACAGTTTGCGTCGAACGTACCATAGGCTCAGACATCATTTTGTACGCACCCGTTGGAACTCCTAGGTGACGTGGGTGATGTGGAATCTATCTTATTTCTATTTGCAAACTATGTTAGCTTTGGTGCAAGCTAGGGGCGAGGTTTGCGCTAGATGTACCATTGGCTCAGAAATCATTTTGGACGCACCTGATGGTACCACTAGGTGACTAGGATCAAGTGGAAGCTCATTTCGGTCCTTTGCGGAGATAGTGCTAATCTTGACGGAAGATAGGTGCACGGTTTGCGTCGAGCGTACCATAGGCTCGCAAATCATTTTGGATGCACCCGATGGAAGTCCTAATTGACATGGGTCAGGTGGAATCTCACTTCTTTCCATATGGAGACAGCATTAGTGTCGGTGCAAGATAGGTTCACGGTTTGCGCCAAATGTATCATCGGCTCAGAAATCAATTTGGATGCATCCGATCGTACCACTAGGTGATGAGGCTCAAGTGGAAGCTCGTTTCGATCCTTTCGGACATAGTGCTAATCTTGACGCAAGATAGGGGCGCGGTTTGCGTCGAACACACCATTGGCTCAGAAATCCTTTTGGACGCACTCGATGGAATGCCTAGGTGACGTGGGTCATTTGGACTCTCACTTCTTTCCGTTTGGAGACATTGTTAGTGTCGATGCTAGATAGATACACGGTTTGCATCGAACGTACCATAGGCTCGTAAATCATTTTGGACGCACCCGATGAAACTCCTAGGTGATGTGGGTGATGTGGAATCTCTCTTCTTTCAGTTTGGAGACTGTGTTAGCGTCGGTGCATGGTTTGCGCTAGATGTACCATAGGCTCAGAAATCGTTTTGGATGCACCTGATGGTACCACTTGGTGACTAGGGCAAGTGGAAGCTTGTTTCGGTCTTTTCGGAGATAGTGTAATCCTGACGGAAGATAGGTGCACGGTTTGCGTCGAGCATACCATAGGCTCGGTAATCATTTTGGACACACCAGATGGAACTCCTAGGTGACGTGGGTCAGGTAGAATCTCACTTCTTTCCATTTGAAGATAGTGTTAGTGTCGGGGCAAGATAGGTGCACTGTTTGCGCCAAACGTACCATTGGCTCAGAAATCATTTTGGACGCACCTGATGGTACCACTAGGTGACGGGGCTTAAGTGGAAGGTCATTTCGGTCCTTTTGGACATAGTGCTAATCCAAGATAGGAGCACTGTTTGCGTCGAACATACCATTGGCTCGAAAATCATTTTGGACGCACCCGATGGGACTCCTAGGTGATGCCGGTCATTTGGACTCTCACTTCTTTCTGTTTGGAGACAGTGTTAGTGTCGATGCTAGATAGGTGCACGGTTTGCGTCGAACGCACCATAGGCTCGGAAATCATTTTGGACGCACCCGATGGAACTCCTAGGTGATGTGGGTGATGTGGAATCTCTCTTATTTCTGTTTGGAGACGGTGTTAGCGTCGGTGCAAGCTAGGTGCATGGTTTGTCCTAGATGTACCATAGTCTCAGAAATCGTTTTGGACGCACCTGATGGTACCACTAGGTGACTAGGGTCAAATGGAAGCTCACTTCGGTCCTTTCAGAGATAGTGCTAATCTTGACGGAAGATAGGCGCACGGTTTGCGTCGAGCGTACCATAGGCTCGCAAATCATTGTGGACTCACCCGATGGAAGTCCTAATTGACGTGGGTCAGGTGGAAGCTCACTTCTTTTCATTTGGAGACAGTGTTAGAGTCGATGAAAGATAGGTGCACAGTTTGCGCCAAATGTACCATCGGCTCAAAAATCATTTTGGACGCACCCGATCGTAGCACAAGGTGATGAGGCTCAAGTGGAAGCTCGTTTCGGTCCTTTCAGACATAGTGCTAATCTTGATGCAAGATAGGAGCACGGTTTGTGTCGAACATACCATTGGCTCAGAAATCGTTTTGGACGCACTCGATGGAACGCCTAGGTGACGTGGGTCATTTGGACACTCGCTTCTTTCCGTTTGGAGACATTGTTAGGGTCAATGCTAGATAGGTGCACGATTTTCGTCGAATCTACCATAGGCTCAGAAATCATTTTGCACACACCCGATGGAACTCCTAGGTGACGTGGGTGTTGTGGAATCTCTCTTATTTCTGTTTGGAGATAGTGTTAGCGTCGGTGCAAGCTCGGTGCATGGTTGATGTACCATAGGCTCAGAAATCATTTTGGACGCACCTGATGGTACCACTAGGTGACTAGGATCAAGTGGAAGCTCGTTTCGGTCCTTTGCGGAGATAGTGTAATCCTGACAGAAGATAGGTGCACGGTTTGTGTCGAGCATACCATAGGCTCGCAAATCATTTTGGACGCACCAGATGGAACTCGTAGGTGACGTGGGTCAGGTAGAATCTCACTTCTTTCCATTTGAAGATAGTGTTAGTGTCGGGGCAAGATAGGTGCGCTGTTTGCGCCAAACGTACCATTGGCTCATAAATCATTTTGGACGCACCCGATTGTACCACTAGGTGACGGGGCTCAAGTGGAAGGTCATTTCGGTCCTTTTGGACATAGTGCTAATCTTGATGCAAGATAGGAGCACTATTTGCGTCGAACATACCATTGGCTCGGAAATCATTTTGGACGCACCCGATGGGACTCCTAGGTGACGTGGGTCATTTGGGCTCTCACTTCTTTCCGTTTGGAGATAGTGTTAGTGTCGATGCTAGATAGGTGCACGGTTTGCGTCGAACGTACCATAGGCTCAGAAATCATTTTGGACGCACCCGATGGAACTCCTAGGTAACGTGGGTGATGTCGAATCTCTCTTATTTCTGTTTGGAGATAGTGTAGGCATCGGTGCAAGCTAGGTGCATGGTTTGTGCTAGATGTACCATAGGCTCAGAAATCGTTTTGGACGCACCTGATGGTACCACTAGGTCACTTGGGTCAAATGGAAACTTAGTTCGGTCCATTCGGAGATAGTGCTAATCTTGACGAAAGATAGGTGAACGGTTTGTGTCGAGCGTACCATAGGCTCGCAAATCATTGTGGACTCACCCGATGGAAGTCCTAATTGACGTGGGTCAGGTGGAATCTCACTTCTTTTCATTTGGAGACAGTGTTAGCGTCGGTCCAAGATAGGTGCACTGTTTGCGCCAAACGTACCATCGGCTCAGAAATCATTTTGGACGCACCCGATCGTACCACAAGTTGATGAGGCTCAAGTGGAAGCTCATTTCAGTCCTTTCAGAAATAGTGCTAATCTTGATGCAAGATAGGAGCGCGGTTTGCGTCGAACATACCATTGGCTCAGAAATCATTTTGGACGCACTCGATGGAATGCCTCGGTGACGTGGGTCATTTGGACTCTCGCTTCTTTCCGTTTGGAGACATTGTTAGTGTCGATGCTAGATAGGTGCACGGTTTGCGTCGAACGTACCATAGGCTTGTAAATCATTTTGGACGCACCCGATGGAACTCCTAGGTGACGTGGGTGATGTGGAATCTCTCTTCTTTCAGTTTGGAGACTGTGTTAGCGTCGGTGCATGGTTTGCGCTAGATGTAACATAGGCTCAGAAATCGTTTTGGACGCACCTGATGGTACCACTTGGTGACTAGGGCAAGTGAAAGCTCGTTTCGGTCTTTTCGGAGATAGTGCTAATCTTGACGGAAGATAGGTGCACGGTTTGCGTCGAGCGTACCATAGGCTCGGTAATCATTTTGGACACCAGATGGAACTTCTAGGTGACGTGGGTCAGGTAGAATCTCACTTCTTTCCATTTGAAGATAGTGTTAGTGTCGGGGCAAGATAGGTGCACTGTTTGCGCCAAACGTACCATTGGCTCAGAAATCATTTTGGACGCACCCGATCGTACCACTAGGTGACGGGGCTTAAGCGGAAGGTCATTTCAGTCCTTCTGGACATAGTGCTAATCCAAGATAGGAGCACTGTTTGTGTCGAACATACCATTGGCTCGAAAATCATTTTGGACGCACCCGATGGGACTCCTAGCTGACGTCGGTCATTTGGACTCTCACTTCTTTCTGTTTAGAGACAGTGTTAGTGTCGATGCTAGATAGGTGCACGGTTTGCGTCGAACGCACCATAGGCTCAAAAATCATTTTGGACGCAACCAATGGACTCCTAGGTGATGTGGGTGATGTGGAATCTCTCTTATTTCTGTTTGGAGACGGTGTTAGCGTCGGTGCAAGCTAGGTGCATGGTTTGTGCTAGATGTACCATAGTCTCAGAAATCGTTTTTGGACGCACCTGATGGTACCACTAGGTGACTAGGGTCAAATGGAAGCTCACTTCGGTCCTTTCGGAGATAGTGCTAATCTTGATGGAAGATAGGTGCATGGTTTGCGTCGAGCGTACCATAGGCTCGCAAATCATTGTGGACTCACCCGATGGAAGTCCTAATTGACATGGGTCAGGTGGAAGCTCACTTCTTTTCATTTGGAGACAGTGTTAGAGTCGATGCAAGATAGGTGCACAGTTTGCGCCAAATGTACCATCGGCTCAAAAATCATTTTGGACGCACCCGATCATACCACAAGGTGATGAGGCTCAAGTGGAAGCTCATTTCGGTCCTTTCGGACATAGTGCTAATCTTGATGCAAGATAGGAGCACGGTTTGCGTCGAACAAACCATTGGCTCAGAAATCGTTTTGGACGCACTCGATGGAACGCCTAGGTGATGTGGGTCATTTGGACACTCGCTTCTTTCCGTTTGGAGACATTGTTAGTGTCGATGCTAGATAGGTGCACGATTTTCGTCGAATCTACCATAGGCTCAGAAATCATTTTGCACACACCCGATGGAACTCCTAGGTGACGTGGGTGATGTGGAATCTCTCTTATTTCTGTTTGGAGATAGTGTTAGCGTCGGTGCAAGCTCGGTGCATGGTTGATGTACCATAGGCTCAGAAATCGTTTTGGACGCACATGATGGTACCACTTGGTGACTAGGGGCAAGTGGAAGCTCGTTTCGGTCCTTTTGGAGATAGTGCTAATCTTGACGGAAGATAGTGCACGGTTTGCGTCGAGCGTACCATAGGCTCGCAAATCATTTTGGACGCACCCGATGGAAGTCCTAATTGACGTGGGTCCGGTGGAATCTCACTTCTTTTCATTTGGAGACAGTGCTAGTGTCGGTCCAAGATTGGTGCACTGTTTGCGCCAAACGTACCATCGGCTCAGAAATCATTCTGGACGCACCCGATCGTACCACAAGGTGACGAGGCTCAAGTGGAAGCTTGTTTTGGTCCTTTCAGACATAGTGCTAACCTTGACGCAAGATAGGAGCACGGTTTGCGTCGAACGTACCATTGGCTCAGAAATCGTTTTGGACACATCCAATGGAACTCCTAGGTGACGTGGGTGATGTGGAATCTCTCTTCTTTCTGTTTGCAGACCTTGTTAGCTTTGGTGCAAGCTAAGTGCAAGGTTTGCGCTAGATGTACCATAGGCTCAGAAATCATTTTGGACGCACCTGATGGTACCACTAGGTGACTAGGATCAAGTGGAAGCTCGTTTCGGTCCTTTGCGGAGATAGTGTAATCCTGACGGAAGATAGGTGCACGGTTTGCGTCGAGCATACCATAGGCTCGCAAATCATTTTGGACGCACCAGATGGAACTCCTAGGTGACGTGGGTCAGGTAGAATCTCACTTCTTTCCATTTGAAGATAGTGTTAGTGTCGGGGCAAGATAGGTGCACTGTTTGCACCAAACGTACCATTGGCTCATAAATCATTTTGGACGCACCCGATTGTACCACTAGGTG
Source organism: Miscanthus floridulus (assembly GCF_019320115.1). Classification (NCBI taxonomy): domain Eukaryota; kingdom Viridiplantae; phylum Streptophyta; class Magnoliopsida; order Poales; family Poaceae; genus Miscanthus; species Miscanthus floridulus. The sequence goes on along the minus strand of NC_089585.1, from coordinate 62,924,536 downwards.
ACAGGGCTCAAGTGGAAGGTCATTTCGGTCCTTTTGGACATAGTGCTAATCTTGATGCAAGATAGGAGCACTATTTGCGTCGAACATACCATTGGCTCGGAAATCATTTTGGACGCACCCGATGGGACTCCTAGGTGACGTGGGTCATTTGGGCTCTCACTTCTTTCCGTTTGGAGATAGTGTTAGTGTCGATGCTAGATAGGTGCACGGTTTGCGTCGAACGTACCATAGGCTCAGAAATCATTTTGGACGCACCCGATGGAACTCCTAGGTAACGTGGGTGATGTCGAATCTCTCTTATTTCTATTTGGAGATAGTGTAGGCATCGGTGCAAGCTAGGTGCATGGTTTGTGCTAGATGTACCATAGGCTCAGAAATCGTTTTGGACGCACCTGATGGTACCACTAGGTCACTTGGGTCAAATGGAAACTTAGTTCGGTCCACTCGGAGATAGTGCTAATCTTGACGGAAGATAGGTGAACGGTTTGTGTCGAGCGTACCATAGGCTCGCAAATCATTGTGGACTCACCCGATGGAAGTCCTAATTGACGTGGGTCAGGTGGAATCTCACTTCTTTTCATTTGGAGACAGTGTTAGTGTCGGTCCAAGATAGGTGCACTGTTTGCGCCAAACGTACCATCGGCTCAGAAATCATTTTGGACGCACCCGATCGTACCACAAGGTGATGAGGCTCAAGTGGAAGCTCATTTCGGTCCTTTCAGAAATAGTGCTAATCTTGATGCAAGATAGGAGCGTGGTTTGCGTCGAACATACCATTGGCTTAGAAATCATTTTGGACGCACTCGATGGAATGCCTCGGTGACATGGGTCATTTGGACTCTCGCTTCTTTCCGTTTGGAGACATTGTTAGTGTCGATGCTAGATAGGTGCACGGTTTGCGTCGAACCTACCATAGGCTTGTAAATCATTTTGGACGCACCCGATGGAACTCCTAGGTGACGTGGGTGATGTGGAATCTCTCTTCTTTCAGTTTGGAGACTGTGTTAGCGTCGGTGCATGGTTTGCGCTAGATGTAACATAGGCTCAGAAATCATTTTGGACGCACCTGATGGTACCACTTGGTGACTAGGGCAAGTGAAAGCTCGTTTCGGTCTTTTCGGAGATAGTGCTAATCTTGACGGAAGATAGGTGCACGGTTTGCGTCGAGCGTACCATAGGCTCGGTAATCATTTTGGACACACCAGATGGAACTTCTAGGTGACGTGGGTCAGGTAGAATCTCACTTCTTTCCATTTGAAGATAGTGTTAGTGTCGGGGCAAGATAGGTGCACTGTTCGCGCCAAACGTACCATTGGCTCAGAAATCATTTTGGACGCACCCGATCGTACCACTAGGTGACGGGGCTTAAGTGGAAGGTCATTTCAGTCCTTTTGGACATAGTGCTAATCCAAGATAGGAGCATTGTTTGTGTCGAACATACCATTGGCTCAAAAATCATTTTGGACGCACCCGATGGGACTCCTAGCTGACGTCGGTCATTTGGACTCTCACTTCTTTCTGTTTAGAGATAGTGTTAGTGTCGATGCTAGATAGGTGCACGGTTTGCGTCGAACGCACCATAGGCTCGAAAATCATTTTGGACGCAACCAATGGAACTCCTAGGTGATGTGGGTGATGTGGAATCTCTCTTATTTCTGTTTGGAGACGGTGTTAGCGTCGGTGCAAGCTAGGTGCATGGTTTGTGCTAGATGTACCATAGTCTCAGAAATCGTTTTTGGACGCACCTGATGGTACCACTAGGTGACTAGGGTCAAATGGAAGCTCACTTCGGTCCTTTCGGAGATAGTGCTAATCTTGACGGAAGATAGGTGCATGGTTTGCGTCGAGCGTACCATAGGCTCGCAAATCATTGTGGACTCACCCAATGGAAGTCCTAATTGACGTGGGTCAGGTGGAAGCTCACTTCTTTTCATTTGGAGACATTGTTAGAGTCGATGCAAGATAGGTGCACAGTTTGCGCCAAATGTACCATCGGCTCAAAAATCATTTTGGACGCACCCGATCGTACCACAAGGTGATGAGGCTCAAGTGGAAGCTCGTTTCGGTCCTTTCGGACATAGTGCTAATCTTGATGCAAGATAGGAGCACGGTTTGCGTCGAACATACCATTGGCTCAGAAATCGTTTTGGACGCACTCGATGGAACGCCTAGGTGATGTGGGTCATTTGGACACTCGCTTCTTTCCGTTTGGAGACATTGTTAGTGTCGATGCTAGATAGGTGCACGATTTTCGTCGAATCTACCATAGGCTCAGAAATCATTTTGCACACACCCGATGGAACTCCTAGGTGACGTGGGTGATGTGGAATCTCTCTTATTTCTGTTTGGAGATAGTGTTAGCGTCGGTGCAAGCTCGGTGCATGGTTGATGTACCATAGGCTCAAAAATTGTTTTGGACGCACATGATGGTACCACTTGGTGACTAGGGGCAAGTGGAAGCTCGTTTCGGTCCTTTTGGGGATAGTGCTAATCTTGACGGAAGATAGTGCACGGTTTGCGTCGAGCGTACCATAGGCTCGCAAATCATTTTGGACGCACCCGATGGAAGTCCTAATTGACGTGGGTCAGGTGGAATCTCACTTCTTTTCATTTGGAGACAGTGCTAGTGTCGGTCCAAGATTGGTGCACTGTTTGCGCCAAACGTACCATCGGCTCAGAAATCATTTTGGACGCACCCGATCGTACCACAAGGTGACGAGGCTTAAGTGGAAGCTTGTTTTGGTCCTTTCAGACATAGTGCTAATCTTGACGCAAGATAGGAGCACGGTTTGCGTCGAACATACCATTGGCTCAGAAATCGTTTTGGACGCACCCGATGGAACTCCTAGGTGACGTGGATGATGTGGAATCTCTCTTCTTTCTGTTTGCAGACCTTGTTAGCTTTGGTGCAAGCTAAGTGCAAGGTTTGCGCTAGATGTACCATAGGCTCAGAAATCATTTTGGACGCACCTGATGGTACCACTAGGTGACTAGGATAAAGTGGAAGCTCGTTTAGGTCCTTTGCGGAGATAGTGTAATCCTGACGGAAGATAGGTGCACGATTTGCGTCGAGCATACCATTGGCTCGCAAATCATTTTGGACGCACCATATGGAACTCCTAGGTGACGTGGGTCAGGTAGAATCTCACTTCTTTCCATTTGAAGATAGTGTTAGTGTCGGGGCAAGATAGGTGCACTGTTTGCGCCAAACGTACCATTGGCTCATAAATCATTTTGGACGCACCCGATTGTACCACTAGGTGACGGGGCTCAAGTGGAAGGTCGTTTCGGTCCTTTTGGACATAGTGCTAATCTTGATGCAAGGTAGGAGCACTATTTGCGTCGAACATACCATTGGCTCGGAAATCGTTTTGGACGCACCCGATGGGACTCCTAGGGGACGTGGGTCATTTGGGCTCTCACTTCTTTCCGTTTGGAGATAGTGTTAGTGTCGATGCTAGATAGGTGCACGGTTTGCATCGAACGTACCATAGGCTCGGAAATCATTTTGGACGCACCCGATGGAACTCCTAGGTAACGTGGGTGATGTCGAATCTCTCTTATTTCTGTTTGGAGACAGTGTTGGCGTCGGTGCAAGCTAGGTGCATGGTTTGTGCTAGATGTACCATAGGCTCAGAAATAGTTTTGGATGCACCTGATGGTACCACTAGGTCACTTGGGTCAAATGGAAACTTAGTTCGGTCCATTCGGAGATAGTGCTAATCTTGACGGAAGATAGGTGAACGGTTTGCGTCGAGCATACCATAGGCTCGCAAATCATTGTGGACTCACCCGATGAAGTCCTAATGATGGGGTCAGGTGGAATCTCACTTCTTTCATTTGGGGGAGCAGTGTGAGGTCGAGCAAGATAGTGCACAGTTTGCGCCAAATGTACCATTGGCTCAGAATCATTTTGGACGCACCCGATCATACCACAAGGTGACGAGGCTCAAGTGGAAGCTCATTTCGGTCCTTTCAGACATAGTGCTAATCTTGACGCAAGATAGGAGCGCGGTTTTGCGTCGAACATACCATTGGCTCAGAAAACATTTTGGACGCACTCGATGGAACGCCTAGGTGACGTGGGTCATTTGGACTCTCGCTTCTTTTCCGTTTGGAGACATTGTTAGTGTCGATGCTAGATAGGGTGCACGGTTTGCGTCGAACGTACCATAGGCTCGTAAATCATTTTGGACGCACCCGATGGAACTCCTAGGTGACGTGGGTGAATGTGGAATCTCTCTTCTTCCAGTTTGGAGACTGTGTTAGCGTCGGTGCATGGTTTGCGCTAGATGTACCATAGGCTCAGAAATCGTTTTGGAGGCACCTGATGGTACCACTTGGTGACTAGGGCAAGTGGAAGCTCGTTTCGGTCTTTTCGGAGATAGTGCTAATCTTGACGGAAGATAGGTGCAAGCGGTTTGCGTCGAGCGTACCATAGGCTCGGAAATCATTTTGGACACACCAGATGAACTCCTAGGTGACGTGGGTCAGGTAGAATCTCACTTCTTTCCATTTGAAGATAGTGTTAGTGTCGGGGCAAGATAGGTGCACTGTTTGCGCCAAACGTACCATTGGCTTAGAAATCATTTTGGACGCACCCGATCGTACCACTAGGTGACGGGGCTTAAGTGGAAGGTCATTTCAGTCCTTTTGGACATTGTGCTAATCCAAGATAGGAGCACTGTTTGCGTCGAACATACCATTGGCTCAAAAATCATTTTGGACGCACCCGATGGGACTCCTAGGTGACGTCGGTCATTTGGGCTCTCGCTTCTTTCCGTTTGGAGACAGTGTTAGTGTCGATGCTAGATAGGTGTACGGTTTGCGTCGAACGTACCAGAGGCTCGGAAATCATTTTGGACGCACCCGATGGAACTCGTAGGTGACGTGGGTGATGTGGAATCTCTCTTATTTCTGTTTGGAGACGGTGTTAGCGTCGGTGCAAGCTAGGTGCATGGTTTGTGCTAGATGTACCATAGTCTCAGAAATCGTTTTGGACGCACCTGATGGTACCACTAGGTGACTAGGGTCAAATGGAAGCTCACTTCGGTCCTTTCGGAGATAGTGCTAATCTTGACGGAAGATAGGTGCATGGTTTGCGTCGAGCGTACCATAGGCTCGCAAATCATTGTGGAATCACCCAATGGAAGTCCTAATTGACGTGGGTCAGGTGGAAGCTCACTTCTTTTCATTTGGAGACATTGTTAGAGTCGATGCAAGATAGGTGCACAGTTTGCGCCAAATGTACCATCGGCTCAAAAATCATTTTGGACGCACCCGATCGTACCACAAGGTGATGAGGCTCAAGTGGAAGCTCGTTTCGGTCCTTTCGGACATAGTGCTAATCTTGATGCAAGATAGGAGCACGGTTTGCGTCGAACATACCATTGGCTCAGAAATCATTTTGGACACACTCGATGGAACGCCTAGGTGACGTGGGTCATTTTGACACTCGCTTCTTTCCGTTTGGAGACATTGTTAGTGTCGATGCTAGATAGGTGCATGATTTTCGTCGAATCTACCATAGGCTCAGAAATCATTTTGCACACACCCGATGGAACTTTTAGGTGACATGGGTGATGTGGAATCTCTCTTATTTCTGTTTGGAGATAGTGTTTGATAGAAGGGGAGTGCCCGATCTTTCGGTGAGTGGAGATAATTTCGATCTGGTGGAAGTAGACCCTCACGATCCGACTACGACGAGCGAACCCGAAGCGCCAATGCAATCGCTGAACCAACTCCCGATGGTTACCAACCTCGCCGGTGCGAGATCAGCCTGATCACGAAGATCGTTTCCTGCACGCAATCGAAAAAACGAACAAGAAAAAGACGCGAGCAATCACAATTATCGCTCGAAGGTGGAGTTCTGAATCACACAAAGACGGCGTGGAATTGCCGTGTTCGAGAGTAGCTAAAGCTAGATGTAAAACAAAACTCGAGTTGTAAACAAAAGGGACTCCGACTAAATAAAGGGGGGCGCAGCCCCTGGAGTCCAGATCGACGGCAGGAGGGGGGGGCGCCACCAGGGAAAAGGCGGCGGCTGCCAGCCCTAGGCGCCCCACCTGGGCTGCCCTGTTGGGCCATCTTCTTATTCCGCTGGCCCTTCGTTCCTTAACAGCATGATGAAGTTTAATTCTCTCGCACGGGCCCGAGTGATTGGCCCTAGATGATCAACTGGAGGCGCCTGAGGTGCTGCTGGTGTAGATGTACTCGTGGTGTCCTCATCATCCTCCCCTTCTTGAATTGAAGTCGTCCTCGACGGCAACTCCTCATCTTCGCCCGCATAAGGTTTCAAATCTGCAACATTAAAACTCGTGGAAACACCAAACTCCGCAGGCAGGTCAAGGATGTAAGCATTATCATTAATCTTGGTTAGTACTTTAAAAGGACCAGCAGCACGTGGCATCAATTTAGAACGACGTAAAGTAGGAAAACGATCCTTTCTTAAATGCAACCAAACCAGATCACCCGGTTCAAAAGTAACATGTTTTCTCCCTTTACTACCCGCAACCTGATATTTAGCATTAGCAGTAGCAATGTTTTGTTTAGTTTGTTCATGCAAGCTAATCATTTGATCAATATGTGCAGCGGCATCTATGTGTGGAGCGTCCTCAGCATCAAGAACAAACAAATCAATGGGTGCTCGAGGAATATAACCATAAACAATCTGAAAGGGACACATTTTTGTAGAAGAATGCGTTGCATGATTATAAGCAAACTCAACATGAGGCAAGCAATCCTCCCAACGTTTCAAGTTTTTATCTAAAACAGCCCTAAGCATGGTTGACAAAGTTCGATTAACCACCTCAGTTTGCCCATCAGTCTGAGGGTGACAAGTAGTGCTAAACAGCAATTTAGTTCCCATTTTATTCCACAGTGATCTCCAAAAATGACTGAGAAACTTAGCATCACGATCAGAGACTATTGTATTTGGAATACCATGCAAACGAATAATCTCTTTAAAGAACAATTCAGCAATATTGCTAGCATCATCAGTCTTATGACAAGGTATAAAATGAGCCATTTTGGAGAAACGATCAACAACCACAAAAATACTGTCCCTCCCCTTCTTAGTTCGAGGCAATCCCAAAACAAAGTCCATAGAAATATCAAGCCAAGGGGAAGTAGGAACAGGCAAAGGCATGTACAAACCATGGTTGTTCAATCGTGACTTAGCTTTCTGGCAAGTATTGCAACGTGCAACAAGGCGCTCAACATCAGCGCGCATCCGGGGCCAAAAGAAATGAGCAGCCAGCACCTCATGCGTCTTGTAGACGCCAAAGTGCCCCATGAGACCGCCTCCATGCGCTTCCTGTAACAACAAACGACGAACCGAGCTAGCTGGAACACACAGCTTGTTAGCGCGAAACAGGAACCCGTCCTGTATGTGAAATTTGCCCCATGGTTTGCCATGAATACAATGGGCAAAAGCATCTTTAAAATCAGCATCATCCACATATTGATCCTTCACAGTTTGCAGGCCAAAAATTTTAAAATCTAACTGTGATAGCATGGTATAGCGACGAGACAAAGCATCAGCAATAACATTTTCTTTCCCGCTCTTGTGTTTAATAATGTAAGGAAAAGACTCAATGAATTCTACCCATTTAGCATGACGACGGTTCAGGTTTGTTTGGGTACGAATATGTTTTAAAGCCTCATGATCAGAATGAATTATAAACTCGCGATGCCAAAGGTAGTGCTGCCAAGTATGCAAAGTGCGCACTAAAGCATAAAGCTCCTTATCATAAGTAGAATAATTCAAGCTAGCACCACTTAATTTCTCGCTAAAATAGGCAACAGGTTTTCCTTCTTGTAACAAAACAGCACCTAGCCCAATACCGCTAGCATCACATTCAAGCTCAAACACTTTAGTAAAATCAGGCAACTGCAAGAGAGGAGAATTGGTTAACTTATCTTTCAAGGTGCTGAACGCAACCTCTTGCGAATCACTCCAAGCAAAGGGGACATCCTTCTTTGTAAGCTCATGTAGAGGCGCTGCAATGGAGCTAAAATCACGAACAAACCTGCGGTAGAAACCTGCAAGGCCAAGAAAGCTTCGAATTTGTGTGACCGTCGTCGGTGTAGGCCACGCCCGAATGGCATCGATCTTGCTGCTATCCACCTCAATGCCCTGTGGAGTAACAACATAGCCAAGAAACGAGACACGTTGTGTGCAAAACATGCATTTTTCGATGTTAGCAAATAAATTGGCCGCACGCAACGCATCAAAAACAGCACGCAAATGGTCTAAATGCTCTTCCATAGACTTGCTGTAAATAAGGATATCATCAAAATAGACAACTACAAACAATCCTATGAAGGGCCTCAGAACTTCATTCATCAAACGCATAAAAGTGCTGGGAGCATTCGTCAAACCAAACGGCATAACCAACCATTCATATAACCCAAATTTCGTTTTAAAAGCCGTTTTCCATTCATCACCTAATTTCATGCGAATCTGATGGTAGCCACTACGCAAATCAATCTTAGTAAAAATAATGGCACCACTAAGCTCATCTAGCATATCATCAAGGCGTGGTATAGGATATCGGTAGCGAATGGTAATGTTATTAATAGCACGACAGTCTACACACATACGCCAAGAGCCATCTTTCTTTGGAACAAGTAACACAGGAACAGAGCAAGGGCTAAGAGACTCACGAATATAACCCTTGTCAAGCAACGCCTGTACCTGTCGCTGGATCTCCTTTGTCTCATCCGGATTTGTACGGTACGGGGCGCGGTTCGGGAGCTGTGCGCCGGGAATGAGGTCGATCTGGTGCTCAATGCCACGAAGTGGTGGAAGGCCTGGTGGCAAATCTTTTGGAAAGACATCAGCGTACTCCTGCAAAATGTTAGCAACAGCAGGGGGAATATCCAAAGACGGTGTATCATCAAGGGAAACGAGCACACGAGAGCATATAAGGGCATAGCATGGCAAAGTAGCATCGTGTAACTTATCAAAATCAGCACGTGTAGCAAGCAAAACAGGAGCATTTAACTTGATTTCAGAATTAACAGAGGTCGATGGTGCAAGTTGTTTAGCAGTTTTAGCAGCTCGAGCAAGATCATCTTTAAGAATTTGTTCAGGTGTCATTGGATGTATAATTATTTTTTGACCCTTAAACATGAGAGAATAGTGATTGGAACGACCATGATGCAAGCTATCAGTATCATATTGCCAAGGTCGCCCAAGTAACAGAGAGCATACTTCCATGGGAATAACATCACAATCGACAAAATCAGAATAAGCACCCATGGAGAAAGGAACACGGACCGAACGAGTAATTCTAATTTTCCCACCATCATTAAGCCATTGAATGTGATATGGATGTGGATGCTTACGAGTGGGTAAAGACAACTTCTCAACCAGCGCGGTACTCGCCAAATTGTTGCAGCTGCCGCTGTCGATGATGATGCGAATGGATCGCTCTTGCACAACGCCCTTGGTATGGAAAAGAGTGTGTCGCTGATTCATCTCAGGCGTAGCGACCTGTGTACTAAGAACACGCTGCACAACAAGACTTTCATATCTATCGGCGTCGTCCGGGTTGACATGTACGTCCGTCTTTGCTGCATGGTCAGTGGCAAGCATAGCGGGTTGAATATCGTCAGAATCACTAGCGGAAGAATACTCACCATCGTCACGAATGAGCAAGGCACGCTTGTTCGGACATTCCCGAGACACATGGCCAAATCCTTGGCAACGAAAGCACTGAATATCCCGTGTGCGGCGTGTGGAAGGAACTGCACCTGTGGACGGAGGAGTACCTGCAGAAGTGGCTGCCCGCTCACGTGGTGTAGTGGTGGGTGTGGACGGTGCAGGGGGCGCGGGTGCTGAACCGGATGTCGAGCTTCGTCCTGCAAAAGAGTTAGAATATGGCTTCGAGCGGCGTCCCTGTATTTGACGTTCAGCTTTGCAAGCAAATTCAAATAATGTGGTCATATCATAATACTCTTTGTAATCAAGTATATCCTGAATTTCACGGTTTAAACCACCACGAAAACGTGCCATAGCAGCATCGTTTTCCTCAACTAACCCACACCGAATCATGCCTTTTTGCAATTCCTGGTAATAGTCCTCTACAGATTGTGAACCTTGCTGAAAACATTGCATTTTATTAAGCAAATCGCGAGCATAATAAGAAGGTACAAATCTGTATCGCATAGCAGCTTTTAATTGATCCCATGTGGTTGGAACTGTAGCGGGATGTTTTTGTTTATATTCACGCCACCAAATTAAAGCAAAATCAGTAAATTCACTAATAGCAGCTTTAACTTGAGAATTAGCAGGAATATCATGGCATGAAAATTTCTGGTCGACTTCTAATTCCCAATCAAGATATGCAGCAGGATCATATTTGCCGTTAAAAGATGGAATTTTAAATTTTATCTTAGCAAAAGAATCATTACCGGGACGGCGTGGCACACGGCGAGCGCGGCCTTTACGGTCTCCACCGTCCTGCTCCGTGTCACCAACATAATCGTTCTGGAGATCTGCGACCAGCGTGCTCAATGAGTCGAGGCGTGACACGATGGTGTCGAGCGTGGTCTTGGTGGCTGTCTGCGAGAGGTCTAGCTGATCGAACCGCTCGTTCGACGTAGTGACCGTGGAATCCATCCGTTCATGCATCGTCTTGATGTCGGTGGCAAGTCCATCAATCTGTGTCCGAATGTCCTGCAGCTCATCCTTCACGTCGTCGCCGTCGCCTGCCATGGTTAGCGCAAACACAAAACCGATGCCAAAATAGGGTGTAACGGTTCACAAGGCGCTCACACTAGTGCTGTTATCAATGTCTTATCCGTTCTTACCTAGCACACAGGGGCGACCCACAACCGACCGGAGGAACTCGCGAAAGATTGGAGCAGCGATTGCCTGGGAACAAAGTCAGCTCGTCGTAGAACTATGTGGAGTTCTGGGTAGGCCGCACTCAAGTCAAGGATTAGCAATTAACGAATGCAGATTAGCGAATGTTCAATAAGTATCCAAAGTACAAGTCACAAGTGCTGGCTAAGACGTGTCCTAGACGTAGCGCAACAAGGTGAAACAAAGGACGATGGAAAGAACTCACAGAACAAGCAAATAGCCCGGATTTTTCTTTTTTTTCCAAAAGGTACTAGTAGGAATCAACTTTTTTTTTTTTGCACTATTTTTTTTTATATTTTTCGCTGAACAAGGATCACAAAAGATGCAACCACAAAAATTGGCACCTACAACTGAGGTGTTATGTGGCCTACAGAAAAACAACACGTTCTCTGAAAAACGTGCAAAACCCTTGACAATTTTTTTTCTATATTTTCCCGAATTTTTTTGGGGATTTTGACGAAACCAAACAGACCAAAGGTGAGTTTGGGTCGGCTCCAAATGGTGTCGAGATGCTCCACAAAAAATTTCAGATTTTTCTGACAAACGAGCGAAAAGTTATGCCCTGTTTTACCGAAGGTATCTCAAGTTATGTTTTTCGGAAGGCACAACACGGCGGCGGCAGTTAGGGCAAAGCGTCCCTAAACTCCAACACCGATCACAGGATCAATCGTCCCTGTGACTAACAGCAGTAGGTAGGCGCCAGATGATGTAAGGAGGGCTGCGATGCAGGAGAAATAACAGCGGCTGGCAACCTATCTAGGGTTAGCGCGGCGGCGAGAGATCACACAAGGCGGCTAGCGGGGGCAAGTCGAGTAATATGGTGGCTTCGACTTGTTGTTTGGGAACGGTGGTTGGGATAGCGGCGGAAACAAAGAATAGCAACGGTGCGGTTGAACTACGACCACGAACACAATCCTAAACCAGCAACAAGACTCGACCACGGAAACAAACTCAACAATGCGAAACTGGAACGAAATTGCAAAGGCACAAAGGTTGATAGGACAGCGGAAAGTAAAATATTTTTTTGGCTTTTGTGGACTCTAGGTAATGAACAAATATGAATCGGGAAAACACTCGATAAAGCTCACCGATCAACCTGGAAATCTGATACCACTTGATAGAAGGGGAGTGCCCGATCTTTCGGTGAGTGGAGATAATTTCGATCTGGTGGAAGTAGACCCTCACGATCCGACTACGACGAGCGAACCCGAAGCGCCAATGCAATCGCTGAACCAACTCCCGATGGTTACCAACCTCGCCGGTGCGAGATCAGCCTGATCACGAAGATCGTTTCCTGCACGCAATCGAAAAAACGAACAAGAAAAAGACGCGAGCAATCACAATTATCGCTCGAAGGTGGAGTTCTGAATCACACAAAGACGGCGTGGAATTGCCGTGTTCGAGAGTAGCTAAAGCTAGATGTAAAACAAAACTCGAGTTGTAAACAAAAGGGACTCCGACTAAATAAAGGGGGCGCAGCCCCTGGAGTCCAGATCGACGGCAGGAGGGGGGGGGCGCCACCAGGGAAAAAGCGGTGGCTGCCAGCCCTAGGCGCCCCACCTGGGCTGCCCTGTTGGGCCATCTTCTTATTCCGCTGGCCCTTCGTTCCTTAACAGCATGATGAAGTTTAATTCTCTCGCACGGGCCCGAGTGATTGGCCCTAGATGATCAACTGGAGGCGCCTGAGGTGCTGCTGGTGTAGATGTACTCGTGGTGTCCTCATCAGTGTTAGCATCGGTGCAAGCTCGGTGCATGGTTGATGTACCATAGGCTCAGAAATCATTTTGGACGCACATGATGGTACCACTTGGTGACTAGGGGCAAGTGGAAGCTCGTTTCGGTCCTTTTGGAGATAGTGCTAATCTTGATGGAAGATAGTGCACGGTTTGCGTCGAGCGTACCATAGGCTTGCAAATCATTTTGGACGCACCCGATGGAAGTCCTAATTGACATGGGTCAGGTGGAATCTCACTTCTTTTCATTTGGAGACAGTGTTAGTGTCGGTCCAAGATTGGTGCACTGTTTGCGCCAAACGTACCATCGGCTCAGAAATCATTTTGGACGCACCCGATCGTACCACAAGGTGACGAGGCTCAAGTGGAAGCTTGTTTTGGTCCTTTCAGACATAGTGCTAATCTTGACGCAAGATAGGAGCACGGTTTGCGTCGAACATACCATTGGCTCAGAAATCATTTTGGACGCACCCGATGGAACTCCTAGGTGACGTGGGTGATGTGGAATCTCTCTTCTTTCTATTTGCAGACCTTGTTAGCTTTGGTGCAAGCTAAGTGCAAGGTTTGCGCTAGATGTACCATAGGCTCAGAAATCATTTTGGACGCACCTGATGGTACCACTAGGTGACTAGGATCAAGTGGAAGCTTGTTTCGGTCCTTTGCGGAGATAGTGTAATCCTGACGGAAGATAGTTGCACGGTTTGCGTCGAGCATACCATAGGCTCGCAAATCATTTTGGACGCACCCGATGGAACGCCTAGTTGACATGGGTCAGGTAGAATCTCACTTCTTTCTATTTGGAGACAATGTTAGTTTCGATGCAAGATAGGTGCACAGTTTGCGCCAAATGTACCATTGGCTCAGAAGTCATTTTGGACGCACCCGATCGTACCACAAGGTGACGAGGCTCAAGTGGAAGCTCATTTCGGTCCTTTCAGACATAGTGCTAATCTTGACACAAGATAGGAGCGCGGTTTGCGTCGAACATACCATTGGCTCAGAAATCCTTTTGGACGCACTCGATGGAACGCCTAGGTGACGTGGGTCATGTGGACTCGCGCTTCTTTCCGTTTGGAGGTATTGTTAGTGTCGATGCTAGATAGGTGTATGGTTTTCGTCGAATGTACCATAGGCTCACTTCGGTCCTTTTGGAGATAGTGCTAATCTTGATGGAAGATAGGTGCACGGTTTGCGTCGAGCATACCATAGGCTCACAAATCATTTTGGACACACTCGATGGAAGTCCTAATTGACATGGGTTAGGTGGAATCTCTCTTCTTTCTATTTGGAGACAGTGTTAGTGTCGGTGCAAGATAGGTGCACTGTTTGCGCCAAACGTACCATCGGCTCAGAAATCATTTTGGACGCACCCGATCGTACCACAAGGTGACGAGGCTGAAGTGGAAGCTTGTTTTGGTCCGTTCAGACACAGTGCTAATCTTGAGGCAAGATAGGAGCACGGTTTGCGTCGAACATACCATTGGATCATAAATCATTTTGGATGCACTCGATGGAACGCCTAGGTGACATGGGTCATTTGGACTCTCGCTTCTTTACGTTTGGAGACATTGTTAGTGTCGATGCTAGATAAGTGCACGGTTTGCGTCGAACGTACCATAGGCTCAGAAATCAGTTGGACGCACCCGATGGAACTCCTAGGTGGCGTGGGTGATGTGGAATCTCTCTTCTTTCTGTTTGCAGACTGTGTTAGCTTTGGTGCAAGCTAGGTGCAAGGTTTGCGCTAGATGTACCATATGCACAGAAATCATTTTGGACGCACCTGATGGTACCAGTAGGTGACTAGGATCAAGTGGAAGCTCGTTTCGGTCCTTTCGGAGATAGTGGTAATCTTGACGAAAGATAGGTGCACGGTTTGCGTCGAGTGTACCATAGGCTCACAAATCATTTTGGACGCACCCAATGGAAGTCCTAATTCACGTGGGTCAGTTGGAATCTCACTTCTTTCCAAATGGAGACAGTGTTAGTGTCGGTGCAAGATAGGTGCACAGTTTGTACCAAATGTACCATCGGCTCAGAAATCATTTTGGACGTACCCGATCGTACCACTAGGTGACGAGGCTCAAGTGGAAGCTCGTTTCGGTCCTTTCGGACATAGTGCTAATCTTGATGCAAGATAGGAGCACGGTTTGCGTCGAACATACCATTGGCTCATAAATTCTTTTGGACACACTCGATGGAACGGCTAGGTGACGTGGGTCATTTGGACTCTCGCTTCTTTCCGTTTGGAGACATTGTTAGTGTCGATGCTAGATAAGTGCATGGTTTGCGTCAAACGTACCATATGCTCAGAAATCATTTTGGACTTACCCGATGGAACTCCTAGGTGACGTGGGTGAAGTGGAATCTCTCTTCTTTCTGTTTGTAGACTGTGTTAGCGTTGGTGCAAGCTAGGTGCAAGGTTTGCGCTAGATGTACCATAGGCTCAGAAATCATTTTGGACGCACCTGATGGTACCACTAGGTGACTAGGATCAAGTGGAAGCTCGTTTCGGTCCTTTCAGAGATAGTGGTAATTTTGACAGAAGATAGGTGCACGGTTTGCGTCGAGCGTACCATAGGCTCGCAAATCATTTTGGACGCACCTGATGGAAGTCCTAATTGACGTGGGTCAGGTGGAATCTCACTTCTTTCCATATGGAGACAGCATTAGTGTCGGTGCAAGATAGGTGCATAGTTTGCGCCAAATGTATCATTGGCTCAGAAATCATTTTGGATGCATCCGATCGTACCACTAGGTGACGAGGCTCAAGTGGAAGCTCATTTCGATCCTTTCGGACATAGTGCTAATCTTGACACAAGATAGGGGCACGGTTTGCGTCGAACATACCATTGGCTCAGAAATCCTTTTGGACGTACTCGATGGAACGCCTAGGTGACGTGGGTCATTTGGACTCTCGCTTCTTTCCGTTTGGAGACATTGTTAGTGTCGATGCTAGATAGGTGCACGGTTTGCGTCGAACGTACCATAGGCTCGTAAATCATTTTGGACGCACCCGATGGAACTCCTAGGTGATGTGGGTGATGTGGAATCTCTCTTCTTTCTATTTGGAGACTGTGTTAGCGTCGGTGCAAACTAGGTGCAAGGTTTGCGCTAGATGTACCATAGGCTCAGAAATCATTTTGGACGCACCTGATGGTACCACTTGGTGACTAGGGCAAGTGGAAGCTCGTTTCGGTCTTTTCGGAGATAGTGCTAATCTTGACGGAAGATAGGTGCACGGTTTGCGTCGTGCGTACCATAGGCTCGGTAATCATTTTGGACGCACCGAATGGAACTCCTAGGTGACGTGGGTCAGGTAGAATCTCACTCCTTTCCATTTGAAGATAGTGTTAGTGTCGGGGCAAGATAGGTGCACTGTTTGCGCCAAACGTACCATTGGCTCATAAATCATTTTGGACGCACCCGATCGTACCACTAGGTGATGGGGCTCAAGTGGAAGGTCATTTCGGTCCTTTTGGACATAGTGCTAATCCAAGATAGGAGCACTGTTTGCGTCGAACATACCATTGGCTCGAAAATCATTTTGGACGCACCCGATGGGACTCCTAGGTGACGTCGGTCATTTGGACTCTCACTTCTTTCTGTTTGGAGACATTGTTAGTGTCGATGCTAGATAGGTGCACGGTTTGCGTCGAACGCACCATAGGCTCAGAAATCATTTTGGACGCACCCGATGGAACTCCTAGGTGACGTGGGTGATGTGGAATCTCTCTTATTTCTGTTTGGAGACAGTGTTAGCGTCAGTGCAAGCTAGGTGCATGGTTTGTGCTAGATGTACCATAGTCTCAGAAATCATTTTGGACGCACCTGATGGTACCACTAGGTGACTAGGATCAAATGGAAGTTCACTTCAGTCCTTTCGGAGATAGTGCTAATCTTGACGGAAGATAGGTGCACGGTTTGCGTCGAGCGTACCATAGGCTCGCAAATCAATGTGGACTCACCCGATGGAAGTCCTAATTGACATGGGTCAGGTGGAATCTCACTTCTTTTCATTTGGAGACAGTGTTAGTGTCGGTCCAAGATAGGTGCACTGTTTGCGCCAAACGTACCATCGGCTCAGAAATCATTTTGGACGCACCCGATCGTACCACAAGGTGACGAGGCTCAAGTGGAAGCTTGTTTTGGTCCTTTCAGACAAAGTGCTAATCTTGATGCAAGATAGGAGCATGGTTTGCGTCGAACATACCATTGGCTCAGAAATCGTTTTGGACGCACTCAATGGAACGCCTAGGTGACGTGGGTCATTTGGACTCTCGCTTCTTTCCATTTGGAGGTATTGTTAGTGTCGATGCTAGATAGGTGTACGGTTTTCGTCGAATGTACCATAGGCTCACTTCGGTCCTTTTGGATATAGTGCTAATCTTGATGGAAGATAGGTGCACGGTTTGCGTCGAGCATACCATAGGCTCACAAATCATTTTGGACGCACTCGATGGAAGTCCTAATTGACATGGGTTAGGTGGAATCTCACTTCTTTCTATTTGGAGACAGTGTTAGTGTCGGTGCAAGATAGGTGCACTGTTTGCGCCAAACATACCATCGGCTCAGAAATCATTTTGGACGCACCCGATCGTACCATAAGGTGACGAGGCTCAAGTGGAAGCTTGTTTTGGTCCTTTCAGACATAGTGCTAATCTTGAGGCAAGATAGGAGCACGGTTTGCGTCGAACATACCATTGGATCAGAAATCGTTTTGGATGCACTCGATGGAACGCCTCGGTGACATGGGTCATTTGGACTCTCGCTTCTTTACGTTTGGAGACATTGTTAGTGTCGATGCTAGATAAGTGCACGGTTTGCGTCGAACATACCATAGGCTCAGAAATCAGTTGGACGCGCCCGATGGAACTCCTAGGTGACGTGGGTGATGTGGAATCTCTCTTCTTTATGTTTGCAGACTGTGTTAGCTTTGGTGCAAGCTAGGTGCAAGGTTTGCGCTAGATGTACCATATGCCCAGAAATCATTTTGGACGCACCTGATGGTACCACTAGGTGACTAGGATCAAGTGGAAGCTCGTTTCGGTCCTTTCAGAGATAGTGGTAATCTTGACGAAAGATAGGTGCACGGTTTGCGTCGAGTGTACCATAGGCTCGCAAATCATTTTGGACGCACCCAATGGAAGTCCTAATTCACGTGGGTCAGTTGGAATCTCACTTCTTTCCAAATGGAGACAGTGTTAGTGTCGGTGCAAGATAGGTGCACAGTTTGTACCAAATGTACCATCGGCTCAGAAATCATTTTGGACGTACCCGATCGTACCACTAGGTGACGAGGCTCAAGTGGAAGCTCGTTTCGGTCCTTTCGGACATAGTGCTAATCTTGATGCAAGATAGGAGCACGGTTTGCGTCGAACATACCATTGGCTCATAAATTGTTTTGGACACACTCGATGGAATGGGTAGGTGACGTGGGTCATTTGGACTCTTGCTTCTTTCCGTTTGGAGACATTGTTAGTGTCGAGGCTACATAAGTGCACGGTTTGCGTCGAACGTACCATATGCTCAGAAATCATTTTGGACTTACCCGATGGAACTCCTAGGTGACGTGGGTGAAGTGGAATCTCTCTTCTTTCTGTTTGTAGACTGTGTTAGCGTTGGTGCAAGCTAGGTGCAAGGTTTGCGCTAGATGTACCATAGGCTCAGAAATCATTTTGGACGCACCTGATGGTACCACTAGGTGACTAGGATCAAGTGGAAGCTCGTTTCGGTCCTTTCAGAGATAGTGGTAATCTTGACAGAAGATAGGTGCACGGTTTGCGTCGAGCGTACCATAGGCTCGCAAATCATTTTGGACGCACCTGATGGAAGTCCTAATTGACGTGGGTCAGGTGGAATCTCACTTCTTTCCATATGGAGACAGCATTAGTGTCGGTGCAAGATAGGTGCACAGTTTGCGCCAAATGTATCATTGGCTCAGAAATCATTTTAGATGCATCCGATCGTACCACTAGGTGACGAGGCTCAAGTGGAAGCTCGTTTCGATCCTTTCGGACATAGTGCTAATCTTGACACAAGATAGGGGCATGGTTTGCGTCGAACATACCATTGGCTCAGAAATCCTTTTGGACGTACTCGATGGAACGCCTAGGTGACGTGGGTCATTTGGACTCTCGCTTCTTTCCGTTTGGAGACATTGTTAGTGTCGATGCTAGATAGGTGCACGGTTTGCGTCGAACGTACCATAGGCTCATAAATCATTTTGGACGCACCCGATGGAACTCCTAGGTGACGTGGGTGATGTGGAATCTCTCTTCTTTCAGTTTGGAGACTGTGTTAGCGTTGGTGCAAGCTAGGTGCATGGTTTGCACTAGATGTACCAAAGGCTCAGAAATCATTTTGGACGCACCTGATGGTACCACTTGGTGACTAGGGCAAGTGGAAGCTCGTTTCGGTCTTTTCGGAGATAGTGCTAATCTTGACGGAAGATAGGTGCACGGTTTGTGTCGTGCGTACCATAGGCTCGGTAATCATTTTGGACGCACCGAATGGAACTCCTAGGTGACGTGGGTCAGGTAGAATCTCACTTCTTTCCATTTGAAGATAGTGTTAGTGTCGGGGCAAGATAGGTGCACTGTTTGCGCCAAACGTACCATTGGCTCATAAATCATTTTGGACGCACCCGATCGTAACACTAGGTGATGGGGCTCAAGTGGAAGGCCATTTTGGTCCTTTTGGACATAGTGCTAATCCAAGATAGGAGCACTGTTTGTGTCGAACATACCATTGGCTCGAAAATCATTTTGGACGCACCCGATGGGACTCCTAGGTGACGTCGGTCATTTGGACTCTCACTTCTTTTTGTTTGGAGACATTGTTAGTGTCGATGCTAGATAGGTGCACGGTTTGCGTCGAACGCACCATAGGCTCGGAAATCATTTTGGACGCACCCGATGGAACTCCTAGGTGACGTGGGTGATGTGGAATCTCTCTTATTTCTGTTTGGAGACAGTGTTAGCGTCAGTGCAAGCTAGGTGCATGGTTTGTGCTAGATGTACCATAGTCTCAGAAATCATTTTGGACGCACCTGATGGTACCACTAGGTGACTAGGATCAAATGGAAGTTCACTTCAGTCCTTTCGGAGATAGTGCTAATCTTGACGGAAGATAGGTGCACGGTTTGCGTCGAGCGTACCATAGGCTCGCAAATCAATGTGGACTCACCCGATGGAAGTCCTAATTGACATGGGTCAGGTGGAATCTCACTTCTTTTCATTTGGAGACAGTGTTAGTGTCGGTCCAAGATAGGTGCACTGTTTGCGCCAAACGTACCATCGGCTCAGAAATCATTTTGGACGCACCCGATCGTACCACAAGGTGACGAGGCTCAAGTGGAAGCTTGTTTTGGTCCTTTCAGACAAAGTGCTAATCTTGACGCAAGATAGGAGCATGGTTTGCGTCGAACATACCATTGGCTCAGAAATCGTTTTGGACGCACTCGATGGAACGCCTAGGTGACGTGGGTCATTTGGACTCTCGCTTCTTTCCATTTGGAGGTATTGTTAGTGTCGATGCTAGATAGGTGTACGGTTTTCGTCGAATGTACCATAGGCTCACTTCGGTCCTTTTGGAGATAGTGCTAATCTTAATGGAAGATAGGTGCACGGTTTGCGTTGAGCATACCATAGGCTCACAAATCATTTTGGACGCACTCGATGGAAGTCCTAATTGACATGGGTTAGGTGGAATCTCACTTCTTTCTATTTGGAGACAGTGTTAGTGTCGGTGCAAGATAGGTGCACTGTTTGCGCCAAACATACCATCGGCTCAGAAATCATTTTGGACGCACCCGATCGTACCATAAGGTGACGAGGCTCAAGTGGAAGCTTGTTTTGGTCCTTTCAGACACAGTGCTAATCTTGAGGCAAGATAGGAGCACGGTTTGCGTCGAACATACCATTGGATCAGAAATCGTTTTGGATGCACTCGATGGAACGCCTCGGTGACATGGGTCATTTGGACTCTCGCTTCTTTACGTTTGGAGACATTGTTAGTGTCGATGCTAGATAAGTGCACGGTTTGCGTCGAACATACCATAGGCTCAGAAATCAGTTGGACGCGCCCGATGGAACTCCTAGGTGACGTGGGTGATGTGGAATCTCTCTTCTTTATGTTTGCAGACTGTGTTAGCTTTGGTGCAAGCTAGGTGCAAGGTTTGCGCTAGATGTACCATATGCCCAGAAATCATTTTGGACGCACCTGATGGTACCACTAGGTGACTAGGATCAAGTGGAAGCTCGTTTCGGTCCTTTCAGAGATAGTGGTAATCTTGACGAAAGATAGGTGCACGGTTTGCGTCGAGTGTACCATAGGCTCGCAAATCATTTTGGACGCACCCAATGGAAGTCCTAATTCACGTGGGTCAGTTGGAATCTCACTTCTTTCCAAATGGAGACAGTGTTAGTGTCGGTGCAAGATAGGTGCACAGTTTGTACCAAATGTACCATCGGCTCAGAAATCATTTTGGACGTACCCGATCGTACCACTAGGTGACGAGGCTCAAGTGGAAGCTCGTTTCGGTCCTTTCGGACATAGTGCTAATCTTGATGCAAGATAGGAGCACGGTTTGCGTCGAACATACCATTGGCTCATAAATTGTTTTGGACGCACTCGATGGAATGGGTAGGTGACGTGGGTCATTTGGACTCTTGCTTCTTTCCGTTTGGAGACATTGTTAGTGTCGAGGCTACATAAGTGCACGGTTTGCGTCGAACGTACCATATGCTCAGAAATCATTTTGGACTTACCCGATGGAACTCCTAGGTGACGTGGGTGAAGTGGAATCTCTCTTCTTTCTGTTTGTAGACTGTGTTAGCGTTGGTGCAAGCTAGGTGCAAGGTTTGCGCTAGATGTACCATAGGCTCAGAAATCATTTTGGACGCACCTGATGGTACCACTAGGTGACTAGGATCAAGTGGAAGCTCGTTTCGGTCCTTTCAGAGATAGTGGTAATCTTGACAGAAGATAGGTGCACGGTTTGCGTCGAGCGTACCATAGGCTCGCAAATCATTTTGGACGCACCTAATGGAAGTCCAAATTGACGTGGGTCAGGTGGAATCTCACTTCTTTCCATATGGAGACAGCATTAGTGTCGGTGCAAGATAGGTGCACAGTTTGCGCCAAATGTATCATTGGCTCAGAAATCATTTTAGATGCATCCGATCGTACCACTAGGTGACGAGGCTCAAGTGGAAGCTCGTTTCGATCCTTTCGGACATAGTGCTAATCTTGACACAAGATAGGGGCACGGTTTGCGTCGAACATACCATTGGCTCAGAAATCCTTTTGGACGTACTCGATGGAACGCCTAGGTGACGTGGGTCATTTGGACTCTCGCTTCTTTCCGTTTGGAGACATTGTTAGTGTCGATGCTAGATAGGTGCACGGTTTGCGTCGAACGTACCATAGGCTCATAAATCATTTTGGACGCACCCGATGGAACTCCTAGGTGACGTGGGTGATGTGGAATCTCTCTTCTTTCAGTTTGGAGACTGTGTTAGCGTTGGTGCAAGCTAGGTGCATGGTTTGCACTAGATGTACCAAAGGCTCAGAAATCATTTTGGACGCACCTGATGGTACCACTTGGTGACTAGGGCAAGTGGAAGCTCGTTTCGGTCTTTTCGGAGATAGTGCTAATCTTGACGGAAGATAGGTGCACGGTTTGTGTCGTGCGTACCATAGGCTCGGTAATCATTTTGGACGCACCGAATGGAACTCCTAGGTGACGTGGGTCAGGTAGAATCTCACTTCTTTCCATTTGAAGATAGTGTTAGTGTCGGGGCAAGATAGGTGCACTGTTTGCGCCAAACGTACCATTGGCTCATAAATCATTTTGGACGCACCCGATCGTAACACTAGGTGATGGGGCTCAAGTGGAAGGCCATTTCGGTCCTTTTGGACATAGTGCTAATCCAAGATAGGAGCACTGTTTGTGTCGAACATACCATTGGCTCAAAAATCATTTTGGACGCACCCGATGGGACTCCTAGGTGACGTCGGTCATTTGGACTCTCACTTCTTTCTGTTTGGAGACATTGTTAGTGTCGATGCTAGATAGGTGCACGGTTTGCGTCGAACGCACCATAGGCTCGGAAATCATTTTGGACGCACCCGATGGAACTCCTAGGTGACGTGGGTGATGTGGAATCTCTCTTATTTCTGTTTGGAGACAGTGTTAGCGTCAGTGCAAGCTAGGTGCATGGTTTGTGCTAGATGTACCATAGTCTCAGAAATCATTTTGGACGCACCTGATGGTACCACTAGGTGACTAGGATCAAATGGAAGTTCACTTCAGTCCTTTCGGAGATAGTGCTAATCTTGACGGAAGATAGGTGCACGGTTTGCGTCGAGCGTACCATAGGCTCGCAAATCAATGTGGACTCACCCGATGGAAGTCCTAATTGACATGGGTCAGGTGGAATCTCACTTCTTTTCATTTGGAGACAGTGTTAGTGTCGGTCCAAGATAGGTGCACTGTTTGCGCCAAACGTACCATTGGCTCAGAAATCATTTTGGACGCACCCGATCGTACCACAAGGTGACGAGGCTCAAGTGGAAGCTTGTTTTGGTCCTTTTCAGACAAAGTGCTAATCTTGACGCAAGATAGGAGCACGGTTTGTGTCGAACATACCATTGGCTCAGAAATCGTTTTGGACGCACTCGATGGAACGCCTAGGTGACGTGGGTCATTTGGACTCTCGCTTCTTTCCGTTTGGAGGTATAGTTAGTGTCGATGCTAGATAGGTGTACGGTTTTCGTCGAATGTACCATAGGGGCTCACTTCGGTCCTTTTGGAGATAGTGGTAATCTTGATGGAAGATAGGTGCACGGTTTGTGTCGAGCATACCATAGGCTCACAAATCATTTTGGACGCACTCGATGGAAGTCCTAATTGACATGGGTTAGGTGGAATCTCACTTCTTTCTATTTGGAGACAGTGTTAGTGTCGGTGCAAGATAGGTGCACTGTTTGCGCCAAACGTACCATCGGCTCAGAAATCATTTTGGACGCACCCGATCGTACCACAAGGTGACAAGGCTCAAGTGGAAGGTCATTTTGGTCCTTTTAGACATAGTGCTAATCTTGACGCAAGATAGGAGCGTGGTTTGTGTCGAACATACCATTGGCTCAGAAATCTTTTTGGACGCACCCGATGGAACGCCTAGGTGACGTGGGTCATTTGGACACTCGCTTCTTTCCATTTGGAGACATTGTTAGTGTCAATGCTAGATAGGTGCACGGTTTTCGTCGAATGTAGCATTGGCTCAGAAATCATTTTGGACACACCCGATGGTACTCCTAGGTGACGTGGGTGATGTGGAATCTCTCTTATTTCTATTTGGAGACAGTCTTAGCGTCGGTGCAAGCTCGGTGCATGGTTTGCGCTAGATGTACCATAGGCTCAGAAATTGTTTTGGACGCACCTGATGGTACCACTTGGTGACTCAGCAAGTGGAAGCTCGTTTCGGTCCTTTCGGAGATAGTGCAAATCTTGATGGAAGATAGGTGCACGGTTTGCGTCGAGCGTACCATAGGCTCGCAAATCATTTTGGACGCACCCGATGGAAGTCCAAATTGATGTGGGTCAGGTGGAATCTCACTTCTTTTCATTTGGAGACAGTGTTAGTGTCGGTGCAAGATAGGTGCACTATTTGCGCCAAACATACCATCGGCTTAGAAATCATTTTGGATGCACCCGATCGTACCACAAGGTGACGAGGCTCAAGTGGAAGCTTGTTTTGGTCCTTTCAGACATAGTGCTAATCTTGACGCGAGATAAGAGCGCGGTTTGCGTCGAACATACCATTGGCTCAGAAATTGTTTTGGACGCACTCGATGGAACGCCTAGGTGACATGGGTCATTTGGACTCTCGCTTCTTTCCGTTTGGAGACATTGTTAATGTCGATGCTAGATAAGTGCACGGTTTGCGTCGAACGTACCATAGGCTCAGAAATTAGTTTGGACGCACCCGATGGAACTACTAGGTGACGTGGGTGATGTGGAATCTCTCTTCTTTCTGTTTGTAGACCGTGTTAGCTTTGGTGCAAGCTAGGTGCATGGTTTGCGCTAGATGTACTATATGCTCAGAAATCATTTTGGACGCACCTGATGGTACCACTAGGAGACTAGGATCAAGTGGAAGCTCGTTTCGGTCCTTTCGAAGATAGTGGTAATCTTGACGGAAGATAGGTACACGGTTTGCGTCGAGCGTACCATAGGCTCACAAATCATTTTGGACGCACCCAATGGAAGTCCTAATTAACGTGGGTCAGGTGGAATCTCACTTCTTTCCTAATGGAGACAGTGTTAGTGTCGGTGCAAGATAGGTGCACAGTTTGTACCAAATGTACCATCGGCTCAGAAATCATTTTGGACGTACCCGATCGTACCACTAGGTGACGAGGCTCAAGTGGAAGCTCGTTTCGGTCCTTTCGGATATAGTGCTAATCTTGATGCAAGATAGGAGCACGGTTTGCGTCGAACATACCATTGGCTCAGAAATTGTTTTGGACGCACTCGATGGAACGGCTAGGTGACGTGGGTCATTTGGACTCTTGCTTCTTTCTATTTGGAGACATTGTTAGTGTCGATGCTAGATAAGTGCACGGTTTGTGTCGAACGTACCATATGCTCAGAAATCATTTTGGACTTACCCGATGGAACTCCTAGGTGACGTGGGTGAAGTGGAATCTCTCTTCTTTCTATTTGCAGACTTTGTTAGCGTTGGTGCAAGCTAGGTGCAAGGTATGTGCTAGATGTACCATAGGCTCAGAAATCATTTTGGACGCACCTGATGGTACCACTAGGTGACTAGGATCAAGTGGAAGCTCGTTTCGGTCCTTTCGGAGATAGTGGTAATCTTGACAGAAGATAGGTGCCCGGTTTGCGTCGAGCGTACCATAGGCTCGCAAATCATTTTGGACGCACCCGATGGAAGTCCTAATTGACGTGGGTCAGGTGGAATCTCACTTCTTTCCATATGGACACAGTGTTAGTGTTGGTGCAAGATAGGTGCACAGTTTGCGCCAAATGTACCTTTGGCTCAGAAATGATTTTGGACGCACCTGATTGTACCACTAGGTGACGAGGCTCAAGTGGAAGCTCATTTCGGTCCTTTCAGACATAGTGCTAATCTTGACGCAAGATAGGAGCTTGGTTTTCGTCGAACATACCATTGACTCATAAATCGTTTTGGACGCACTCGATTGAACGCCTAGGTGACGTGGGTCATTTGGACTCTCGCTTCTTTCCATTTGGAGACATTGTTAGTGTTGATGCTAGATAGGTGCATGGTTTGCGTCGAACGTACCATAGGCTCGCTAGCTCAGAAATCATTTTGGACGCACCTGATGGAACTCCTAGGTGACGTGGGTGATGTGGATTCTCTCTTATTTCTATTTGGAGATAGTGTTAGTGTCGATGCTAGATAGGTGCACGGTTTGCGTCGAACGTACCATAGGCTCAGCAATCATTTTGGACGCACCCGATGGAACGCCTAGGTGATGTGGGTGATGTGGAATCTCTCTTATTTCTATTTGGAGACAGTGTTAGCATCGGTGCAAGCTAGGTGCATGGTTTGCGCTAGATGTACCTAGGCTCAAAAATCATTTTGGATGCACCTGATATTACCACTAGGTGACTAGGGTCAAATTGAAGCTCACTTCGGTCCTTTCGGAGATAGTGCTAATCTTGACAGAAGATAGTGCACGGTTTGCGTCGAGCGTACCATAGGCTCACAAATCATTGTGGACTCACCCGATGGAAGTCCTAATTGACTTGGGTCAGGTGGAATCTCACTTCTTTCCATTTGGAGACAGTGTTAGTGTCGATGCAAGATAAGTGCACAGTTTGCGCCAAATGTACCATCGGCTCAGAAATCATTTTGGACACACCCGATCGTACCACAAGGTGGCGAGGCTCGAGTGGAAGCTCATTTTGGTCCTTTTGGACATAGTGCTAATCTTGACTCAAGATAGGAGCACGGTTTGCGTCGAACATACCATTGGCTAAGAAATCGTTTTGGACGCACTCGATGGATCGCCTAGGTGACGTGGGTCATTTGGACTCACGCTTCTTTCCATTTGGAGACATTGTTAGTGTCAATGCTAGATAGGTGCACGGTTTTCATCAAATGTACCATAGGCTTAGAAATCATTTTGGACGCACCTGATGGAACTCCTAGGTGACATGGGTGATGTGGAATCTCTCTTCTTTCTGTTTGAAGACTGTGTTAGCGTCAGTGCAAGCTAGGTGCATAGTTTGCGCTAGATGTACCATAGGCTCAGAAATCATTTTGGACGCACCTGATGGTACCACTAGGTGACTAGGGTCAAGTGGAAGCTCATTTCGGTCCTTTTGAAGATAGTGCTAATCTTGACGGAAGATAGGTGCAAGGTTTGCATTGAGCGTACCATAGGCTTAGAAATCATTTTGGACGCACCCGATGGAACTCCTAGGTGACGTGGGTCATGTGGAACCTCACTTCTTTCCATTTGAAGATAGTGTTGGTGTCGGGGCAAGATAGGTGCACTGTTTGCGCCAAACGTATCATTGGCTTAGAAATCATTTTGGACGCACCCGATCGTACCACTAGGTGACGGGGCTCAAGTGGAAGGTTGTTTCGGTCCTTTCGGACATAGTGCTAATCTTGATGCAAGATAGGCGCACTGTTTGCGTCGAACATAACATTGGCTCGGAAATCATTTTGGACGCACCCGATGGAACTCCTAGGTGACGTGGGTCATTTGAACTCTCGTTTCTTTCCGTTTAGAGATAGTGTTAGTGTCGATGCGAGATAGGTGCACGGTTTGCGTCGAACGTACCACAGGCTCAGAAATCATTTTGGACGCACCCGATGGAACTCCTAGGTGACGTGGGTAATGTGGAATCTCTCTTCTTTCTGTTTGGAGACTATGTTAGCGTCGGTGCAAGATAGGTGCATGGTTTGCGCTAGATGTACCATAGGCTCAGAATTCGTTTTGGACGCACCTGATGGTACCACTAGGTGACTAGGGTCAAGTGGAAGCTTGTTTCGGTCCTTTCAGAGATAGTGCTAATCTTGACGGAAGATAGGTGCATGGTTTGCCTTGAGCATACCATAGGCTCAGAAATCATTTTAGACGCACCCGATGGAACTCCTAGGTGACGTGGGTCATGTGGAATCTCACTTCTTTCCATTTGAAGACACTGTTAGTGTCGGGGCAAGATAGGTGCACTGTTTGCGCCAAACTTACCATTGGCTCAGAAATCATTTTGGACGCAACCCAATTGTACCATGGCAATTTGATACAGATTGTATGCAACATGGTAGATCAAATATGCATTCTCTCATACACCATGATAAGAAAATTGTTTTGCTTCCTATGTCTTCTGAAGTTATTGTGCGTGATGATGAGAAAACTAAATCTGAGATCGATAAAAATGTCAAATCTGTTAGTAGTAACAAAGATGAGATAAGATTGAAAGGACATTGCTTGCTTGCTACTAAATCTAATATTAATGAATTGGTTGCTTCCACTTCTGTTGCCTATGATTTGGTATGCAAGGGTGCTTTGATTTTAGTTCACGATATGCAGCATTCTTTGCCCCCTGCTGTTGCTAACATTTTGCAGGAGTTTTTGGATGTTTTTCCAAGTGAGATACCAGCGGGGCTGCCACCAATACGAGGGATTGAGCACCAAATTGATCTTATTCCTGGTGCATCTTTGCCAAACCATGCACCATACAGGACTAATACAGAAGAAACGAAGGAAATTTAGCGACAAGTGCAAGAACTACTCGACAAAGGTTTTGTGAGTCCATTAGTCCTTGTGCTGTTCCTATCATTTTAGTGCCTAAGAAAGATGGAACATGGCGTATGTGTGTTGATTGTAGAGCTATTAATCATATCACCATTCGATATCGACACCCTATTCCACGATTGGATGATATGCTTGATGAACTAAGTGGTGCTATTGTGTTTTCCAAAGTTGATTTGCGAAGTGGGTACCACCAGATTCGTATGAAATTGGGAGATGAATGGAAAACTGCTTTCAAAACTAAATTTGGTTTATATGAGTGGTTAGTCATGCCTTTTGGGTTAACTAATGCACCTAGTACCTTCATGAGGTTAATGAACGAGGTTCTGCGTGCTTTCATTGGAAAATTTGTTGTAGTCTACTTTGATGATATATTGATTTACAGCAAATCTATGGATGAACATCTTGATCACTTACGTGCTGTTTTTAATGCTTTATGAGATGCACGTTTATTTGGTAACCCTGAGAAGTGCACCTTTTGCACCGATCGAGTGTCTTTTCTTGGCTATGTTGTGACTCCACAGGGAATTGAGGTTGATCAAGCCAAGGTAGAAGCTATACAGGGATGGCCTGTACCAAAGACTATCACACAAGTGCGGAGTTTCATAGGACTTGCTGGTTTCTATCGCCGATTTGTGAAGGACTTCAGTACCATTGCTGCACCTTTGAATGAGCTTACAAAGAAGGGAGTGCCTTTTAGTTGGGGCAAAGTACAAGAGAACTCCTTCAATATGCTGAAAGGTAAGTTGACACATACCTCTCCTCCAACTTCCTGATTTTAATAAGACTTTTGAGCTTGAATGTGATGCTAGCGGAATTGGACTAGGTGGTGTTTTGTTACAAGAAGGCAAACCTGTTGTGTATTTTAGTGAAAAATTGAGCGGGCCTGTTCTAAATTATTCTACATATGATAAGGAATTGTATGCTCTTGTTCGCACATTAGAAACATGGCAGCATTACTTGTGGCCCAAAGAGTTTGTTATTCATTCTGATCATGAGTCTTTGAAGCATATTCATAGTCAAGGGAAATTGAACCGTAGACATGCTAAGTGGGTTGAATTTATTGAATCTTTTCCTTATGTTATTAAGCACAAGAAAGGGAAAAAGAATATTATTGCTGATGCTTTGTCTAGGAGATATACCTTGCTAAATCAACTTGATTACAAAATCTTTGGATTAGAAACAATTAAGGACCAATACGTTAATGGTGCTGATTTTAAAGATGTGTTGCTGCATTGTAAAGATGGGAAAGGTTGGAACAAATTCATCTTTAGTGATGGGTTTGTGTTTAGAGCTAACAAGCTATGCATTCCAGCTAGCTCTGTTCGTTTGTTGTTGCTGCAGGAAGCGCATGGAGGTGGCTTGATGGGGCATTTTGGAGCTAAGAAAATGGAGGACATACTTGCTGGTCATTTCTTTTGGCCAAAGATGAGAAGAGATGTAGAGAGGTTTGTTGCTCGTTGCACAACATGTCAAAAGGCTAAGTCATGGTTAAATCCACACGGTTTGTATTTGCCTCTACCTGTTCCGAGTGCTCCTTGGGAAGATATTTCTATGGATTTTGTGTTGGGTTTGCCTAGGACTAGGAAGGGACGTGATAGTGTGTTTGTGGTTGTTGATAGATTTTCTAAGATGCCACATTTCATACCCTGTCATAAAACGGATGATGCTACACATATTGCTGATTTGTTCTTTTGAGAAATTGTTCGTTTGCATGGTGTGCCCAACATAATTGTTTTTGATCGTGATGCTAAATTTCTTAGTCATTTTTGGAAGACTTTATGGGGAAAACTGGGGACTAAGCTTTTGTTTTCTACTACATGTCATCCCCAAACCGATGGTCAAACTGAAGTTGTCAATAGAACTTTGTCTACTATGTTAAGGGCTGTTTTAAAGAAGAACATTAAGATGTGGGAAGATTGTTTGCCTCATATTGAATTTGCTTATAATCATTTGCTGCATTCTACTACAAAGATGTGCCCATTTCAGATTGTCTATGGTTTCTTGCCTCGTGCTCCTATTGATTTGATGATGCATCCGGCCCAAGTGGGGTTGGCCGAGGCCCAATAAATTAATGGCTGCCCGGACCCCAACAGTTCTTAGGCACACCCACTCAGGGGAAAGGCCCAATGTCCCTAAAAGACTAGTCCAATAGGGGAAGGGTGGCTCTCCCTTTTAAGGTGGCTTCCTCCTCCCAAGCTAAGCAAGGTGGGATTATTCAGAGGCTCACACGATTGCCGCCCGACTACAACTACGCCACTTGGCCCCTTTGTTGCGTCTTTGCCAGCGGTTAATAGTGGAGGATGATATGAACCCGCTAGGGTTTATGGATGATCTTTCGATGAGAGGCATGAGACAACTCGATTTGGTGGATGGAGATGACGTTCACGGCCCGACTACAGCCTTCCAAGACTGCGCCTTAGCAACTGATACACCACCTCCAAAGGCCGTCATGATCTTGTGGAGCGCAACAACCAGCCACTAGGGCTCCCGTCCTGCAAGCAATCGAAGAACTAGCAAGAACAACGAAACAAGCACTGAATTTGCAAGATGAAATTGAAAGCCTCAAACTGAATCTTATTATGAGTGGGGTTCCGAAGACAAGGAGACGGGCGGCTGGATCAGCACGCGCGCCTACAAACAAGTAGCAAAGGCTAAACTTGATCTAAACAAAACCCAAGTGTTCCTGGTGGCGGCTAAGGGGTATATGACGTGTGGAGGATGACCACAAGAGAGTTTGGGTCATGCTCCAACCCTAGGACGCGTCCCTACTGGACTCTAAACGATACAAGCCCATTGGGCTAACTTAAGGTGGCGCAGCACCCTGGATAGAATAGACCTCTCGGTGATTTTTGGACTGTTGACACCGCTTCTGAGCAGGTATGAGTATGAGGTCAGATCCGTATGAAAGTAGACTTTATTAGCTTTCCAACAAGTCTAGAATCACCCCAATCCGACTCCGTATGTAACTGTGGCGGCCGTTGCTAGTTGGAGGTGTGCTACAGTTCGAATCCAGCCTACGCGAGTCCTTTTCCCTTTCGGTCTTCTCCTTGATTTCTAATCAAAACAAGAGTGCACGTGTCTCCAAGATCTAAACAGGATGGACAAGAGCTCAAGAAGGAACTCACTTGATGATTAAGTTTTCGAGCACGAGCACGAGTAATAGGACCAGCAGGTGTCGGCGTGGACGGCGTGGATGTATGATCGGTGTTGATGTCCTCATCAGAGGATGTCCTCATCATTCCCACCCCCTTAAACAAGGGCCCAGCTCTGATACCAAATGATGCATCCGGCCCAAGTGGGGTTGGCCGAGGCCCAATAAATTAAGGCTGCCCAGACCCCAACAGTTCTTAGGCACACCCACTCGGGGAAAGGCCCAATGTCCCTAAAAGACTAGTCCAATAGGGGAAGGGTGGCTCTCCCTTTTAAGGTGGCTTCCTCCTCCCAAGCTAAGCAAGGTGGGATTATTCAGAGGCTCACACGGTCGCCGCTCGACTACAACTAGGCCACTTGGCCCCTTTGTTGCGTCTTTGCCAGCGGTTAATAGTGGAGGATGTCCTCATCATTTGATGCCTTTGCCATCTTCTGAAAAACTAAATTTTGATGCTACTAAGCGTGCTGAATTGATGTTAAAACTACATGAAACAACTAAAGAAAACATAGAGCGTATGAATGCTAAATATAAGTTTGCTGGTGATAAAGGTAGAAAGGAACTAATATTTGAACCTAGAGATTTAGTTTGGTTGCACTTGAGAAAGGATAGGTTTCCTGAATTGAGAAAGTCTAAATTGATGCCTAGGGCTGCTGGACCATTTAAAGTGTTAGAGAAAATTAATGATAATGCATATAAGCTCGATCTGCCTACAGATTTTGGGGTTAGTCCCACATTTAACATTGCAAATTTGAAGCCATATATGGGAGAAGAAGAAGAGCTTGAGTCGAGGATTGCAAGAAGGGGAGGATGATGAGGACATCATCATCAACGATACATCCACGCCGACACGAGTACCTAGTTTTTGGTCCTATTACTCGCGCCGTGCTCGTCACATTAATCAAGTAAGTTCACTCTTGAGTTCCTGTCCATCATATTTAGACCATGGAGACACGTGCACTCTTGTTTTGGTTAGGAACCAGGGAGAGGACCGAAAGGGACAAGGATTCTCGGAGGCTGAATTCAGACTCCAGGATAGCTCCAACTTGTGATGGTCACCATGGTCGCATACAGACTCGGATTGGGGCGTTCAAGTACTTCATGGAATCCTGATGAAGTCTATTTTCATATGGATCTGGAATCAAGTCCATATCTGTTTTGAGGCGGCTGCAATGACTGAATTCCGACTGAGAGCTTGTCTGTCCAAGGTGCTGCGTCACCTTAGTTTGGTCCAATGGGCCGTGTATCAGGTTGGGTCCATTAGGGACGCGTCCTAGGGTTGGAGAATGACCCCCAACAACCTGGTGGTTGTCCTTCCACCTTCATATACTCCTTAGCCGCCACCAAGAATAGTTGGGTTTTGTTTAGATCAAGTTTAGCTCTCGCTACTTGCTTGTAAGCGCGCGTGCTGGATCAGCCGCCCGTCTTCTTGTCTTTGGAACCCCACCTTAATTGAGATTGAATTTGAAACTTTCATCTACATCTAGTAATTCAGTACTTGCTATACTTATTCTTGATAGTTCTTCGATTGCTTGCAGGACGAGTGCCCTAGTGGCCGGTGACGTGCTCCACAAGATCGCGGCAGCTATTGGAGGTGGTGTATCGGTTGCTAAGGCATAGCTTGGAAGGCTGTAGTCGGGCCGTGAACGTCGTCTCCACCCATCAATCGAGTTATCCCCCACCTCTCATCGAAAGATCGAGAACAAACCCTAGCGGGATCATATCACTCACTTCTTTCCATTTAGAGACAGTGTTAGTGTCGGTGCAAGATAGGTGCACAGTTTGCGCCAAATGTACCATCGGCTCAGAAATCATTTTGGACGCACCCAATCATACCACATGGTGACAGGCTCAAGTGGAAGCTCGTTTCGGTCCTTTCGGACATAGTGCTAATCTTGACGCAAGATAGGAGCACGGTTTGCAGTCGAACATATCTTTGGCTCAGAAATCATTTTGAACGCACTCGATGGAACGCCTAGGTGACGTGGGTCATTTGGACTCTCGCTTCTTTCTGTTTGGAGACATTGCGAGTGTCGATGCTAGATAGGTGCACGGTTTTTGTTGAACGTACCATAGGCTCGGAAATCATTTTGGACGCACCCGATGGAACTCCTAGGTGACGTGGGTGATATGGAATCTCTCTTATTTCTGTTTGGAGACAGTGTTAGCGTCGGTGCAAGCTAGGTGCATGGTTTGCGCTAGATGTACCATATGCTCAGAATTCGTTTTGGACGCACCTGATGGCACCAATAGGTGACTAGGGTCAAGTGGAAGCTCGTTTCGGTCCTTTTGGAGATAGTGCTAATCTTGACAGAAGATAGGTGCACGGTTTGTGTCGAGCGTACCATAGGCTCAGAAATCATTTTGGACGCACCCAATGGAACTCCTAGGTGACGTGGGTCATATGGAATCTCACTTCTTTCCATTTGAAGACAATGTTAGTGTCGGGGCAAGATTGGTGCAATGTTTGCGCCAAACGTACCATTGGCTCAGAAATTATTTTGGACGCACCCGATTGTACCACTAGGTGACGGGGCTCAAGTGGAAGGTCGTTTCGGCCCTTTCGGACATAGTGCTAATCTTGAAGCAAGATAGGAGCACCGTTTGGCTCGAACATACCATTGGCTCAGAAATCGTTTTGGACGCACCCGATGGAACTCCTAGGTGACGTGGGTCATTTGGACTCTCGCTTCTTTCCATTTGGAGACAGTGTTAGTGTTGATGCTAGATAGGTGCATGGTTTGCGTCGAATGTACCATAGGCTCAGAAATCATTTTGGACGCACCCGATGGAACTCCTAGGTGATGTGGGTGATGTGGAACCTCTCTTATTTCTGTTTGGAGACAGTGTTAGCGTCGGTGCAAGCTAGGTGCATGGTTTGCCCTAGATGTACCATAGGCTCAGAAATAATTTTGGACACACCTAATGGAAGTCCTAATTGACATGGGTTAGGTGAAATCCCACTTCTTTCCATTTGGAGACAGTGTTAGTGTCGGTGCAAGATAGGTGCACAGTTTGCGCCAAATGTACCATCGACTCATAAATCATTTTGGATGCACCCGATCAGTACCACTAGGTGACGAGGCTCAAGTGGAAGCTCGTTTCGGTCCTTTCGGACATAGTGCTAATCTTGACGCAAGATAGGAGAACGGTTTGCGTCGAACATACCATTAGCTCAGAAATCATTTTGGATGCACTCGATGGAACGCCTAGGTGACGTGGGTCATTTGGACTCTCACTTCTTTCCGTTTGGAGGTATTGTTAGTGTCGATGCTAGATAGGTGTACTGGTTTTTCGTCGAATGTACCATAGGCTCAGCAATTATTTTGGACGCACCCGATGGAACTCCTAGGTGACATGGGTGATGTGGAATCTCTGTTCTTTCTGTTTGGAGACTGTGTAGCATCGGTGCCAGCTAGGTGCATGGTTTGCGCTAGATGTACCATAGGCTCAGAAATCATTTTGGACGCACCTGATGGTACCACTTGGTGACTAGGGGCAAGTGAATGCTCGTTTCGGTCCTTTCAGAGATAGTGCTAATTTTGACGGAAGATAGGTGCACGGTTTGCGTCGAGCGTACCATAGGCTCAGAAATCATTTTGGACGCACCCGATGGAACTCCTAGGTGACGTGGGTCATGAGGAACCTCACTTCTTTCCATTTGAAGATAGTGTTAGTGTCAGGGCAAGATAGGTGCACTGTTTGCGCCAAACGTATCATTGGCTCAGAAATCATTTTGGACGCACCCGATCGTACCACTAGGTGACAGGGGCTCAAGTGGAAGGTCAGTTTCGGTCCTTTCGGACATAGTGCTATTCTTGATGCAAGATAGGAGCACTGTTTGCGTCGAACATAGCATTGGCTCAGAAATCGTTTTGGACGCACCCGATGGAACTCCTAGGTGACTGGGTTATTTGGACTCTCGCTTCTTTCCATTTGGAGACAGTGTTAGTGTCGATGCTAGATAGGTGCATGGTTTGTGTCGAGAGTACCATAGGCTCAGGAAATCATTTTGGACGCACCCAATGGAACTCCTAGGTGACGTGGGTGATGTAGAATCTCTCTTATTTCTGTTTGGAGACAGTGTTAGCATCGGTGCAAGCTAGGTGCATGGTTTGCTGCTAGATGTACCATATGCTCAGAATTCATTTCGGACGCACCTGATGGCACCACTAGGTGACTTGGGTCAAATGGAAGCTCACTTCAGTCCTTTCGGAGATAGTGCTAATCTTGACGGAAGATAGGTGCACGGTTTGCGTCAAGCGTACCATAGGCTTGCAAATCATTTTGGACACACCCGATGGAAGTCCTAATTAACGTGGATCAGGTGGAATCTCACTTCTTTCCATTTGGAGATAGTGTTAGTGTCGGTGTGAGATAGGTGCATAGTTTGCGCCAAATGTACCATCGGCTCAGAAATTATTTTGGACTGCACCTTGATCGTACCTCAAGGTGACGAGGCTCATTTTGGTCCTTTCGGACATAGTGCTAATCTTGATGCACGATAGGAGCACTGGTTTGCGTCGAACATATCATTGGCTCAGAAATTGTTTTGGATGCACTTGATGGAACGCCTAGGTGACGTGGGTCATTTGGAACTTGCTTCTTTCCATTTGGAGACATTGTTAGTGTCGATGCTAGATAGGTGCACTGGTTTTCATCAAATGTACCATAGGCTCAGAAATCATTTTGGACGCACCTGATGGAACTCCTAGGAGACGTGGGTGATGTAGAATCTCTCTACTTTCTATTTGGAGACTCTGTTAGCGTCGGTGCAAGCTAGGTGCATGGTTTGCGCTAGATATATCATAGGCTCAGATTTCATTTTGGACGCACCTGATGGTACCACTAGGTGACGGGGCTAAAGTGGAAGGTCGTTTCGGTCCTTTCGGACATAGTGCTAATCTTGATGCAAGATAGGAGCACTGTTTGCGTCGAACATACCATTGGCTCGGAAATCATTTTGGACGCACCCGATGGAACTCCTAGGTGACGTGGGTCATTTGGACTCTCGCTTCTTTCCGTTTGGAGACAGTGTTAGTGTCGATGCTAGATAGGTGCGAGGTTTGCGTCGAATGTACCATAGGCTCAGAAAACATTTTGGACGCACCCGATGGAACTCCTAGGTGACATGGGTGATGTGGAATCTCTCTTCTTTCTGTTTGGAGACTGTGTTAGCGTCGGTGCAAGCTAGGTGCATGGTTTGCGCTAGATGTACCATTGGCTCAGAAATCATTTTGGAAGCACCTCATGGTACCACTTGGTGACTAGGGGCAAGTGGAAGCTCGTTTCGGTCCTTTTGGAGATAGTGCTAATCTTGATGGAAGATAGGTGCACGGTTTGCGTTGAGCGTACCATAGGCTCAGAAATCATTTTGGACGCACCCAATGGAAGTCCTAATTGACATGGGTCTGATGGAATCTCACTGATGAGGACATCATCATCAACGATACATCCACGCCGACACGAGTACCAGTTGCTGGTCCTATTACTCGCGCCCGTGCTCATCACATTAATCATCAAGTAAGTTCACTCTTGAGTTCCTGTCCATCATATTTAGAACATGGAGACTCGTGCACTCTTGTTTTGGTTAGGAACCAGGGAGAGGACCGAAAGGGACACGGATTCGCAGAGGCTGAATTCAAACTCCAGGACAGCTCCAACTTGTGATGGTCACCACGTCACATACGGACTCGGATTGGGGCATTCAAGTACTTCGTGGAATCCTGATGAAGTCTATTTTCATATGGATCTAGAATCAAGTCCATATCTATTTTGTGGCGGCCGCAATGACTGAATTTCAACTGAGAGCTTGTCTGTCCAAGGTGCTGCGCCACCTTTGTTTGGTCCAATGGGCCATGTATCAAGTTGGGTCCATTAGGGACGCGTCCTAGGGTTGGAGAATGACCCCAACACCCTAGTGGTCGTCCTTCCACCTTCATATACTCCTTAGCCGCCACCAAGAATAGTTGGGTTTTGTTTAGATCAAGTTTAGCTCTCGCTACTTGCTTGTAAGCACGCGTGCTGGATCAGCCGCCCGTCTTCTTGTCTTTGGAACCCCACCTTAATTGAGATTGAGTTTGAAACTTTCATCTACATCTAGTAATTCAGTACTTGCTATACTTATTCTTGCTAGTTCTTCGATTGCTTGCAGGACGAGTGCCCTAGTGGCCGGTGACGCGCTCCACAAGATCGCGGCAGCTGTTGGAGGTGGTGTATCAGTTGCTAAGGCATAGCTTGGAAGGCTATAGTCGAGCCATGAACATCGTCTCCACCCATCAATCGAGTTATCCCACACCTCTCATCGAAAGATCGGGAACAAACCCTAGCGGGATCTTTTTTTTACCGGAATACCACTGTCCTTCGGAAAAAGTTTGTATGGTGTGTGACTCCTGTGAAGGCTTTTTGTTTATATAATCAGTTTTGAGGATCCCCTGAAAAAAAAGAAAAAAAAGAAAAAAAAGAAAAAAAAGAAAAAAAAACAGGAAAAAAAGAAAAAAAGGGGGGCTGTTCGTTGTGCTTCTCCATTGTTTCCAGTGGTGTGTTGTGACCTCCTTTGTGCCCTAGGCTCGCGTCTCTAGCATGGTCTAGGCTAGGACCAGCATAGTACCACCGTTGAACAATTATTCAGCTTGCTTTTGTGACTAACGTGGTGCTAGTACTTCCTTGCTTCAGCCCACCTATAGCTCCACATATTTTGACTATAGCTTGACAGGTGTTGTTGTTGTGGCACCGATACACTTCATTCCACTGGTTGCAGACTTGTTGGTTGCTGTTCCCTCCTATTGAGCAAGATAAGAATTGGTAAGAGCTTTTGTAACAGGTTGAGAGGGAGCGCCTTGCAGTAGCTACATCCTAATAGCTGTAGGGCTTTTATTTCTTCACCTATTTTCTTGTTGCCCTTGTCTTTTAAACCATGTCAGGATCAGAGGATGTTAACAAGAGGCCACAATCTCCTCGCACCAAGGGCATCATTCAACATTTTACAAGGCAAGTGCAGCTGCATACAGAAGGACTTGATCAAGATTTACAGGTGACCAATGACAAGATTGGGCAACTGGAGGCCACCCAACTTGCCACCACCACCAAGCTTACAGGATTGGAGGCATCTATTGCCCGTATGGATAGAAGCCTTGTTGCTCTTCTGAAGCATTTTGATGACTTCCACACTGAAAGACAAAGAGCAGCATAATGAAGACAATAAGGACGAAGAGCGACTCGAAGATAATTACGATGATGATTATACTGCTGATACTGAACATGATGCTCATGACACTCGTGACCGGCAGTCGCCTACGCCATAATCATAGAGGTATGGGTGGTCACCTGCCGACGTGATGTACCCAATAATAATGATGCGTTCAGTAAGATAAAGTTTAAGATACCTCCTTTTGATGGTAAATATGATCCTGATGCATACATTACTTGGGAAATTGCTGTTGATCAAAAGTTTGCATGTCATGAATTTCCTGAGAATACACATGTTAGGGCTGCTACTAGTGAGTTTACTAATTTTGCTACTGTTTGGTGGATAGAATATGGCAAGAAAAATCCTAATAACATACCACAAACTTGGCATGCTTTGAAACAAATCATGAGGGCTACAATTGTTCCTTCTTACTATGCACATGATTTGTTAAATAAATTGCAACAACTGAGATAGGGTGCTAAAAGTGTAGAAGAATATTATCAGGAATTGCAAATGGGTATGTTGCGTTGTAATTTAGATGAGGATGAGGAACCTGCCATGGCAAGATTCTTGGGTGGGTTAAATCATGAAATTCAGGACATCCTTGCATATAAAGAATACACTAACGTAACCCTGTTTGTTTCATCTTGCTTGTAAAGATGAAAGGGAAGTGCAGGGGCGACTGTGCCAGTGCCAAGAATAATATTTCTGCAGGGAAAACTAATTCATGGCAGCCTCGCACGACTACTACTCCAACTACACGTGCTCCTATGCCATCATCCAGCGACAAACCTCGTGCTACTTCCGCAAATTCAGGGGCGAAGACGACCTAGAAGCCTGCTGCGAGTGCTTCATCCATGGCATCTATAGGTAGAACAAGAGACGTTCAGTGTCACCAGTGCAAGGGATATGGACATGTGATGTGTGACTATCCAAGCAAGCGTGTTATGGTCGTCAAAGATGACGGTGAGTATTCCTCTGCTAGTGATTTTGATGAAGATACACTTGCTTTGCTTGCTGCTGGCCATGTAGGAAGTGAGGAACAACCAGAAGAACAGATTGGTGCAGAGGATGCAGATCATTATGAGAGCCTCATTGTGCAGCGTGTGCTTAGCGCACAAATGGAGAAGGCGGAGCAAAATCAGCGGCATACACTGTTCCAAACAAAGTGTGTCATTAAAGAGCGTTCATGTCATTTGATAATTGATGGAGGTAGCTGCAACAACTTAGGTAGCAGCAATATGGTAGAGAAGCTTGCACTTACAACCAAACCGCACCCACATCCATATCACATTCGATGGCTCAACAATAGTGGTAAGGTTAAGGTAACGAGATTGGTACGAATTCATTTTGCGATTGGATCATATCATGATGTTGTTGAGTGTGATGTTGTGCCTATGGAAACTTATCATATTCTGCTAGGTAGACCATGGCAATTTGATATAGATTGTATGCATCATGGTAGATCAAATATGTATTCTCTCATACACCATGATAAGAAAATTGTTTTGCTTCCTATGTCTCCTGAAGCTATTGTGTTTTCCAAAGTTGATTTGCGAAGTGGGTACCACCAGATTCAGTATGAAATTGGGAGATGAATGGAAAACTGCTTTCAAAACTAAATTTGGTTTATATGAGTGG
The DNA here is from genome assembly GCF_019320115.1 of Miscanthus floridulus. NCBI lineage: Eukaryota > Viridiplantae > Streptophyta > Magnoliopsida > Poales > Poaceae > Miscanthus > Miscanthus floridulus. The sequence continues at coordinate 62,884,130 of NC_089585.1, read as the reverse complement.
TTAGTCATGCCTTTTGGGTTAACTAATGCACCTAGTACCTTCATGAGGTTAATGAACAAGGTTTTGCTGTGCTTTCATTGGAAAATTTGTTGTAGTCTACTTTGATGATATATTGATTTACAGCAAATCTATGGATGATCACTTACGTGCTATTTTTAATGCTTTACGAGATGCACAGTTTATTTGGTAACCTTGAGAAGTGCACCTTTTGCACCGATCGAGTGTCTTTTCTTGGCTATGTTGTGACTCCACAGGGAATTGAGGTTGATCAAGCCAAGGTAGAAGCTATACAGGGATGGCCTGTACCAAAGACTATCACACAAGTGCAGGAGTTTCATAGGACTTGCTGGTTTCTATCACCGATTTGTGAAGGACTTGCTGGAATCTCACTTCTTTCCATTTGAAGATAGTGTTAGTGTCGGGGCAAGATAGGGTGCACTGTTTGCGCCAAACGTACCACTGGCTCAGAAATCATTTTGGACACACCCGATCGTACCACTAGGTGATGGAGCTCAAGTGGAAGGTCGTTTCGGTCCTTTCGGACATAGTGCTAATCTTGATGCAAGATAGGAGCACTGTTTGCGTTGAACATACCATTGGCTCAGAAATCGTTTTGGACGCACCCGATGGAACTCCAAGGCGATGTGGGTCATTTGGACTCTCGCTTCTTTCTGTTTGGAGACAGTGTTAGTGTCGATGCTAGATAGGTGCACGGTTTGCGTCGAACGTACCAAAGGCTTAGAAATCATTTTGGACGCACCCGATGGAACTTCTAGGTGACGTGGGTGATGTGGAATCTCTCTTCTTTCTGTTTGGAGACTGTGTTAGCGTCGGTGCAAGCTAGGTGCATGGTTTGCGCTAGATGTACCATAGGCTCAGAAATCATTTTGGAAGCACCTCATGGTACCACTTGGTGACTAGGGGCAAGTGGAAGCTCGTTTCGGTCCTTTTGGAGACAGTGCTAATCTTGACGGAAGATAGGTGCACGGTTTGCATCGAGCGTACCATAGGCTCAGAAATCATTTTGGACGCACCCGATAGAACACCTAGGTGGGGTCATGTGGAATCTCACACAAGCTATACTTGCTGGAATCTCACTTCTTTCCATTTGAAGATAGTATTAGTGTCGGGGCAAGATAGGTGCACTGTTTGCGCTAAACGTACCACTGGCTCAGAAATCATTTTGGACACACCCGATCATACCACTAGGTGACGGAGCTCAAGTGGAAGGTCGTTTTGGTCCTTTCGGACATAGTGCTAATCTTGATGCAAGATAGGAGCACTGTTTGCGTTGAACATACCATTGGCTCAGAAATCGTTTTAGACGCACCCGATGGAACTCCAAGGCGATGTGGGTCATTTGGACTCTCGCTTCTTTCTGTTTGGAGACAGTGTTAGTGTCGATGCTAGATAGGTGCACGGTTTGCGTCGAACGTACCAAAGGCTTAGAAATCATTTTGGACGCACCCGATGGAACTCCTAGGTGACGTGGGTGATGTGGAATCTCTCTTCTTTCTGTTTGGAGACTGTGTTAGCGTCGGTGCAAGCTAGGTGCATGGTTTGCGCTAGATGTACCATAGGCTCAGAAATCATTTTGGAAGCACCTCATGGTACCACTTGGTGACTAGGGGCAAGTGGAAGCTCGTTTCGGTCCTTTTGGAGACAGTGCTAATCTTGACGGAAGATAGGTGCACGGTTTGCATCGAGCGTACCATAGGCTCAGAAATCATTTTGGACGCACCCGATAGAACACCTAGGTGGGGTCATGTGGAATCTCACACAAGCTATACTTGCTGGAACCTCACTTCTTTCCATTTGAAGATTGTGTTAGTGTCGGGGCAAGATAGGTGCACTGTTTACGCCAAACGTACCACTGGCTCAGAAATCGTTTTGGACACACCCGATCGTACAACTAGGTGACGGAGCTCAAGTGGAAGGTTGTTTCGGTCCTTTCGGACATAGTGCTAATCTTGATGCAAGATAGGAGCACTGTTTGCGTTGAACATACCATTGGCTCAGAAATCGTTTTGGAAGCACCCGATGGAACTCCAAGGCGACGTGGGTCATTTGGACTCTCGCTTCTTTCTGTTTGGAGACAGTGTTAGTGTCGATGCTAGATAGGTGGACAGTTTGCGTCAAATGTACCATAGGCTTAGAAATCATTTTGGACGCACCCGATGGAACTCCTAGGTGACGTGGGTGATGTGGAATCTCTCTTCTTTCTGTTTGGAGACTGTGTTAGCGTCGGTGCAAGCTAGGTGCATGGTTTGCGCTAGATGTACCATAGGCTTAGAAATCATTTTGGAAGCACCTCATGGTACCACTTGGTGACTAGGGGCAAGTGGAAGCTCATTTCGGTCCTTTTGGAGACAGTGCTAATCTTGACGGAAGATAGGTGCACGGTTTGCATCAAGCGTACCATAGGCTCGGAAATCATTTTGGACGCACCCGATAGAACACCTAGGTGGGGTCATGTGGAATCTCACTTCTTTCCATTTGAAGATAGTGTTAGTGTTGGGGCAAGATAGGTGCACTATTTGCGCCAAACGTACCATTGGCTCAGAAATAATTTTGGACACACCCGATCATATCACTAGGTGACGGGGCTCAAGTGGAAGGTCGTTTTGGTCCTTTCGGACATAGGCTAATCTTGATGCAAGATAGGAGCACTGTTTGCGTCGAACATACCATTGGCTCGGAAATTGTTTTGGACGCACCCGATGGAACTCCTAGGCGACGTGGGTCATTTGGACTCTTGCTTCTTTTCGTTTGGAGACAGTGTTAGTGTCGATGCTAGATAGGTGCATGGTTTGCGTCGAACGTACCATAGGCTCAAAAATCATTTTGGACGCACCCGTTGGAACTCCTAGGTGACGTGGGTGATGTGGAATCTCTCTTATTTCTGTTTGGAGACAGTGTTAGCGTCGGTGCAAGCTAGGTGCATGGTTTGCACTAGATGTACCATAGGCTCAAAAATCGTTTCGGACGCACCTGATGGTACCACTAGGTCACTAGGGTCAAGTGGAAGCTCATTTTGGTCCTTTTGGAGATAGTGCTAATCTTGATGGAAGATAGGTGCATGGTTTGCATCGAGCGTACCATAGGCTCGTAAATCATTTTGGACACACCTGATGGAAGTCCTAATTGATGTGGGTCAGGTGGAATCTCACTTCTTTCCATTTGGAGACAGTGTTAGTGTCGGGGCAAGATAGGTGCACTGTTTGCGCCAAACTTACCACTGGCTCAGAAATCATTTTGGACACACCTGATCGTACCACTAGGTGACGGGGCTCAAGTGGAAGGTTGTTTCGGTCCTTTTGGACATAGTGCTAATCTTGATGCAAGATAGGAGCACTGTTTGCGTTGAACATACCATTAGCTCGGAAATCGTTTTGGACGCACCCGATGGAACTCCAAGGCGATGTGGGTAATTTGGACTCTCGCTTCTTTCCGTTTGGAGACAGTGTTAGTGTCGATGCTAGATAGGTGCACGGTATGCGTCGAACGTACCATAGGCTTAGAAATCATTTTGGACGCACCCGATGGAACTCCTAGGTTTCGTGGGTGATGTGGAATCTCTCTTCTTTCTGTTTGGAGACTATGTTAGCGTCGGTGCAAGCTAGGTGCATGGTTTATGCTAGATGTACCATAGGCTCAGAAATCATTTTGGAAGCACCACATGGTACCACTTGGTGACTAGGGGCAAGTGGAAGCTCGTTTCGGTCCTTTTGGAGATAGTGCTAATCTTGACGGAAGATGGGTGCACGGTTTGCGTCGAGCGTACCATAGGCTCGGAAATCATTTTGGACGCACCCGATGGAACACCTAGGTGGGGTCATGTGGAATCTCACTTCTTTCCATTTGAAGATAGTGTTAGTGTCGGGGCAAGATAGGTGCACTATTTGCAAAAAACGTACCACTGGCTCAGAAATCATTTTGGACACACCCGATCGTACCACTAGATGACGGGGCTCAAGTGGAAGGTCGTTTCGGTCCTTTTGGACATAGTGCTAATCTTGATGCAAGATAGGAGCACTGTTTGCGTTGAACATACCATTGGCTCGGAAATCGTTTTGGACGCACCCGATGGAACTCCAAGGCGACGTGGGTCATTTGGACTCTCGCTTCTTTCCGTTTGGAGACAGTGTTAGTGTCGATGCTAGATAGGTGCACGGTTTGCGTCGAATGTACCATAGGTTCAGAAATCATTTTGGGCGCACCCGATGGAACTCCTAGGTGACGTGGGTGATGTGGAATCTCTCTTCTTTCTGTTTGGAGACTGTGTTAGCGTCGGTGCAAGCTATGTGCATGGTTTGCGCTAGATGTAACATAGGCTCAGAAATCGTTTTGGAAGCACCTCATGGTACCACTTGGTGACTAGGAGCAAGCGGAAGCTCGTTTCGGTCCTTTTGGAGATGGTGCTAATCTTGATGGAAGATAGGTGCACGGTTTGCGTCGAGCGTACCATAGGCTCGGAAATCATTTTGGACACACCCGATAGAACACCTAGGTGGGGTCATGTGGAATCTCACTTCTTTCCATTAGAAGATAGTGTTAGTGTTGAGGCAAGATAGGTGCACTGTTTGCGCCAAACGTACCATTAGCTCAGAAATTATTTTGGACACAACCGATCGTACCACTAGGTGACAGGGCTCAAGTGGAAGGTCATTTCGGTCCTTTCGGACATAGTGCTAATCTTGATGCAAGATAGGTGCACTGTTTGCGCCAAACGTACCATTGGCTCAGAAATCATTTTGGACGCACCCGATGGAACTCCTAGGTGATGTGGGTGATGTGGAATCTCTCTTCTTTCTGTTTGGAGACTGTGTTAGCGTCAGTGCAAGCTAGGTGCATGGTTTGCACTAGATGTACCATAGGCTCAGAAATCATTTTGGACGCACTTGATGGCACCACTAGGTGACTAGGGTCAAGTGGAAGCTCATTTTGGTCCTTTTAGAGATAGTGCTAATCTTGACGGAAGATAGGTGCATGGTTTGCGTCGAGCGTACCATAGGCTCGGAAATCATTTTGGACGCACCCGATGGAACACCTAGGTGGGGTCATGTGGAATCTCACACAAGCTATACTTGCTGGAATCTCACTTCTTTCCATTTGAAGATAGTGTTAGTGTCGGGGCAAGATAGGCGCACTGTTTGCGCCAAACGTACCACTGGCTCAGAAATCATTTTGGACACACCCGATCATACCACATGGTGACGGAGCTCAAGTGGAAGGTCGTTTTGGTGCTTTCGGACATAGTGCTAATCTTGATGCAAGATAGGAGCACTGTTTGCGTTGAACATACCATTGGCTCAGAAATCGTTTTGGACGCACCCGATGGAACTCCAAGGCGATGTGGGTCATTTGGACTCTTGCTTCTTTCTGTTTAGAGACAGTGTTAGTGTCAATGCTAGATAGGTGCACGGTTTGCGTCGAAGATACCATACGCTTAGAAATCATTTTGGACGCACCCGATGGAACTCCTAGGTGACGTGGGTGATGTGGAATCTCTCTTCTTTCTGTTTGGAGACTGTGTTGGCGTCGGTACAAGCTAGGTGCATGGTTTGCGCTAGATGTACCATAGGCTCAGAAATCATTTTGGAAGCACCTCATGGTACCACTTGGTGACTAGGGGCAAGTGGAAGCTCATTTCGGTCCTTTTGGAGATAGTGCTAATCTTGATGGAAGATAGGTGCACGGTTTGCGTCGAGCGTACCATAGGCTCGGAAATCATTTTGGACGCACCGATGGAACACCTAGGTGGGGTCATGTGGAATCTCACTTCTTTCCATTTGAAGATAGTGTTAGTGTCGGGGCAAGATAGGTGCACTGTTTGCGCCAAACGTACCACTGGCTCAGAAATCATTTTGGACACACCCAATCATACCACTAGTTGACGGGGCTCAAGTGGAAGGTCGTTTCGGTCCTTTTGGACATAGTGCTAATCTTGATGCAAGATAGGAGCACTGTTTGCATTGAACATACCATTGGCTCGGAAATTGTTTTGGACGCACCCGATGGAACTCCAAGGCGATGTGGGTCATTTGGACTCTCGCTTCTTTCCATTTGGAGACAGTGTTCGTGTCGATGCTAGATAGGTGCATGGTTTGCATCGAACGTACCATAGGTTCAGAAATTATTTTGGACGCACTCGATGGAACTCCTAGGTGACGTGGGTGATGTGGAATCTCTCTTCTTTCTATTTGGAGACTGTGTTAGCATCGGTGCAAGCTAGGTGCATGGTTTGCGCTAGATGTACCATAGGCTCAGAAATCATTTTGGAAGCTCCTCATGGTACCACTTGGTGACTAGGAGCAAGTGGAAGCTCGTTTTAGTCCTTTTGGAGATAGTGCTAATCTTGACGGAAGATAGGTGCACGGTTTGCGTCGAGCGTACCATAGGCTCGGAAATCATTTTGGACGCACCCAATAGAACACCTAGGTGGGGTCATGTGGAATCTCACTTCTTTCCATTAGAAGATAGTGTTAGTGTTAGGGCAAGATAGGTGCACTGTTTGCGCCAAACGTACCATTGGCTCAGAAATCATTTTGTACACACCCGATCGTACCACTAGGTGACGGGGCTCAAGTGGAAGGTCATTTCGGTCCTTTCGGACATAGTGCTAATCTTGATGCAAGATAGGTGCACTGTTTGCGCCAAACGTACCATTGGCTCAGAAATCATTTTGGACGCACCCGATGGAACTCCTAGGTGACGTGGGTGATGTGGAATCTTTCTTCTTTCTATTTGGAGACAGTGTTAGCGTCAGTGCAAGCTAGGTGCATGGTTTGCACTAGATGTACCATAGGCTCAGAAATCATTTTGGACGCACCTGATGGTACCACTAGGTGACTAGGGTCAAGTGGAAGCTCATTTCGGTCCTTTTAGAGATAGTGCTAATCTTGACGGAAGATAGGTGCACGGTTTGCGTCGAGCGTACCATAGGCTCGGAAATTATTTTGGACGCACCCGATGGAACACCTAGGTGGGGTCATGTGGAATCTCACTTCTTTCCATTTGAAGATAGTGTTAGTGTCGGGGAAGATAGGTGCACTGTTTGCGCCAAACGTACCACTGGCTCAGAAATCATTTTGGACACACTCGATCGTACCACTAGATGACGGGGCTCAAGTGGAAGGTCGTTTCGGTCCTTTCGGACATAGTGCTAATCTTGATGCAAGATAGGAGCACTGTTTGCGTTGAACATACCATTGGCTCGGAAATTATTTTGGATGCACCCGATGGAACTCCAAGGCGACGTGGGTCATTTGGACTCTCGCTTCTTTCCGTTTGGAGACAGTGTTAGTGTTGATGCTAGATAGGTGCACGGTTTGCGTCGAACGTACCATAGGCTTAGAAATCATTTTGGACACACCTGATGGAACTCCTAGGTGACATGGGTGATGTGAAAGCTCTCTTCTTTCTATTTGGAGACTGTGTTAGTGTCGGTGCAAGCTAGGTGCATGATTTGCACTAGAGGTACCATAGGCTCAGAAATTGTTTTAGACGCACCTGATGGTACCACTAGGTGACTAGGGTCAAGTGGAAGCTCACTTCGGTCCATTCGGAGATAGTGCTAATCTTGACGGAAGATAGGTGCACGGTTTGCGTCGAGCGTACCATAGGCTCGCAAATCATTTTGGACACACCCGATGGAACACCTAGGTGGGGTCATGTGGAATCTCACTTCTTTCCATTTGAAGATAGTGTTAGTGTCGGGCCAAGATAGGTGCACTGTTTGCACCAAACGTACCACTGGCTCAGAAATCATTTTGGACACACCCGATCGTACCACTAGATGACGGGGCTCAAGTGGAAGGTTGTTTCGGTCCTTTTGGACATAGTGCTAATCTTGATGCAAGATAGGAGCACTATTTGCGTTGAACATACCATTGGCTCGGAAATCGTTTTGGACGCACCCGATGGAACTCCAAGGCGACGTGGGTCATTTGGACTCTCGCTTCTTTCCGTTTGGAGACAGTGTTAGTGTCGATGCTAGATAGGTGCACGGTTTGCGTCGAATGTACCATAGGTTCAGAAATCATTTTGGGCGCACCCGATGGAACTCCTAGGTGACGTGGGTGATGTGGAATCTCTCTTCTTTCTGTTTGGAGACTGTGTTAGCGTCGGTGCAAGCTATGTGCATGGTTTGCACTAGATGTACCATAGGCTCAGAAATCGTTTTGGAAGCACCTCATGGTACCACTTGGTGACTAGGAGCAAGTGGAAGCTCGTTTCGGTCCTTTTGGAGATGGTGCTAATGTTGATGGAAGATAGGTGCACGGTTTGCGTCGAGCGTACCATAGGCTCAGAAATCATTTTGGACGCACCCGATAGAACACCTAGGTGGGGTCATGTGGAATCTCACTTCTTTCCATTAGAAGATAGTGTTAGTGTTGGGGCAAGATAGGTGCACTGTTTGCGCCAAACGTACCATTAGCTCAGAAATCATTTTGGACACACCCGATCGTACCACTAGGTGACAGGGCTCAAGTGGAAGGTCATTTCGGTCCTTTCGGACATAGTGCTAATCTTGATGCAAGATAGGTGCACTGTTTGCGCCAAACGTACCATTGGCTTAGAAATCATTTTGGACGCACCCGATGGAACTCCTAGGTGACGTGGGTGATGTGGAATCTCTCTTCTTTCTATTTGGAGACTGTGTTAGCGTCAGTGCAAGCTAGGTGCAAGGTTTGCACTAGATGTACCATAGGCTCAGAAATCATTTTGGACGCACTTGATGGTACCACTAGGTGACTAGGGTCAAGTGGAAGCTCATTTTGGTCCTTTTAGAGATAGTGCTAATCTTGATGGAAGATAGGTGCATGGTTTGCGTCGAGCGTACCATAGGCTCGGAAATCATTTTGGACGCACCCGATGGAACACCTAGGTGGGGTCATGCGGAATCTCACACAAGCTATACTTGCTAGAATCTCACTTCTTTCCATTTGAAGATAGTGTTAGTGTCGGGGCAAGATAGGTGCACTGTTTGCGCCAAACGTACCACTGGCTCAGAAATCATTTTGGACACACCCGATCATACCACATGGTGACGGAGCTCAAGTGGAAGGTCGTTTTAGTCCTTTCGGACATAGTGCTAATCTTGATGCAAGATAGGAGCACTGTTTGCGTTGAACATACCATTGGCTCAGAAATCGTTTTGGACGCACCCGATGGAACTCCAAGGCGATGTGGGTCATTTGGACTCTCGCTTCTTTCTGTTTGGAGACAGTGTTAGTGTCGATGCTAGATAGGTGCACGGTTTGCGTCGAACATACCAAAGGCTTAGAAATCATTTTGGACGCACCCGATGGAACTCCTAGGTGACGTGGGTGATGTGGAATCTCTCTTCTTTCTGTTTGGAGACTGTGTTAGCGTCGGTGCAAGCTAGGTGCATGGTTTGCGCTAGATGTACCATAGGCTCAGAAATCATTTTGGAAGCACCTCATGGTACCACTTGGTGACTAGGGGCAAGTGGAAGCTCATTTCGGTCCTTTTGGAGACTGTGCTAATCTTGATGGAAGATAGGTGCACGGTTTGCATCGAGCGTACCATAGGCTCAGAAATCATTTTGGACGCACCCGATAGAACACCTAGGTGGCGTCATGTGGAATCTCACACAAGCTATACTTGCTGGAATCTCACTTCTTTCCATTTGAAGATAATGTTAGTGTCGGGGCAAGATAGGTGCACTGTTTGCGCCAAACGTACCACTGGCTCAGAAATCATTTTGGACACACCCGATCGTTCCACTAGATGACGGGGCTCAAGTGGAAGGTCGTTTCGGTCCTTTCGGACATAGTGCTAATCTTGATGCAAGATAGGAGCACTGTTTACGTTGAACATACCATTGGCTTGGAAATCGTTTTGGACGCACCCGATGGAACTCCAAGGCGACGTGGGTCATTTGGACTCTCGCTTCTTTCCGTTTGGAGACAGTGTTAGTGTCGATGCTAGATAGGTGCACGGTTTGCGTCGAACGTACCATAGGCTCAGAAATGATTTTGGACACACCTGATGGAACTCCTAGGTGACGTGGGTGATGTGGAATCTCTCTTCTTTCTGTTTGGAGACTGTGTTATCATCGGTGCAAGCTAGGTGCATGGTTTGCGCTAGATGTACCATAGGCTCAGAAATCGTTTTGGAAGCAGCTCATGGTACCACTTGGTGACTAGGAGCAAGCGGAAGCTCGTTTCGGTCCTTTTGGAGATAGTGCTAATCTTGACGGAAGATAGGTGCACGGTTTGCGTCGAGCGTACCATAGGCTCGGAAATCATTTTGGACGCACCTGATAGAACACCTAGGTGGGGTCATGTGGAATCTCACTTCTTTCCATTAGAAGATAGTGTTAGTGTTGGGGCAAGATAGGTGCACTGTTTGCGCCAAACGTACCATTGGCTCAGAAATCATTTTGGACACACCCGATCGTACCACTAGGTGACCGGGCTCAAGTGGAAGGTCATTTCAGTCCTTTCGGACATAGTGCTAATCTTGATGCAAGATAGGAGCACTGTTTGCATCGAACATACCATTGGCTCGGAAATCATTTTGGACGCACCCGATGGAACTCCTAGGCGACGTGGGTCATTTGGACTCTTGCTTCTTTCCGTTTGGAGACAGTGTTAGTGTCAATGCTAGATAGGTGCACGGTTTGCGTCGAATGTACGATAGGCTCAAAAATCATTTTGGACGCACCTGTTGGAACACCTAGGTGACGTGGGTGATGTGGAATCTCTCTTATTTCTGTTTGGAGACAGTGTTAGCGTCGGTGCAAGCTAGGTGCATGGTTTGCACTAGATGTACCATAGGCTCAGAAATCGTTTTGGACGCACCTGATGGTACCACTAGGTGACTAGGGTCAAGTGGAAGCTCATTTCGGACCTTTTGGAGATAGTGCTAATCTTGACAGATGATATGTGCACGGTTTGCGTCGAGCATACCATAGGCTCGTAAATCATTTTGGACGCACCTGATGGAAGTCCTAATTGACGTGGGTCAGGTGGAATCTCACTTCTTTCCATTTGGAGACAGTGTTAGTGTCGGTGCAAGATAGGTGCACAGTTGGCGCCAAACGTAACATCAGCTCAGAAATCATTTTGGACGCACCTGATCGTACCACAACGTGATGAGGCTCAAGTGGAAGCTCGTTTCGGTCCTTTCGGACATAGTGCCAATATTGACGTAAGATAGGAGCACGGTTTGCGTCGAACATACCATTGGCTTAGAAATCATTTTATATGCACACGATGGAACGCCTAATTGACGTGGGTCATTTGGACTCTCGCTTCTTTCTGTTTGGAGACATTGTTAGTGTCGATGCTAGATAGGTGCATGATTTGCGTTGAACGTACCATAGGCTTAGAAATCATTTTGGACGCGCCCGATGGAACTCCTAGGAGACATGGGTGATGTGGAAGCTCTCTTCTTTCTGTTTGGAGACTGTGTTAGCGTCGGTGCAAGCTAGGTGCATGGTTTGCGCTAGAGGTACCATATGCTCAGAAATTGTTTTCGACGCACCTCATGGTACCACTTGGTGACTAGGGGCAAGTGGAAGCTTGTTTTGGTCCTTTTGGAGATAGTGCTAATCTTGACGGAAGATAGGTGCACGGTTTGCGTCGAGCATACCATAGGCTCAGAAAGCATTTTGGACGCACCCGATGGAACACCTAGGTGGGGTCATGTGGAATCTCACTTCTTTCCATTTGAAGATAGTGTTAGTGTCGGGGCAAGATAGGTGCACTGTTTGCGCCAAACGTACCACTGGCTTAGAAATCATTGTGGACACACCCGATCGTACCACTAGGTGATGGGGCTCAAGTGGAAGGTTGTTTCGGTCCTTTCAGACATAGTGCAAATCTTGATGCAAGATAGGAGCACTGTTTGCGTTGAACATACCATTGGCTTGGAAATCGTTTTGGACGCACCCGATGGAACTCCAAGGCGATGTGGGTCATTTGGACTCTCGCTTCTTTCTGTTTGGAGACAGTGTTAGTGTCGATGCTAGATAGGTGCACAGTTTGCGTCGAACGTACCATATGCTTAGAAATCATTTTGGACGCACCCGATGGAACTCCTAGGTGACGTGGGTGATGTGGAATCTCTCTTCTTTCTGTTTGGAGACTGTGTTAGCGTCGGTGCAAGCTAGGTGCATGGTTTGCGCTAGATGTACCATAGGCTCAGAAATCGTTTTGGAAGCACCTCATGGTACCACTTGGTGACTAGGGGCAAGTGGAAGCTCGTTTCGGTCCTTTTGGAGATAGTGCTAATCTTGACGGAAGATAGGTGCACGGTTTGCATCGAGCGTACCATAGGCTCGGAAATCATTTTGGACGCACCCGATAGAACACCTAGGTGGGGTCATGTGGAATCTCACTTCTTTCCATTTGAAGATAGTGTTAGTGTTGGGGCAAGATAGGTCCACTGTTTGCGCCAAATGTACCATTGGCTCAGAAATCATTTTGGACACACCCGATCGTACCACTAGGTGACGGGGCTCAAGTGGAAGGTCGTTTTGGTCCTTTCAGACATAGTGCTAATCTTGAGGCAAGATAGGAGCACTGTTTGCGTCGAACATACCATTGGCTCGGAAATCATTTTGGACGCACCCGATGGAACTCCTAGGCGACGTGGGTCATTTGGACTCTCGCTTCTTTCCGTTTGGAGACAGTGTTAGTGTTGATGCTAGAAAGGTGCATAGTTTGTGTCGAACGTACCATAGGCTCAGAAATCATCTTGGACGCACCCGATGGAACTTCTAGGTGACGTGGGTGATGTGGAATCTCTCTTCTTTCTGTTTGGAGACTGTGTTAGGGTCGGTGCAAGCTAGGTGCATGGTTTGCGCTAGATGTACCATAGGCTCAGAAATCGTTTTGGAAGCACCTCATGGTACCACTTGGTGACTAGGGGCAAGTGGAAGCTCGTTTCGGTCCTTTTGGAGATAGTGCTAATCTTGACGGAAGATAGGTGCACGGTTTGCGTCGAGCGTACCATAGGCTCAGAAATCATTTTGGACGCACCCGATAGAACACCTAGGTGGGGTCATGTGGAATCTCACTTCTTTCCATTAGAAGATAGTGTTAGTGTTGGGGCAAGATAGGTGCACTGTTTGCGCCAAACGTACCATTAGCTCAGAAATCATTTTGGACACACCCGATCGTACCACTAGGTGACAGGGCTCAAGTGGAAGGTCATTTCGGTCCTTTCGGACATAGTGCTAATCTTGATGCAAGATAGGTGCACTGTTTGCGCCAAACGTACCATTGGCTTAGAAATCATTTTGGACGCACCCGATGGAACTCCTAGGTGACGTGGGTGATGTGGAATCTCTCTTCTTTCTATTTGGAGACTGTGTTAGCGTCAGTGCAAGCTAGGTGCAAGGTTTGCACTAGATGTACCATAGGCTCAGAAATCATTTTGGACGCACTTGATGGTACCACTAGGTGACTAGGGTCAAGTGGAAGCTCATTTTGGTCCTTTTAGAGATAGTGCTAATCTTGATGGAAGATAGGTGCATGGTTTGCGTCGAGCGTACCATAGGCTCGGAAATCATTTTGGACGCACCCGATGGAACACCTAGGTGGGGTCATGCGGAATCTCACACAAGCTATACTTGCTAGAATCTCACTTCTTTCCATTTGAAGATAGTGTTAGTGTCGGGGCAAGATAGGTGCACTGTTTGCGCCAAACGTACCACTGGCTCAGAAATCATTTTGGACACACCCGATCATACCACATGGTGACGGAGCTCAAGTGGAAGGTCGTTTCAGTCCTTTCGGACATAGTGCTAATCTTGATGCAAGATAGGAGCACTGTTTGCGTTGAACATACCATTGGCTCAGAAATCGTTTTGGACGCACCCGATGGAACTCCAAGGCGATGTGGGTCATTTGGACTCTCGCTTCTTTCTGTTTGGAGACAGTGTTAGTGTCGATGCTAGATAGGTGCACGGTTTGCGTCGAACATACCAAAGGCTTAGAAATCATTTTGGACGCACCCGATGGAACTCCTAGGTGACGTGGGTGATGTGGAATCTCTCTTCTTTCTGTTTGGAGACTGTGTTAGCGTCGGTGCAAGCTAGGTGCATGGTTTGCGCTAGATGTACCATAGGCTCAGAAATCGTTTTGGAAGCACCTCATGGTACCACTTGGTGACTAGGGGCAAGTGGAAGCTCGTTTCGGTCCTTTTGGAGATAGTGCTAATCTTGACGGAAGATAGGTGCACGGTTTGCATCGAGCGTACCATAGGCTCGGAAATCATTTTGGACGCACCCGATAGAACACCTAGGTGGGGTCATGTGGAATCTCACTTCTTTCCATTTGAAGATAGTGTTAGTGTTGGGGCAAGATAGGTCCACTGTTTGCGCCAAATGTACCATTGGCTCAGAAATCATTTTGGACACACCCGATCGTACCACTAGGTGACGGGGCTCAAGTGGAAGGTCGTTTTGGTCCTTTCAGACATAGTGCTAATCTTGAGGCAAGATAGGAGCACTGTTTGCGTCGAACATACCATTGGCTCGGAAATCATTTTGGACGCACCCGATGGAACTCCTAGGCGACGTGGGTCATTTGGACTCTCGCTTCTTTCCGTTTGGAGACAGTGTTAGTGTTGATGCTAGAAAGGTGCATAGTTTGTGTCGAACGTACCATAGGCTCAGAAATCATCTTGGACGCACCCGATGGAACTTCTAGGTGACATGGGTGATGTGGAATCTCTCTTCTTTCTGTTTGGAGACTGTGTTAGCGTCGGTGCAAGCTAGGTGCATGGTTTGCGCTAGATGTACCATAGGCTCAGAAATCGTTTTGGAAGCACCTCATGGTACCACTTGGTGACTAGGGGCAAGTGGAAGCTCGTTTCGGTCCTTTTGGAGATAGTGCTAATCTTGACGGAAGATAGGTGCACGGTTTGCGTCGAGCGTACCATAGGCTCGGAAATCATTTTGGACGCACCCGATGGAACACCTAGGTGGGGTCATGTGGAATCTCACTTCTTTCCATTTGAAGATAGTGTTAGTGTCGGGGCAAGATAGGTGCACTGTTTGTGCCAAACGTACCATTGGCTCAGAA
The DNA here is from genome assembly GCF_019320115.1 of Miscanthus floridulus. Taxonomy (NCBI): domain Eukaryota; kingdom Viridiplantae; phylum Streptophyta; class Magnoliopsida; order Poales; family Poaceae; genus Miscanthus; species Miscanthus floridulus. The sequence goes on along the minus strand of NC_089585.1, from coordinate 62,869,065 downwards.
ATCATTGTGGACACACCCGATCGTACCACTAGATGACGGGGCTCAAGTGGAAGGTCGTTTCGGTCCTTTCAGACATAGTGCTAATCTTGATGCAAGATAGGAGCACTGTTTGCGTTGAACATACCATTGGCTCGGAAATCGTTTTGGACGCACCCGATGGAACTCCAAGGTGACATGGGTCATTTGGACTCTCGCTTCTTTCCGTTTGGAGACAATGTTAGTGTCGATGCTAGAAAGGTGCACAGTTTGTGTCGAACGTACCATAGGCTCAGAAATCATCTTGGACGCACCCGATGGAACTTCTAGGTGACGTGGGTGATGTGGAATCTCTCTTCTTTCTGTTTGGAGACTATGTTAGCGTCGGTGCAAGCTAGGTGCATGGTTTGCGCTAGATGTACCATAGGCTCAGAAATCGTTTTGGAAGCACCTCATGGTACCACTTGGTGACCAGGGGCAAGTGGAAGCTCGTTTCGGTCCTTTTGGAGATAGTGCTAATCTTGACGGAAGATAGGTGCACGGTTTGCGTCGAGCGTACCATAGGCTCGGAAATCATTTTGGACGCACCCGATGGAACACCTAGGTGGGGTCTTGTGGAATCTCACTTCTTTCCATTTGAAGATAGTGTTAGTGTTGGTGCAAGATAGGTGCACTGTTTGCGCCAAACGTACCATTAGCTCAGAAATCATTTTGGACACACCCGACCGTACCACAACGTGATGAGGCTCAAGTGGAAGCTCGTTTCGGTCCTTTCGGACATAGTGCCAATATTGACGTAAGATAGGAGCACGGTTTGCGTCCAACATACCATTGGCTCAGAAATCGTTTTATATGCACACGATGGAACACCTAATTGACGTGGGTCATTTGGACTCTCGCTTCTTTCTGTTTGGAGACATTGTTAGTGTCGATGCTAGATAGGTGCATGATTTGCGTTGAACGTACCATAGGCTCAGAAATCATTTTGGACGCGCCCGATGGAACTCCTAGGAGACATGGGTGATGTGGAAGCTCTCTTCTTTCTGTTTGGAGACTGTGTTAGCGTCGGTGCAAGCTAGGTGCATGGTTTGCGCTAGAGGTACCATATGCTCAGAAATTGTTTTAGACGCACCTCATGGTACAACTTGGTGACTAGGGGCAAGTGGAAGCTCGTTTCGGTCCTTTTGGAGATAGTGCTAATCTTAACGGAAGATAGGTGCACGGTTTGCGTTGAGCATACCATAGGCTCGGAAATCATTTTGGACGCACCCGATGGAACACCTAGGTGGGGTCATGTGGAATCTCACTTCTTTCCATTTGAAGATAGTGTTAGTGTCGGGGCAAGATAGGTGCACTGTTTGCGCCAAACGTACCACTGGCTCAGAAATCATTTTGGACACACCCAATCGTACCACTAGGTGACGGGGCTCAAGTGGAAGGTCGTTTCGGTCCTTTCAGACATAGTGCTAATCTTGATGCAAGATAGGAGCACTGTTTGAGTTGAACATACCATTGGCTCGGAAATCGTTTTGGACGCACCCGATGGAACTCCAAGGCGACGTGGGTCATTTGGACTCTCGCTTCTTTCCATTTGGAGATAGTGTTAGTGTCGATGCTAGATAGGTGCACGGTTTGCGTCGAACGTACCATAGTCTTAGAAATCATTTTGGATGCACCCTATGGAACTCCTAGGTGATGTGGGTGATGTGGAATCTCTCTTCTTTCTGTTTGGAGACTGTGTTAGCGTTGGTGCAAGCTAGGTGCATGGTTTGCGCTAGATGTACCATAGGCTTAGAAATCATTTTGGAAGCACCTCATGGTACCACTTGGTGACTAGGGGCAAGTGGAAGCTTGTTTCGGTCCTTTTGGAGATAGTGCTAATCTTGACAGAAGATAGGTGCATGGTTTGCGTCGAGCGTACCATAGGCTCGGAAATCATTTTGGACGCACCCGATGGAACACCTAGGTGGGGTCATGTGGAATCTCACTTCTTTCCATTTGAAGATAGTGTTAGTGTCGGGGCAAGATAGGTGCACTGTTTGTGCCAAACGTACCACTGGCTCAGAAATCATTTTGGACACACCCGATCGTACCACTAGATGACGGGGCTCAAGTGGAAGGTCGTTTCGGTCCTTTCGGACATAGTGCTAATCTTGATGCAAGATAGGAGCACTATTTGCGTTGAACATACCATTGGCTCGGAAATCGTTTTGGACGCACCCGATGGAACTCCAAGGCGACGTGGGTCATTTGGACTCTCGCTTCTTTCCGTTTGGAGACAGTGTTAGTGTCGATGCTAGAAAGGTGCACAGTTTGTGTCGAACGTACCATAGGCTCAAAAATCATCTTGGACGCACCCGATGGAACTTCTAGGTGATGTGGGTGATGTGGAATCTCTCTTCTTTCTGTTTGGAGACTGTGTTAGCGTCGGTGCAAGCTAGGTGCATGGTTTGCGCTAGATGTACCATAGGCTCAGAAATCGTTTTGGAAGCACCTCATGGTACCACTTGGTGACTAGGGGCAAGTGGAAGCTCGTTTCGGTCCTTTTGGAGATAGTGCTAATCTTGACGGAAGATAGGTGCACGGTTTGCATCGAGCGTACCATAGGCTCGGAAATCATTTTGGATGCACCCGATAGAACACCTAGGTGGGGTCTTGTGGAATCTCACTTCTTTCCATTTGAAGATAGTGTTAGTGTTGGGGCAAGATAGGTGCACTGTTTGCGCCAAATGTACCATTGGCTCAGAAATCATTTTGGACACACCCGACCGTACCACAACGTGATGAGGCTCAAGTGGAAGCTCGTTTCGGTCCTTTCGGACATAGTGCCAATATTGACGTAAGATAGGAGCACGGTTTGCGTCCAACATACCATTGGCTCAAAAATCGTTTTATATGCACACGATGGAACACCTAATTGACGTGGGTCATTTGGACTCTCGCTTCTTTCTGTTTGGAGACATTGTTAGTGTCGATGCTAGATAGGTGCATGATTTGCGTTGAACGTACCATAGGCTCAGAAATCATTTTGGACGCGCCCGATGGAACTCCTAGGAGACATGGGTGATGTGGAAGCTCTCTTCTTTCTGTTTGGAGACTGTGTTAGCGTCGGTGCAAGCTAGGTGCATGGTTTGCGCTAGAGGTACCATATGCTCAGAAATTGTTTTAGACGCACCTCATGGTACCACTTGGTGACTTGGGGCAAGTGGAAGCTCGTTTCGGTCCTTTTGGAGATAGTGCTAATCTTAATGGAAGTTAGGTGCACGGTTTGCGTCGAGCATACCATAGGCTCGGAAATCATTTTGGACGCACCCGATGGAACACCTAGGTGGGGTCATGTGGAATCTCACTTCTTTCCATTTGAAGATAGTGTTAGTGTCGGGGCAAGATAGGTGCACTGTTCGCGCCAAACGTACCACTGGCTCAGAAATTATTTTGGACACACCCAATCGTGCCACTAGGTGACGGGGCTCAAGTGGAAGGTCGTTTCGGTCCTTTCAGACATAGTGCTAATCTTGATGCAAGATAGGAGCACTGTTTGAGTTGAACATACCATTGGCTCGGAAATCGTTTTGGACGCACCCGATGGAACTCCAAGGCGACGTGGGTCATTTGGACTCTCGCTTCTTTCCATTTGGAGATAGTGTTAGTGTTGATGCTAGATAGGTGCACGGTTTGCGTCGAACGTACCATAGGCTTAGAAATCATTTTGGACGCACCCTATGGAACTCCTAGGTGATGTGGGTGATGTGGAATCTCTCTTCTTTCTATTTGGAGACTGTGTTAGCGTTGGTGCAAGCTAGGTGCATGGTTTACGCTAGATGTACCATAGGCTTAGAAATCATTTTGGAAGCACCTCATGGTACCACTTGGTGACTAGGGGCAAGTGGAAGCTCGTTTCGGTCCTTTTGGAGATAGTGCTAATCTTGACGGAAGATAGGTGCATGGTTTGCGTCGAGCGTACCATAGGCTCGGAAATCATTTTGGACGCACCCGATGGAACACCTAGGTGGGGTCATGTGGAATCTCACTTCTTTCCATTTGAAGATAGTGTTAGTGTCGCGGCAAGATAGGTGCACTGTTTGTGCCAAATGTACCACTGGCTCAGAAATCATTTTGGACACACCCGATCGTACCACTAGATGACGGGGCTCAAGTGGAAGGTCGTTTCGGTCCTTTCGGACATAGTGCTAATCTTGATGCAAGATAGGAGCACTGTTTGCGTTGAACATACCATTGGCTCGGAAATCGTTTTGGACGCACTCGATGGAACTACAAGGCGACATGGGTCATTTGGACTCTCGCTTCTTTCTGTTTGGAGACAGTGTTAGTGTCGATGCTAGAAAGGTGCATAGTTTGTGTCGAACGTACCATAGGCTCAGAAATCATCTTGGACGCACCCGATGGAACTTCTAGGTGACGTGGGTGATGTGGAATCTCTCTTCTTTCTGTTTGGAGACTGTGTTAGCGTCGGTGCAAGCTAGGTGCATGGTTTGCGCTAGATGTACCATAGGCTCAGAAATCGTTTTTGAAGCACCTCATGGTACCACTTGGTGACTAGGGGCAAGTGGAAGCTCGTTTCGGTCCTTTTGGAGATAGTGCTAATCTTGACGGAAGATAGGTGCACGGTTTGCGTCGAGCGTACCATAGGCTCGGAAATCATTTTGGACGCACCCGATAGAACACCTAGGTGGGGTCTTGTGGAATCTCACTTCTTTCCATTTGAAGATAGTGTTAGTGTTGGGGCAAGATAGGTGCACTGTTTGCGCCAAACGTACCATTGGCTCAGAAATCATTTTGGACACACCCGACCGTACCACAACGTGATGAGGCTCAAGTGGAAGCTCGTTTCGGTCCTTTCGGACATAGTGCCAATATTGACGTAAGATAGGAGCACGGTTTGCGTCCAACATACCATTGGCTCAGAAATCGTTTTATATGCACACGATGGAACACCTAATTGACGTGGGTCATTTGGACTCTTGCTTCTTTCTGTTTGGAGACATTGTTAGTGTTGATGCTAGATAGGTGCATGATTTGCGTTGAACGTACCATAGGCTCAGAAATCATTTTGGACGCGCCCGATGGAACTCCTAGGAGACATGGGTGATGTGGAAGCTCTCTTCTTTCTGTTTGGAGACTGTGTTAGCGTCGGTGCAAGCTAGGTGCATGGTTTGCGCTAGAGGTACCATATGCTCAGAAATTGTTTTAGACGCACCTCATGGTACCACTTGGTGACTAGGGGCAAGTGGAAGCTCGTTTCGGTCCTTTTGGAGATAGTGCTAATCTTAACGGAAGATAGGTGCACGGTTTGCGTCGAGCATACCATAGGCTCGGAAATCATTTTAGACGCACCCGATGGAACACCTAGGTGGGGTCATGTGGAATCTCACTTCTTTCCATTTGAAGATAGTGTTAGTGTCGGGGCAAGATAGGTGCACTGTTTGCGCCAAACGTACCACTGGCTCAGAAATCATTTTGGACACACCCAATCGTACCACTAGGTGACGGGGCTCAAGTGGAAGGTCGTTTCGGTCCTTTCAGACATAGTGCTAATCTTGATGCAAGATAGGAGCACTGTTTGAGTTGAACATACCATTGGCTCGGAAATCGTTTTGGACGCACCCGATGGAACTCCAAGGCGACGTGGGTCATTTGGACTCTCGCTTCTTTCCATTTGGAGATAGTGTTAGTGTCGATGCTAGATAGGTGCACGGTTTGCGTCGAACGTACCATAGGCTTAGAAATCATTTTGGATGCACCCTATGGAAGTCCTAGGTGATGTGGGTGATGTGGAATCTCTCTTCTTTCTGTTTGGAGAATGTGTTAGTGTTGGTGCAAGCTAGGTGCATGGTTTGCGCTAGATGTACCATAGGCTTAGAAATCATTTTGGAAGCACCTCATGGTACCACTTGGTGACTAGGGGCAAGTGGAAGCTCGTTTCGGTCCTTTTGGAGATAGTGCTAATCTTGACGGAAGATAGGTGCATGGTTTGCGTCGAGCGTACCATAGGCTCGGAAATCATTTTGGACGCACCCGATGGAACACCTAGGTGGGGTCATGTGGAATCTCACTTCTTTCCATTTGAAGATAGTGTTAGTGTCGGGGCAAGATAGGTGCACTGTTTGTGCCAAATGTACCACTGGCTCAGAAATCATTTTGGACACACCCGATCGTACCACTAGATGACGGGGCTCAAGTGGAAGGTCGTTTCGGTCCTTTCGGACATAGTGCTAATCTTGATGCAAGATAGGAGCACTGTTTGCGTTGAACATACCATTGGCTCGAAAATCGTTTTGGACGCACCCGATGGAACTCCAAGGCGACATGGGTCATTTGGACTCTCGCTTCTTTCCGTTTGGAGACAGTGTTAGTGTCGATGCTAGAAAGGTGCACAGTTTGTGTCGAACGTACCATAGGCTCAGAAATCATCTTGGACGCACCCGATGGAACTTGTAGGTGACGTGGGTGATGTGGAATCTCTCTTCTTTCTGTTTGGAGACTGTGTTAGCGTCGGTGCAAGCTAGGTGCATGGTTTGCGCTAGATGTACCATAGGCTCAGAAATCGTTTTGGAAGCACCTCATGGTACCACTTGGTGACTAGGGGCAAGTGGAAGCTCGTTTCGGTCCTTTTGGAGATAGTGCTAATCTTGACGGAAGATAGGTGCACGGTTTGCGTCGAGCGTACCATAGGCTCGGAAATCATTTTGGACGCACCCGATAGAACACCTAGGTGGTGTCTTGTGGAATCTCACTTCTTTCCATTTGAAGATAGTGTTAGTGTTGGGGCAAGATAGGTGCACTGTTTGCGCCAAACGTATCATTGGCTTAGAAATCATTTTGGACACACCCGACCGTACCACAACGTGATGAGGCTCAAGTGGAAGCTCGTTTCGGTCCTTTCGGACATAGTGCTAATATTGACGTAAGATAGGAGCACGGTTTGCGTCCAACATACCATTGGCTCAGAAATCGTTTTATATGCACACAATGGAACACCTAATTGACGTGGGTCATTTGGACTCTCGCTTCTTTCTGTTTGGAGACATTGTTAGTGTCGATGCTAGATAGGTGCATGATTTGCGTTGAACGTACCATAGGCTCAGAAATCATTTTGGACGCGCCCGATGGAACTCCTAGGAGACATGGGTGATGTGGAAGCTCTCTTCTTTCTGTTTGGAGACTGTGTTAGCGTCGGTCCAAGCTAGGTGCATGGTTTGCGCTAGAGGTACCATATGCTCAGAAATTGTTTTAGACGCACCTCATGGTACCACTTGGTGACTAGGGGCAAGTGGAAGCTCGTTTCGGTCCTTTTGGAGATAGTGCTAATCTTAACAGAAGATAGGTGCACGGTTTGCGTCGAGCATACCATAGGCTCGGAAATCATTTTGGACGCACCCGATGGAACACCTAGGTGGGGTCATGTGGAATCTCACTTCTTTCCATTTGAAGATAGTGTTAGTGTCGGGGCAAGATAGGTGCACTGTTTGCGCCAAACGTACCACTGGCTCAGAAATCATTTTGGACACACCCAATCGTACCACTAGGTGATGGGGCTCAAGTGGAAGGTCGTTTCGGTCCTTTCAGACATAGTGCTAATCTTGATGCAAGATAGGAGCACTGTTTGAGTTGAACATACCATTGGCTCAGAAATCGTTTTGGACGCACCCGATGGAACTCCAAGGCGACGTGGGTCATTTGGACTCTCGCTTCTTTCCATTTGGAGATAGTGTTTGTGTCGATGCTAGATAGGTGCACGGTTTGCGTCGAACATACCATAGGCTTAGAAATCATTTTGGACGCACCCTATGGAACACCTAGGTGACGTGGGTGATGTGGAATCTCTGTTCTTTCTGTTTGGAGACTATGTTAGCGTCGGTGCAAGCTAGGTGCATGGTTTGCGCTAGATGTACCATAGGCTTAGAAATCATTTTGGAAGCACCTCATGGTACCACTTGGTGACTAGGGGCAAGTGGAAGCTTGTTTCGGTCCTTTTGGAGATAGTGCTAATCTTGACGGAAGATAGGTGCACGGTTTGCGTCGAGCGTACCATAGGCTCGGAAATCATTTTGGACGCACCCGATGGAACACCTAGGTGGGGTCATGTGGAATCTCACTTCTTTCCATTTGAAGATAGTGTTAGTGTCGGGGCAAGATAGGTGCACTGTTTGTGCCAAACGTACCACTGGCTCAAAAATCATTTTGGACACACCCGATCGTACCACTAGATGACGGGGCTCAAGTGAAAGATCATTTTGGTCCTTTCGGACATAGTGCTAATCTTGATGCAAGATAGGAGCACTGTTTGCGTTGAACATACCATTGGCTCAGAAATCGTTTTGGACGCACCCGATGGAACTCCAAGGCGACGTGGGTCATTTGGACTCTCGCTTCTTTCCGTTTGGAGACAGTGTTAGTGTCGATGCTAGAAAGGTGCATAGTTTGTGTCGAACGTACCATAGGCTCAGAAATCATCTTGGACACACCCGATGGAACTTCTAGGTGACGTGGGTGATGTGGAATCTCTCTTCTTACTGTTTGGAGACTGTGTTAGCATCGGTGCAACCTAGGTGCATGGTTTGCGCTAGATATACCATAGGCTCAGAAATCATTTTGGAAGCACCTCATGGTACCACTTGGTGACTAGGGGCAAGTGGAAGCTCGTTTCGGTCCTTTTGGAGATAGTGCTAATCTTGACGGAAGATAGGTGCATGGTTTGCGTCGAGCGTACCATAGGCTCGAAAATCATTTTGGACGCACCCGATGGAACACCTAGGTGGGGTCATGTGGAATCTCACTTCTTTCCATTTGAAGATAGTGTTAGTGTCGGGGCAAGATAGGTGCACTGTTTGTGCCAAATGTACCACTGGCTCAGAAATCATTTTGGACACACCCGATCGTACCACTAGATGACGGGGCTCAAGTGGAAGGTCGTTTCGGTCCTTTCGGACATAGTGCTAATCTTGATGCAAGATAGGAGCACTGTTTGCGTTGAACATACCATTGGCTCGAAAATCGTTTTGGACGCACCCGATGGAACTCCAAGGCGACATGGGTCATTTGGACTCTCGCTTCTTTCCGTTTGGAGACAGTGTTAGTGTCGATGCTAGAAAGGTGCACAGTTTGTGTCGAACGTACCATAGGCTCAGAAATCATCTTGGACGCACCCGATGGAACTTCTAGGTGACGTGGGTGATGTGGAATCTCTCTTCTTTCTGTTTGGAGACTGTGTTAGCGTCGGTGCAAGCTAGGTGCATGGTTTGCGCTAGATGTACCATAGGCTCAGAAATCGTTTTGGAAGCACCTCATGGTACCACTTGGTGACTAGGGGCAAGTGGAAGCTCGTTTCAGTCCTTTTGGAGATAGTGCTAATCTTGACGGAAGATAGGTGCACGGTTTGCGTCGAGCGTACCATAGGCTCGGAAATCATTTTGGACGCACCCGATAGAACACCTAGGTGGGGTCTTATGGAATCTCACTTCTTTCCATTTGAAGATAGTGTTAGTGTTGGGGCAAGATAGGTGCACTGTTTGCGCCAAACGTACCATTGGCTTAGAAATCATTTTGGACACACCCGACCGTACCACAACGTGATGAGGCTCAAGTGGAAGCTCGTTTCGGTCCTTTCGGACATAGTGCCAATATTGACGTAAGATAGGAGCACGGTTTGCGTCCAACATACCATTGGCTCAGAAATCATTTTATATGCACACAATGGAACACCTAATTGACGTGGGTCATTTGGACTCTCGCTTCTTTCTGTTTGGAGACATTGTTAGTGTCGATGCTAGATAGGTGCATGATTTGCGTTGAACGTACCATAGGCTCAGAAATCATTTTGGACGCGCCCGATGGAACTCCTAGGAGACATGGGTGATGTGGAAGCTCTCTTCTTTCTGTTTGGAGACTGTGTTAGCGTCGGTCCAAGCTAGGTGCATGGTTTGCGCTAGAGGTACCATATGCTCAGAAATTGTTTTAGACGCACCTCATGGTACCACTTGGTGACTAGGGCCAAGTGGAAGCTCGTTTCGGTCCTTTTGGAGATAGTGCTAATCTTAACGGAAGATAGGTGCACGGTTTGCGTCGAGCATACCATAGGCTCGGAAATCATTTTGGACGCACCCGATGGAACACCTAGGTGGGGTCATGTGGAATCTCACTTCTTTCCATTTGAAGATAGTGTTAGTGTCGGGGCAAGATAGGTGCACTGTTTGCGCCAAACGTACCACTGGCTCAGAAATCATTTTGGACACACCCAATCGTACCACTAGGTGATGGGGCTCAAGTGGAAGGTCGTTTCGGTCCTTTCAGACATAGTGCTAATCTTGATGCAAGATAGGAGCACTGTTTGAGTTGAACATACCATTGGCTCAGAAATCGTTTTGGACGCACCCGATGGAACTCCAAGGCGACGTGGGTCATTTGGACTCTCGCTTCTTTCCATTTGGAGATAGTGTTTGTGTCGATGCTAGATAGGTGCACGGTTTGCGTCGAACATACCATAGGCTTAGAAATCATTTTGGACGCACCCTATGGAACACCTAGGTGACGTGGGTGATGTGGAATCTCTGTTCTTTCTGTTTGGAGACTATGTTAGCGTCGGTGCAAGCTAGGTGCATGGTTTGCGCTAGATGTACCATAGGCTTAGAAATCATTTTGGAAGCACCTCATGGTACCACTTGGTGACTAGGGGCAAGTGGAAGCTTGTTTCGGTCCTTTTGGAGATAGTGCTAATCTTGACGGAAGATAGGTGCACGGTTTGCGTCGAGCGTACCATAGGCTCGGAAATCATTTTGGACGCACCCGATGGAACACCTAGGTGGGGTCATGTGGAATCTCACTTCTTTCCATTTGAAGATAGTGTTAGTGTCGGGGCAAGATAGGTGCACTGTTTGTGCCAAACGTACCACTGGCTCAAAAATCATTTTGGACACACCCGATCGTACCACTAGATGACGGGGCTCAAGTGAAAGATCATTTTGGTCCTTTCGGACATAGTGCTAATCTTGATGCAAGATAGGAGCACTGTTTGCGTTGAACATACCATTGGCTCAGAAATCGTTTTGGACGCACCCGATGGAACTCCAAGGCGACGTGGGTCATTTGGACTCTCGCTTCTTTCCGTTTGGAGACAGTGTTAGTGTCGATGCTAGAAAGGTGCATAGTTTGTGTCGAACGTACCATAGGCTCAGAAATCATCTTGGACACACCCGATGGAACTTCTAGGTGACGTGGGTGATGTGGAATCTCTCTTCTTACTGTTTGGAGACTGTGTTAGCATCGGTGCAACCTAGGTGCATGGTTTGCGCTAGATATACCATAGGCTCAGAAATCATTTTGGAAGCACCTCATGGTACCACTTGGTGACTAGGGGCAAGTGGAAGCTCGTTTCGGTCCTTTTGGAGATAGTGCTAATCTTGACGGAAGATAGGTGCATGGTTTGCGTCGAGCGTACCATAGGCTCGAAAATCATTTTGGACGCACCCGATGGAACACCTAGGTGGGGTCATGTGGAATCTCACTTCTTTCCATTTGAAGATAGTGTTAGTGTCGGGGCAAGATAGGTGCACTGTTTGTGCCAAATGTACCACTGGCTCAGAAATCATTTTGGACACACCCGATCGTACCACTAGATGACGGGGCTCAAGTGGAAGGTCGTTTTGGTCCTTTCGGACATAGTGCTAATCTTGATGCAAGATAGGAGCACTGTTTGCGTTGAACATACCATTGGCTCGAAAATCGTTTTGGACGCACCCGATGGAACTCCAAGGCGACATGGGTCATTTGGACTCTCGCTTCTTTCCGTTTGGAGACAGTGTTAGTGTCGATGCTAGAAAGGTGCACAGTTTGTGTCGAACGTACCATAGGCTCAGAAATCATCTTGGACGCACCCGATGGAACTTCTAGGTGACGTGGGTGATGTGGAATCTCTCTTCTTTCTGTTTGGAGACTGTGTTAGCGTCGGTGCAAGCTAGGTGCATGGTTTGCGCTAGATGTACCATAGGCTCAGAAATCGTTTTGGAAGCACCTCATGGTACCACTTGGTGACTAGGGGCAAGTGGAAGCTCGTTTCGGTCCTTTTGGAGATAGTGCTAATCTTGACGGAAGATAGGTGCACGGTTTGCGTCGAGCGTACCATAGGCTCGGAAATCATTTTGGACGCACCCGATAGAACACCTAGGTGGGGTCTTGTGGAATCTCACTTCTTTCCATTTGAAGATAGTGTTAGTGTTGGGGCAAGATAGGTGCACTGTTTGCGCCAAACGTACCATTGGCTTAGAAATCATTTTGGACACACCCGACCGTACCACAACGTGATGAGGCTCAAGTGGAAGCTCGTTTCGGTCCTTTCGGACATAGTGCCAATATTGACGTAAGATAGGAGCACGGTTTGCGTCCAACATACCATTGGCTCAGAAATCATTTTATATGCACACAATGGAACACCTAATTGACGTGGGTCATTTGGACTCTCGCTTCTTTCTGTTTGGAGACATTGTTAGTGTCGATGCTAGATAGGTGCATGATTTGCGTTGAACGTACCATAGGCTCAGAAATTATTTTGGACGCGCCCGATGGAACTCCTAGGAGACATGGGTGATGTGGAAGCTCTCTTCTTTCTGTTTGGAGACTGTGTTAGCGTCGGTCCAAGCTAGGTGCATGGTTTGCGCTAGAGGTACCATATGCTCAGAAATTGTTTTAGACGCACCTCATGGTACCACTTGGTGACTAGGGCCAAGTGGAAGCTCGTTTCGGTCCTTTTGGAGATAGTGCTAATCTTAACGGAAGATAGGTGCACGGTTTGCGTCGAGCATACCATAGGCTCGGAAATCATTTTGGACGCACCCGATGGAACACCTAGGTGGGGTCATGTGGAATCTCACTTCTTTCCATTTGAAGATAGTGTTAGTGTCGGGGCAAGATAGGTGCACTGTTTGCGCCAAACGTACCACTGGCTCAGAAATCATTTTGGACACACCCAATCGTACCACTAGGTGATGGGGCTCAAGTGGAAGGTCGTTTCGGTCCTTTCAGACATAGTGCTAATCTTGATGCAAGATAGGAGCACTGTTTGAGTTGAACATACCATTGGCTCAGAAATCGTTTTGGACGCACCCGATGGAACTCCAAGGCGACGTGGGTCATTTGGACTCTCGCTTCTTTCCATTTGGAGATAGTGTTAGTGTCGATGCTAGATAGGTGCACGGTTTGCGTCGAACATACCATAGGCTTAGAAATCATTTTGGACGCACCCTATGGAACACCTAGGTGACGTGGGTGATGTGGAATCTGTCTTCTTTCTGTTTGGAGACTATGTTAGCGTCGGTGCAAGCTAGGTGCATGGTTTGCGCTAGATGTACCATAGGCTTAGAAATCATTTTGGAAGCACCTCATGGTACCACTTGGTGACTAGGGGCAAGTGGAAGCTCGTTTCGGTCCTTTTGGAGATAGTGCTAATCATGACGGAAGATAGGTGCACGGTTTGCGTCGAGCGTACCATAGGCTCGGAAATCATTTTGGACGCACCCGATGGAACACCTAGGTGGGGTCATGTGGAATCTCACTTCTTTCCATTTGAAGATAGTGTTAGTGTCGGGGCAAGATAGGTGCACTGTTTGTGCCAAACGTACCACTGGCTCAAAAATCATTTTGGACACACCCGATCGTACCACTAGATGACGGGGCTCAAGTGAAAGATCATTTTGGTCCTTTCGGACATAGTGCTAATCTTGATGCAAGATAGGAGCACTGTTTGCGTTGAACATACCATTGGCTCAGAAATCGTTTTGGACGCACCCGATGGAACTCCAAGGCGACGTGGGTCATTTGGACTCTCGCTTCTTTCCGTTTGGAGACAGTGTTAGTGTCGATGCTAGAAAGGTGCATAGTTTGTGTCGAACGTACCATAGGCTCAGAAATCATCTTGGACACACCCGATGGAACTTCTAGGTGACGTGGGTGATGTGGAATCTCTCTTCTTTCTGTTTGGAGACTGTGTTAGCATCGGTGCAACCTAGGTGCATGGTTTGCGCTAGATATACCATAGGCTCAGAAATCATTTTGGAAGCACCTCATGGTACCACTTGGTGACTAGGGGCAAGTGGAAGCTCGTTTCGGTCCTTTTGGAGATAGTGCTAATCTTGACGGAAGATAGGTGCATGGTTTGCGTCGAGCGTACCATAGGCTCGGAAATCATTTTGGACGCACCTGATGGAACACCTAGGTGGGGTCATGTGGAATCTCACTTCTTTCCATTTGAAGATAGTGTTAGTGTCGGGGCAAGATAGGTGCACAGTTTGTGCCAAATGTACCACTGGCTCAGAAATCATTTTGGACACACCCGATCGTACCACTAGATGACGGGGCTCAAGTGGAAGGTCGTTTCGGTCCTTTCGGACATAGTGCTAATCTTGATGCAAGATAGGAGCACTGTTTGCATTGAACATACCATTGGCTCGAAAATCGTTTTGGACGCACCCGATGGAACTCCAAGGCGACATGGGTCATTTGGACTCTCGCTTCTTTCCGTTTGGAGACAGTGTTAGTGTCGATGCTAGAAAGGTGCACAGTTTGTGTCGAACGTACCATAGGCTCAGAAATCATCTTGGACGCACCCGATGGAACTTCTAGGTGACGTGGGTGATGTGGAATCTCTCTTCTTTCTGTTTGGAGACTGTGTTAGCGTCGGTGCAAGCTAGGTGCATGGTTTGCGCTAGATGTACCATAGGCTCAGAAATCGTTTTGGAAGCACCTCATGGTACCACTTGGTGACTAGGGGCAAGTGGAAGCTCGTTTCGGTCCTTTTGGAGATAGTGCTAATCTTGACGGAAGATAGGTGCACGGTTTGCGTCGAGCGTACCATAGGCTCGGAAATCATTTTGGACGCACCTGATAGAACACCTAGGTGGGGTCTTGTGGAATCTCACTTCTTTCCATTTGAAGATAGTGTTAGTGTTGGGGCAAGATAGGTGCACTGTTTGCGCCAAACGTACCATTGGCTTAGAAATCATTTTGGACACACCCGACCGTACCACAACGTGATGAGGCTCAAGTGGAAGCTCGTTTCGGTCCTTTCGGACATAGTGCCAATATTGACGTAAGATAGGAGCACGGTTTGCGTCCAACATACCATTGGCTCAGAAATCATTTTATATGCACACAATGGAACACCTAATTGACGTGGGTCATTTGGACTCTCGCTTCTTTCTGTTTGGAGACATTGTTAGTGTCGATGCTAGATAGGTGCATGATTTGCGTTGAACGTACCATAGGCTCAGAAATCATTTTGGACGCGCCCGATGGAACTCCTAGGAGACATGGGTGATGTGGAAGCTCTCTTCTTTCTGTTTGGAGACTGTGTTAGCGTCGGTCCAAGCTAGGTGCATGGTTTGCGCTAGAGGTACCATATGCTCAGAAATTGTTTTAGACGCACCTCATGGTACCACTTGGTGACTAGGGGCAAGTGGAAGCTCGTTTTGGTCCTTTTGGAGATAGTGCTAATCTTAACGGAAGATAGGTGCACGGTTTGCGTCGAGCATACCATAGGCTCGGAAATCATTTTGGACGCACCCGATGGAACACCTAGGTGGGGTCATGTGGAATCTCACTTCTTTCCATTTGAAGATAGTGTTAGTGTCGGGGCAAGATAGGTGCACTGTTTGCGCCAAACGTACCACTGGCTCAGAAATCATTTTGGACACACCCAATCGTACCACTAGGTGATGGGGCTCAAGTGGAAGGTCGTTTCGGTCCTTTCAGACATAGTGCTAATCTTGATGCAAGATAGGAGCACTGTTTGAGTTGAACATACCATTGGCTCAGAAATCGTTTTGGACGCACCCGATGGAACTCCAAGGCGACGTGGGTCATTTGGACTCTCGCTTCTTTCCATTTGGAGATAGTGTTAGTGTCGATGCTAGATAGGTGCACGGTTTGCGTCGAACGTACCATAGGCTTAGAAATCATTTTGGACGCACCCTATGGAACACCTAGGTGACGTGGGTGATGTGGAATCTCTCTTCTTTCTGTTTGGAGACTATGTTAGCGTCGGTGCAAGCTAGGTGCATGGTTTGCGCTAGATGTACCATAGGCTTAGAAATCATTTTGGAAGCACCTCATGGTACCACTTGGTGACTAGGGGCAAGTGGAAGCTCGTTTCGGTCCTTTTGGAGATAGTGCTAATCATGACGGAAGATAGGTGCACGGTTTGCGTCGAGCGTACCATAGGCTCGGAAATCATTTTGGACGCACCCGATGGAACACCTAGGTGGGGTCATGTGGAATCTCACTTCTTTCCATTTGAAGATAGTGTTAGTGTCGGGGCAAGATAGGTGCACTGTTTGTGCCAAACGTACCACTGGCTCAAAAATCATTTTGGACACACCCGATCGTACCACTAGATGACGGGGCTCAAGTGAAAGATCATTTTGGTCCTTTCGGACATAGTGCTAATCTTGATGCAAGATAGGAGCACTGTTTGCGTTGAACATACCATTGGCTCAGAAATCGTTTTGGACGCACCCGATGGAACTCCAAGGCGACGTGGGTCATTTGGACTCTCGCTTCTTTCCGTTTGGAGACAGTGTTAGTGTCGATGCTAGAAAGGTGCATAGTTTGTGTCGAACGTACCATAGGCTCAGAAATCATCTTGGACACACCCGATGGAACTTCTAGGTGACGTGGGTGATGTGGAATCTCTCTTCTTTCTGTTTGGAGACTGTGTTAGCATCGGTGCAACCTAGGTGCATGGTTTGCGCTAGATATACCATAGGCTCAGAAATCATTTTGGAAGCACCTCATGGTACCACTTGGTGACTAGGGGCAAGTGGAAGCTCGTTTCGGTCCTTTTGGAGATAGTGCTAATCTTGACGGAAGATAGGTGCATGGTTTGCGTCGAGCGTACCATAGGCTCGGAAATCATTTTGGACGCACCTGATGGAACACCTAGGTGGGGTCATGTGGAATCTCACTTCTTTCCATTTGAAGATAGTGTTAGTGTCGGGGCAAGATAGGTGCACAGTTTGTGCCAAATGTACCACTGGCTCAGAAATCATTTTGGACACACCCGATCGTACCACTAGATGACGGGGCTCAAGTGGAAGGTCGTTTCGGTCCTTTCGGACATAGTGCTAATCTTGATGCAAGATAGGAGCACTGTTTGCATTGAACATACCATTGGCTCGAAAATCGTTTTGGACGCACCCGATGGAACTCCAAGGCGACATGGGTCATTTGGACTCTCGCTTCTTTCCGTTTGGAGACAGTGTTAGTGTCGATGCTAGAAAGGTGCACAGTTTGTGTCGAACGTACCATAGGCTCAGAAATCATCTTGGACGCACCCGATGGAACTTCTAGGTGACGTGGGTGATGTGGAATCTCTCTTCTTTCTGTTTGGAGACTGTGTTAGCGTCGGTGCAAGCTAGGTGCATGGTTTGCGCTAGATGTACCATAGGCTCAGAAATCGTTTTGGAAGCACCTCATGGTACCACTTGGTGACTAGCGGCAAGTGGAAGCTCGTTTCGGTCCTTTTGGAGATAGTGCTAATCTTGACGGAAGATAGGTGCACGGTTTGCGTCGAGCGTACCATAGGCTCGGAAATCATTTTGGACGCACCTGATAGAACACCTAGGTGGGGTCTTGTGGAATCTCACTTCTTTCCATTTGAAGATAGTGTTAGTGTTGGGGCAAGATAGGTGCACTGTTTGCGCCAAACGTACCATTGGCTTAGAAATCATTTTGGACACACCCGACCGTACCACAACGTGATGAGGCTCAAGTGGAAGCTCGTTTCGGTCCTTTCGGACATAGTGCCAATATTGACGTAAGATAGGAGCACGGTTTGCGTCCAACATACCATTGGCTCAGAAATCATTTTATATGCACACAATGGAACACCTAATTGACGTGGGTCATTTGGACTCTCGCTTCTTTCTGTTTGGAGACATTGTTAGTGTCGATGCTAGATAGGTGCATGATTTGCGTTGAACGTACCATAGGCTCAGAAATCATTTTGGACGCGCCCGATGGAACTCCTAGGAGACATGGGTGATGTGGAAGCTCTCTTCTTTCTGTTTGGAGACTGTGTTAGCGTCGGTCCAAGCTAGGTGCATGGTTTGCGCTAGAGGTACCATATGCTCAGAAATTGTTTTAGACGCACCTCATGGTACCACTTGGTGACTAGGGGCAAGTGGAAGCTCGTTTTGGTCCTTTTGGAGATAGTGCTAATCTTAACGGAAGATAGGTGCACGGTTTGCGTCGAGCATACCATAGGCTCGGAAATCATTTTGGACGCACCCGATGGAACACCTAGGTGGGGTCATGTGGAATCTCACTTCTTTCCATTTGAAGATAGTGTTAGTGTCGGGGCAAGATAGGTGCACTGTTTGCGCCAAACGTACCACTGGCTCAGAAATCATTTTGGACACACCCAATCGTACCACTAGGTGATGGGGCTCAAGTGGAAGGTCGTTTCGGTCCTTTCAGACATAGTGCTAATCTTGATGCAAGATAGGAGCACTGTTTGAGTTGAACATACCATTGGCTCAGAAATCGTTTTGGACGCACCCGATGGAACTCCAAGGCGACGTGGGTCATTTGGACTCTCGCTTCTTTCCATTTGGAGATAGTGTTAGTGTCGATGCTAGATAGGTGCACGGTTTGCGTCGAACGTACCATAGGCTTAGAAATCATTTTGGACGCACCCTATGGAACACCTAGGTGACGTGGGTGATGTGGAATCTCTCTTCTTTCTGTTTGGAGACTATGTTAGCGTCGGTGCAAGCTAGGTGCATGGTTTGCGCTAGATGTACCATAGGCTTAGAAATCATTTTGGAAGCACCTCATGGTACCACTTGGTGACTAGGGGCAAGTGGAAGCTCGTTTCGGTCCTTTTGGAGATAGTGCTAATCTTGACGGAAGATAGGTGCACGGTTTGCGTCGAGCGTACCATAGGCTCGGAAATCATTTTGGACGCACCCGATGGAACACCTAGGTGGGGTCATGTGGAATCTCACTTCTTTCCATTTGAAGATAGTGTTAGTGTCGGAGCAAGATAGGTGCACTGTTTGTGCCAAACGTACCACTGGCTCAAAAATCATTTTGGACACACCCGATCGTACCACTAGATGACGGGGCTCAAGTGAAAGATCATTTTGGTCCTTTCGGACATAGTGCTAATCTTGATGCAAGATAGGAGCACTGTTTGCGTTGAACATACCATTGGCTCAGAAATCGTTTTGGACGCACCCGATGGAACTCCAAGGCGACGTGGGTCATTTGGACTCTCGCTTCTTTCCGTTTGGAGACAGTGTTAGTATCGATGCTAGAAAGGTGCATAGTTTGTGTCGAACGTACCATAGGCTCAGAAATCATCTTGGACACACCCGATGGAACTTCTAGGTGACGTGGGTGATGTGGAATCTCTCTTCTTTCTGTTTGGAGACTGTGTTAGCATCGGTGCAACCTAGGTGCATGGTTTGCGCTAGATATACCATAGGCTCAGAAATCATTTTGGAAGCACCTCATGGTACCACTTGGTGACTAGGGGCAAGTGGAAGCTCGTTTCGGTCCTTTTGGAGATAGTGCTAATCTTGACGGAAGATAGGTGCATGGTTTGCGTCGAGCGTACCATAGGCTCGGAAATCATTTTGGACGCACCCGATGGAACACCTAGGTGGGGTCATGTGGAATCTCACTTCTTTCCATTTGAAGATAGTGTTAGTGTCGGGGCAAGATAGGTGCACTGTTTGTGCCAAATGTACCACTGGCTCAGAAATCATTTTGGACACACCCGATCGTACCACTAGATGACGGGGCTCAAGTGGAAGGTCGTTTCGGTCCTTTCGGACATAGTGCTAATCTTGATGCAAGATAGGAGCACTGTTTGCGTTGAACATACCATTGGCTCGAAAATCGTTTTGGACGCACCCGATGGAACTCCAAGGCGACATGGGTCATTTGGACTCTCGCTTCTTTCCGTTTGGAGACAGTGTTAGTGTCGATGCTAGAAAGGTGCACAGTTTGTGTCGAACGTACCATAGGCTCAGAAATCATCTTGGACGCACCCGATGGAACTTCTAGGTGACGTGGGTGATGTGGAATCTCTCTTCTTTCTGTTTGGAGACTGTGTTAGCGTCGGTGCAAGCTAGGTGCATGGTTTGCGCTAGATGTACCATAGGCTCAGAAATCGTTTTGGAAGCACCTCATGGTACCACTTGGTGACTAGGGGCAAGTGGAAGCTCGTTTCGGTCCTTTTGGAGATAGTGCTAATCTTGACGGAAGATAGGTGCACGGTTTGCGTCGAGCGTACCATAGGCTCGGAAATCATTTTGGACGCACCTGATAGAACACCTATGTGGGGTCTTGTGGAATCTCACTTCTTTCCATTTGAAGATAGTGTTAGTGTTGGGGCAAGATAGGTGCACTGTTTGCGCCAAACGTACCATTGGCTTAGAAATCATTTTGGACACACCCGACCGTACCACAACGTGATGAGGCTCAAGTGGAAGCTCGTTTCGGTCCTTTCGGACATAGTGCCAATATTGACGTAAGATAGGAGCACGGTTTGCGTCCAACATACCATTGGCTCAGAAATCATTTTATATGCACACAATGGAACACCTAATTGACGTGGGTCATTTGGACTCTCGCTTCTTTCTGTTTGGAGACATTGTTAGTGTCAATGCTAGATAGGTGCATGATTTGCGTTGAACGTACCATAGGCTCAGAAATCATTTTGGACGCGCCCGATGGAACTCCTAGGAGACATGGGTGATGTGGAAGCTCTCTTCTTTCTGTTTGGAGACTGTGTTAGCGTCGGTCCAAGCTAGGTGCATGGTTTGCGCTAGAGGTACCATATGCTCAGAAATTGTTTTAGACGCACCTCATGGTACCACTTGGTGACTAGGGGCAAGTGGAAGCTCGTTTTGGTCCTTTTGGAGATAGTGCTAATCTTAACGGAAGATAGGTGCACGGTTTGCGTCGAGCATACCATAGGCTCGGAAATCATTTTGGACGCACCCGATGGAACACCTAGGTGGGGTCATGTGGAATCTCACTTCTTTCCATTTGAAGATAGTGTTAGTGTCGGGGCAAGATAGGTGCACTGTTTGCGCCAAACGTACCACTGGCTCAGAAATCATTTTGGACACACCCAATCGTACCACTAGGTGATGGGGCTCAAGTGGAAGGTCGTTTCGGTCCTTTCAGACATAGTGCTAATCTTGATGCAAGATAGGAGCACTATTTGAGTTGAACATACCATTGGCTCAGAAATGGTTTTGGACGCACCCGATGGAACTCCACGGCGACGTGGGTCATTTGGACTCTCGCTTCTTTCCATTTGGAGATAGTGTTAGTGTCAGTGCTAGATAGGTGCACGGTTTGCGTCGAACATACCATAGGCTTAGAAATCATTTTGGACGCACCCTATGGAACACCTAGGTGACGTGGGTGATGTGGAATCTCTCTTCTTTCTGTTTGGAGACTATGTTAGCGTCGGTGCAAGCTAGGTGCATGGTTTGCGCTAGATGTACCATAGGCTTAGAAATCATTTTGGAAGCACCTCATGGTACCACTTGGTGACTAGGGGCAAGTGGAAGCTCGTTTCGGTCCTTTTGGAGATAGTGCTAATCTTGACGGAAGATAGGTGCACGGTTTGCGTCGAGCGTACCATAGGCTCGGAAATCATTTTGGACGCACCCGATGGAACACCTAGGTGGGGTCATGTGGAATCTCACTTCTTTCCATTTGAAGATAGTGTTAGTGTCGGGGCAAGATAGGTGCACTGTTTGTGCCAAACGTACCACTGGCTCAAAAATCATTTTGGACACACCCGATCGTACCACTAGATGACGGGGCTCAAGTGAAAGATCATTTTGGTCCTTTCGGACATAGTGCTAATCTTGATGCAAGATAGGAGCACTGTTTGCGTTGAACATACCATTGGCTCGGAAATCGTTTTGGACGCACCCGATGGAACTCCAAGGCAACGTGGGTCATTTGGACTCTCGCTTCTTTCCGTTTGGAGACAGTGTTAGTGTCGATGCTAGAAAGGTGCATAGTTTGTGTCGAACGTACCATAGGCTCAGAAATCATCTTGGACACACCCGATGGAACTTCTAGGTGACGTGGGTGATGTGGAATCTCTCTTCTTTCTGTTTGGAGACTGTGTTAGCATCGGTGCAACCTAGGTGCATGGTTTGCGCTAGATATACCATAGGCTCAGAAATCATTTTGGAAGCACCTCATGGTACCACTTGGTGACTAGGGGCAAGTGGAAGCTCGTTTCGGTCCTTTTGGAGATAGTGCTAATCTTGACGGAAGATAGGTGCATGGTTTGCGTCGAGCGTACCATAGGCTCGGAAATCATTTTGGACGCACCCGATGGAACACCTAGGTGGGGTCATGTGGAATCTCACTTCTTTCCATTTGAAGATAGTGTTAGTGTCGGGGCAAGATAGGTGCACTGTTTGTGCCAAATGTACCACTGGCTCAGAAATCATTTTGGACACACCCGATCGTACCACTAGATGACGGGGCTCAAGTGGAAGGTCGTTTCGGTCCTTTCGGACATAGTGCTAATCTTGATGCAAGATAGGAGCACTGTTTGCGTTGAACATACCATTGGCTCGAAAATCGTTTTGGACGCACCCGATGGAACTCCAAGGCGACATGGGTCATTTGGACTCTCGCTTCTTTCCGTTTGGAGACAGTGTTAGTGTCGATGCTAGAAAGGTGCACAGTTTGTGTCGAACGTACCATAGGCTCAGAAATCATCTTGGACGCACCCGATGGAACTTCTAGGTGACGTGGGTGATGTGGAATCTCTCTTCTTTCTGTTTGGAGACTGTGTTAGCGTTGGTGCAAGCTAGGTGCATGGTTTGCGCTAGATGTACCATAGGCTCAGAAATCGTTTTGGAAGCACCTCATGGTACCACTTGGTGACTAGGGGCAAGTGGAAGCTCGTTTCGGTCCTTTTGGAGATAGTGCTAATCTTGACGGAAGATAGGTGCACGGTTTGCGTCGAGCGTACCATAGGCTCGGAAATCATTTTGGACGCACCCGATAGAACACCTAGGTGGGGTCTTGTGGAATCTCACTTCTTTCCATTTGAAGATAGTGTTAGTGTTGGGGCAAGATAGGTGCACTGTTTGCGCCAAACGTACCATTGGCTTAGAAATCATTTTGGACACACCCGACCGTACCACAACGTGATGAGGCTCAAGTGGAAGCTCGTTTCGGTCCTTTCGGACATAGTGCCAATATTGACGTAAGATAGGAGCACGGTTTGCGTCCAACATACCATTGGCTCAGAAATCGTTTTATATGCACACAATGGAACACCTAATTGACGTGGGTCATTTGGACTCTCGCTTCTTTCTGTTTGGAGACATTGTTAGTGTCGATGCTAGATAGGTGCATGATTTGCGTTGAACGTACCATAGGCTCAGAAATCATTTTGGACGCGCCCGATGGAACTCCTAGGAGACATGGGTGATGTGGAAGCTCTCTTCTTTCTGTTTGGAGACTGTGTTAGCGTCGGTCCAAGCTAGGTGCATGGTTTGCGCTAGAGGTACCATATGCTCAGAAATTGTTTTAGACGCACCTCATGGTACCACTTGGTGACTAGGGCCAAGTGGAAGCTCGTTTCGGTCCTTTTGGAGATAGTGCTAATCTTAACGGAAGATAGGTGCACGGTTTGCGTCGAGCATACCATAGGCTCGGAAATCATTTTGGACGCACCCGATGGAACACCTAGGTGGGGTCATGTGGAATCTCACTTCTTTCCATTTGAAGATAGTGTTAGTGTCGGGGCAAGATAGGTGCACTGTTTGCGCCAAACGTACCACTGGCTCAGAAATCATTTTGGACACACCCAATCGTACCACTAGGTGATGGGGCTCAAGTGAAGGTCGTTTCGGTCCTTTCAGACATAGTGCTAATCTTGATGCAAGATAGGAGCACTGTTTGAGTTGAACATACCATTGGCTCAGAAATCGTTTTGGACGCACCCGATGGAACTCCAAGGCGACGTGGGTCATTTGGACTCTCGCTTCTTTCTATTTGGAGACAGTGTTAGTGTCGATGCTAGAAAGGTGCACAGTTTGTGTCGAACGTACCATAGGCTCAGAAATCATCTTGGACGCACCCGATGGAACTTCTAGGTGACGTGGGTGATGTGGAATCTCTCTTCTTTCTGTTTGGAGACTGTGTTAGCGTCGGTGCAAGCTAGGTGCATGGTTTGCGCTAGATGCACCATAGGCTCAGAAATTGTTTTGGAAGCACCTCATGGTACCACTTGGTGACTAGGGGCAAGTGGAAGCTCGTTTCGGTCCTTTTGGAGATAGTGCTAATCTTGATGGAAGATAGGTGCACGGTTTGCGTCGAGCGTACCATAGGCTCGAAAATCATTTTGGACGCACCCGATAGAACACCTAGGTGGGGTCTTGTGGAATCTCACTTCTTTCCATTTGAAGATAGTGTTAGTGTTGGGGCAAGATAGGTGCACTGTTTGCGCCAAACGTACCATTGGCTTAGAAATCATTTTGGACACACCCGACCGTACCACAACGTGATGAGGCTCAAGTGGAATCTCGTTTCGGTCCTTTCGGACATAGTGCCAATATTGACGTAAGATAGGAGCACGGTTTGCGTCCAACATACCATTGGCTCAGAAATCGTTTTATATGCACACAATGGAACACCTAATTGACGTGGGTCATTTGGACTCTCGCTTCTTTCTGTTTGGAGACATTGTTAGTGTCGATGCTAGATAGGTGCATGATTTGCGTTGAACGTACCATAGGCTCAGAAATCATTTTGGACGCGCCCGATGGAACTCCTAGGAGACATGGGTGATGTGGAAGCTCTCTTCTTTCTATTTGGAGACTGTGTTAGCGTCGGTCCAAGCTAGGTGCATGGTTTGCGCTAGAGGTACCATATGCTCAGAAATTGTTTTAGACGCACCTCATGGTACCACTTGGTGACTAGGGGCAAGTGGAAGCTCGTTTTGGTCCTTTTGGAGATAGTGCTAATCTTAACGGAAGATAGGTGCACGGTTTGCGTCGAGCATACCATAGGCTCGGAAATCATTTTGGACGCACCCGATGGAACACCTAGGTGGGGTCATGTGGAATCTCACTTCTTTCCATTTGAAGATAGTGTTAGTGTCGGGGCAAGATAGGTGCACTGTTTGCGCCAAACGTACCATTGGCTCAGAAATCATTTTGGACACACCCAATCGTACCACTAGGTGATGGGGCTCAAGTGGAAGGTCGTTTCGGTCCTTTCAGACATAGTGCTAATCTTGATGCAAGATAGGAGCACTGTTTGAGTTGAACATACCATTGGCTCAGAAATCGTTTTGGACGCACCCGATGGAACTCCAAGGCGACGTGGGTCATTTGGACTCTCGCTTCTTTCCATTTGGAGATAGTGTTAGTGTCGATGCTAGATAGGTGCACGGTTTGCATCGAACGTACCATAGGCTTAGAAATCATTTTGGACGCACCCTATGGAACACCTAGGTGACGTGGGTGATGTGGAATCTCTCTTCTTTCTGTTTGGAGACTATGTTAGCGTCGGTGCAAGCTAGGTGCATGGTTTGCGC
The DNA here is from genome assembly GCF_019320115.1 of Miscanthus floridulus. Taxonomy (NCBI): domain Eukaryota; kingdom Viridiplantae; phylum Streptophyta; class Magnoliopsida; order Poales; family Poaceae; genus Miscanthus; species Miscanthus floridulus. The sequence goes on along the minus strand of NC_089585.1, from coordinate 62,843,480 downwards.
TAGATGTACCATAGGCTTAGAAATCATTTTGGAAGCACCTCATGGTACCACTTGGTGACTAGGGGCAAGTGGAAGCTCGTTTCGGTCCTTTTGGAGATAGTGCTAATCTTGACGGAAGATAGGTGCACGGTTTGCGTCGAGCGTACCATAGGCTCGGAAATCATTTTGGACGCACCCGATGGAACACCTAGGTGGGGTCATGTGGAATCTCACTTCTTTCCATTTGAAGATAGTGTTAGTGTCGGGGCAAGATAGGTGCACTGTTTGTGCCAAACGTACCACTGGCTCAAAAATCATTTTGGACACACCCGATCGTACCACTAGATGACGGGGCTCAAGTGAAAGATCATTTTGGTCCTTTCGGACATAGTGCTAATCTTGATGCAAGATAGGAGCACTGTTTGCGCTGAACATACCATTGGCTCGGAAATCGTTTTGGACGCACCCGATGGAACTCCAAGGCGACGTGGGTCATTTGGACTCTCGCTTCTTTCCGTTTGGAGACAGTGTTAGTGTCGATGCTAGAAAGGTGCATAGTTTGTGTCGAACGTACCATAGGCTCAGAAATCATCTTGGACACACACGATGGAACTTCTAGGTGACGTGGGTGATGTGGAATCTCTCTTCTTTCTGTTTGGAGACTGTGTTAGCATCGGTGCAACCTAGGTGCATGGTTTGCGCTAGATATACCATAGGCTCAGAAATCATTTTGGAAGCACCTCATGGTACCACTTGGTGACTAGGGGCAAGTGGAAGCTCGTTTCGGTCCTTTTGGAGATAGTGCTAATCTTGATGGAAGATAGGTGCACGGTTTGCGTCGAGCATACCATAGGCTCGGAAATCATTTTGGACGCACCCGATAGAACACCTAGGTGGGGTCTTGTGGAATCTCACTTCTTTCCATTTGAAGATAGTGTTAGTGTTGGGGCAAGATAGGTGCACTGTTTGCGCCAAACGTACCATTGGCTCAGAAATCATTTTGGACACACCCGACCGTACCACAACGTGATGAGGCTCAAGTGGAAGCTTGTTTCGGTCCTTTCGGACATAGTGCCAATATTGACGTAAGATAGGAGCACGGTTTGCGTCCAACATTCCATTGGCTCAGAAATCGTTTTATATGCACACGATGGAACACCTAATTGACGTGGGTCATTTGGACTCTCGCTTCTTTCTGTTTGGAGACATTGTTAGTGTCGATGCTAGATAGGTGCATGATTTGCGTTGAACGTACCATAGGCTCAGAAATCATTTTGGACGCGCCCGATGGAACTCCTAGGAGACATGGGTGATGTGGAAGCTCTCTTCTTTCTGTTTGGAGACTGTGTTAGCGTCGGTGCAAGCTAGGTGCATGGTTTGCGCTAGAGGTACCATATGCTCAGAAATTGTTTTAGACGCACCTCATGGTACCACTTGGTGACTAGGGGCAAGTGGAAGCTCGTTTCGGTCCTTTTGGAGATAGTGCTAATCTTAACGGAAGATAGGTGCACGGTTTGCATCGAGCATACCATAGGCTCGGAAATCATTTTGGACGCACCCGATGGAACACCTAGGTGGGGTCATGTGGAATCTCACTTCTTTCCATTTGAAGATAGTGTTAGTGTCGGGGCAAGATAGGTGCACTGTTTGCGCCAAACGTACCACTGGCTCAGAAATCATTTTGGACACACCCAATCGTACCACTAGGTGACGGGGCTCAAGTGGAAGGTCGTTTCGGTCCTTTCAGACATAGTGCTAATCTTGATGCAAGATAGGAGCACTGTTTGAGTTGAACATACCATTGGCTCAGAAATCGTTTTGGACGCACCCGATGGAACTCCAAGGCGACGTGGGTCATTTGGACTCTTGCTTCTTTCCATTTGGAGATAGTGTTAGTGTCGATGCTAGATAGGTGCACGGTTTGCGTCGAACGTACCATAGGCTTAGAAATCATTTTGGACGCACCCTATGGAACTCCTAGGTGACGTGGGTGATGTGGAATCTCTCTTCTTTCTGTTTGGAGACTGTGTTAGCGTTGGTGCAAGCTAGGTGCATGGTTTGCGCTAGATGTACCATAGGCTTAGAAATCATTTTGGAAGCACCTCATGGTACCACTTGGTGACTAGGGGCAAGTGGAAGCTCGTTTCGGTCCTTTTGGAGATAGTGCTAGTCTTGACGGAAGATAGGTGCATGGTTTGCGTCGAGCGTACCATAGGCTCGGAAATCATTTTGGATGCACCCGATGGAACACCTAGGTGGGGTCATGTGGAATCTCACTTCTTTCCATTTGAAGATAGTGTTAGTGTCGGGGCAAGATAGGTGCACTGTTTGTGCCAAACGTACCACTGGCTCAGAAATCATTGTGGACACACCCGATCGTACCACTAGATGACGGGGCTCAAGTGGAAGGTCATTTCGGTCCTTTCAGACATAGTGCTAATCTTGATGCAAGATAGGAGCACTGTTTGCGTTGAACATACCATTGGCTCGGAAATCGTTTTGGACGCACCCGATGGAACTCCAAGGCGACATGGGTCATTTGGACTCTCGCTTCTTTCCGTTTGGAGACAATGTTAGTGTCGATGCTAGAAAGGTGCACAGTTTGTGTCGAACGTACCATAGGCTCAGAAATCATCTTGGACGCACCCGATGGAACTTCTAGGTGACGTGGGTGATGTGGAATCTCTCTTCTTTCTGTTTGGAGACTGTGTTAGCGTCGGTGCAAGCTAGTTGCATGGTTTGCGCTAGATGTACCATAGGCTCAGAAATCGTTTTGGAAGCACCTCATGGTACCACTTGGTGACTAGGGGCAAGTGGAAGCTCGTTTTGGTCCTTTTGGAGATAGTGCTAATCTTGACGGAAGATAGGTGCACGGTTTGCGTCGAGCGTACCATAGGCTCGGAAATCATTTTGGACGCACCCGATGGAACACCTAGGTGGGGTCTTGTGGAATCTCACTTCTTTCCATTTGAAGATAGTGTTAGTGTTGGGGCAAGATAGGTGCACTGTTTGCGCCAAACGTACCATTGGCTCAGAAATCATTTTGGACACACCCGACCGTACCACAACGTGATGAGGCTCAAGTGGAAGCTCGTTTCGGTCCTTTCGGACATAGTGCCAATATTGACGTAAGATACGAGCACGGTTTGCGTCCAACATACCATTGGCTCAGAAATCATTTTATATGCACACGATGGAACACCTAATTGACGTGGGTCATTTGGACTCTTGCTTCTTTCTGTTTGGAGACATTGTTAGTGTCGATGCTAGATAGGTGCATGATTTGCGTTGAACGTACCATAGGCTCAGAAATCATTTTGGACGCGCCCGATGGAACTTCTAGGAGACATGGGTGATGTGGAAGCTCTCTTCTTTCTGTTTGGAGACTGTGTTAGCGTCGGTGCAAGCTAGGTGCATGGTTTGCGCTAGAGGTACCATATGCTCAGAAATTGTTTTAGACGCACCTCATGGTACCACTTGGTGACTAGGGGCAAGTGGAAGCTCGTTTCGGTCCTTTTGGAGATAGTGCTAATCTTAACGGAAGATAGGTGCACGGTTTGCGTCGAGCATACCATAGGCCCAGAAATCATTTTGGACGCACCCGATGGAACACCTAGGTGGGGTCATGTGGAATCTCACTTCTTTCCATTTGAAGATAGTGTTAGTGTCGAGGCAAGATAGGTGCACTATTTGCGCCAAACGTACCACTGGCTCAGAAATCATTTTGGACACACCCAATCGTACACTAGGTGACGGGGCTCAAGTGGAAGGTCGTTTCGGTCCTTTCAGACATAGTGCTAATCTTGATGCAAGATAGGAGCACTGTTTGAGTTGAACATACCATTGGCTCGGAAATCATTTTGGACGCACCCGATGGAACTCCAAGGTGACATGGGTCATTTGGACTCTCGCTTCTTTCCATTTTAGATAGTGTTAGTGTCGATGCTAGATAGGTGCACGGTTGGCGTCGAACGTACCATAGGCTTAGAAATCATTTTGGACGCACCCTATGGAACTCCTAGGTGACGTGGGTGATGTGGAATCTCTCTTCTTTCTGTTTGGAGACTGTGTTAGCGTTGGTGCAAGCTAGGTGCATGGTTTGCGCTTGATGTACCATAGGCTTAGAAATCATTTTGGAAGCACCTCATGGTACCACTTGGTGACTAGGGGCAAGTGGAAGCTCATTTCGGTCCTTTTGGAGATAGTGCTAATCTTGACGGAAGATAGGTGCATGGTTTGCGTCGAGCGTACCATAGGCTCGGAAATCATTTTGGACGCACCCGATGGAACACCTAGGTGGGGTCATGTGGAATCTCACTTCTTTCCATTTGAAGATAGTGTTAGTGTCAGGGCAAGATAGGTGCACTGTTTGTGCCAAACGTACCACTGGCTCAGAAATCATTTTGGACACACCTGATCGTACCACTAGATGACGGGGCTCAAGTGGAAGGTCGTTTCGGTCCTTTCGGACATAGTGCTAATCTTGATGCAAGATAGGAGCACTGTTTGCGTTGAACATACCATTGGCTCGGAAATCGTTTTGGACGCACCCGATGGAACTCCAAGGCGACATGGGTCATTTGGACTCTCGCTTCTTTCCGTTTGGAGACAGTGTTAGTGTCGATGCTAGAAAGGTGCACAGTTTGTGTCGAACGTACCATAGGCTCAGAAATCATCTTGGACGCACCCGATGGAACTTCTAGGTGACGTGGGTGATGTGGAATCTCTCTTCTTTCTGTTTGGAGACTGTGTTAGCGTCGGTGCAAGCTAGGTGCATGGTTTGCGCTAGATGTACCATAGGCTCAGAAATCGTTTTGGAAGCACCTCATGGTACCACTTGGTGACTAGGGGCAAGTGGAAGCTCGTTTCAGTCCTTTTGGAGATAGTGCTAATCTTGACGGAAGATAGGTGCACGGTTTGCATCGAGCGTACCATAGGCTCGGAAATCATTTTGGACGCACCCAATAGAACACCTAGGTGGGGTCTTGTGGAATCTCACTTCTTTCCATTTGAAGATAGTGTTAGTGTTGGGGCAAGATAGGTGCACTGTTTGCGCCAAACGTACCATTGGCTCAGAAATCATTTTGGACACACCCGACCGTACCACAACATGATGAGGCTCAAGTGGAAGCTCGTTTCGGTCCTTTCGGACATAGTGCCAATATTGACGTAAGATAGGAGCACGGTTTGCGTCCAACATACCATTGGCTCAGAAATCGTTTTATATGCACATGATGGAACACCTAATTGACGTGGGTCATTTGGACTCTCGCTTCTTTCTGTTTGGAGACATTGTTAGTGTCGATGCTAGATAGGTGCATGATTTGCGTTGAACGTACCATAGGCTCAGAAATCATTTTGGACGCGCCCGATGGAACTCCTAGGAGACATGGGTGATGTGGAAGCTCTCTTCTTTCTGTTTGGAGACTGTGTTAGCATCGGTGCAAGCTAGGTGCATGGTTTGCGCTAGAGGTACCATATGCTTAGAAATTGTTTTAGACGCACCTCATGGTACCACTTGGTGACTAGGGGCAAGTGGAAGCTCGTTTCGGTCCTTTTGGAGATAGTGCTAATCTTAACGGAAGATAGGTGCACGGTTTGCGTCGAGCATACCATAGGCTCGGAAATCATTTTGGACGCACCCGATCGAACACCTAGGTGGGGTCATGTGGAATCTCACTTCTTTCCATTTGAAGATAGTGTTAGTGTCGGGGCAAGATAGGTGCACTGTTTGCGCCAAACGTACCACTGGCTCAGAAATCATTTTGGACACACCCAATCGTACCACTAGGTGACGGGGCTCAAGTGGAAGGTCGTTTCGGTCCTTTCAGACATAGTGCTAATCTTGATGCAAGATAGGAGCACTGTTTGAGTTTAACATACCATTGGCTCAGAAATCGTTTTGGACGCACCCGATGGAACTCCAAGGCGACGTGGGTCATTTGGACTCTTGCTTCTTTCCATTTGGAGATAGTGTTAGTGTCGATGCTAGATAGGTGCATGGTTTGCGTCGAACGTACCATAGGCTTAGAAATCATTTTGGACGCACCCTATGGAACTCCTAGGTGACGTGGGTGATGTGGAATCTCTCTTCTTTCTGTTTGGAGACTGTGTTAGCGTTGGTGCAAGCTAGGTGCATGGTTTGCGCTAGATGTACCATAGGCTTAGAAATCATTTTGGAAGCACCTCATGGTACCACTTGGTGACTAGGGGCAAGTGGAAGCTCGTTTCGGTCCTTTTGGAGATAGTGCTAGTCTTGACGGAAGATAGGTGCATGGTTTGCGTCGAGCGTACCATAGGCTCGGAAATCATTTTGGATGCACCCGATGGAACACGTAGGTGGGGTCATGTGGAATCTCACTTCTTTCCATTTGAAGATAGTGTTAGTGTCGGGGCAAGATAGGTGCACTGTTTGTGCCAAACGTACCACTGGCTCAGAAATCATTGTGGACACACCCGATCGTACCACTAGATGATGGGGCTCAAGTGGAAGGTCGTTTCGGTCCTTTCAGACATAGTGCTAATCTTGATGCAAGATAGGAGCACTGTTTGTGTTGAACATACCATTGGCTCGAAAATCGTTTTGGACGCACCCGATGGAACTCCAAGGCGACATGGGTCATTTGGACTCTCGCTTCTTTCCGTTTGGAGACAATGTTAGTGTCGATGCTAGAAAGGTGCACAGTTTGTGTCGAACGTACCATAGGCTCAGAAATCATCTTGGACGCACCCGATGGAACTTCTAGGTGACGTGGGTGATGTGGAATCTCTCTTCTTTCTGTTTGGAGACTGTGTTAGCGTCGGTGCAAGCTAGTTGCATGGTTTGCGCTAGATGTACCATAGGCTCAGAAATCGTTTTGGAAGCACCTCATGGTACCACTTGGTGACTAGGGGCAAGTGGAAGCTCGTTTTGGTCCTTTTGGAGATAGTGCTAATCTTGACGAAAGATAGGTGCACAGTTTGCGTCGAGCGTACCATAGGCTCGGAAATCATTTTGGACGCACCCGATGGAACACCTAGGTGGGGTCTTGTGGAATCTCACTTCTTTCCATTTGAAGATAGTGTTAGTGTTGGGGCAAGATAGGTGCACTGTTTGCGCCAAACGTACCATTGGCTCAGAAATCATTTTGGACACACCCGACCGTACCACAACGTGATGAGGCTCAAGTGGAAGCTCGTTTCGGTCCTTTCGGACATAGTGCCAATATTGACGTAAGATACGAGCACGGTTTGCGTCCAACATACCATTGGCTCAGAAATCATTTTATATGCACACGATGGAACACCTAATTGACGTGGGTCATTTGGACTCTCGCTTCTTTCTGTTTGGAGACATTGTTAGTGTCGATGCTAGATAGGTGCATGATTTGCGTTGAACGTACCATAGGCTCAGAAATCATTTTGGACGCGCCCGATGGAACTTCTAGGAGACATGGGTGATGTGGAAGCTCTCTTCTTTCTGTTTGGAGACTGTGTTAGCGTCGGTGCAAGCTAGGTGCATGGTTTGCGCTAGAGGTACCATATGCTCAGAAATTGTTTTAGACGCACCTCATGGTACCACTTGGTGACTAGGGGCAAGTGGAAGCTCGTTTCGGTCCTTTTGGAGATAGTGCTAATCTTAACGGAAGATAGGTGCACGGTTTGCGTCGAGCATACCATAGGCCCAGAAATCATTTTGGACGCACCCGATGGAACACCTAGGTGGGGTCATGTGGAATCTCACTTCTTTCCATTTGAAGATAGTGTTAGTGTCGAGGCAAGATAGGTGCACTATTTGCGCCAAACATACCACTGGCTCAGAAATCATTTTGGACACACCCAATCGTACACTAGGTGATGGGGCTCAAGTGGAAGGTCGTTTCGGTCCTTTCAGACATAGTGCTAATCTTGATGCAAGATAGGAGCACTGTTTGAGTTGAACATACCATTGGCTCGGAAATCATTTTGGACGCACCCGATGGAACTCCAAGGCGACATGGGTCATTTGGACTCTCGCTTCTTTCCATTTGGAGATAGTGTTAGTGTCGATGCTAGATAGGTGCACGGTTGGCGTCGAACGTACCATAGGCTTAGAAATCATTTTGGACGCACCCTATGGAACTCCTAGGTGACATGGGTGATGTGGAATCTCTCTTCTTTCTGTTTGGAGACTGTGTTAGCGTTGGTGCAAGCTAGGTGCATGGTTTGCGCTTGATGTACCATAGGCTTAGAAATCATTTTGGAAGCACCTCATGGTACCACTTGGTGACTAGGGGCAAGTGGAAGCTCGTTTCGGTCCTTTTGGAGATAGTGCTAATCTTGACGGAAGATAGGTGCATGGTTTGCGTCGAGCGTACCATAGGCTCGGAAATCATTTTGGACGCACCCGATGGAACACCTAGGTGGGGTCATGTGGAATCTCACTTCTTTCCATTTGAAGATAGTGTTAGTGTCAGGGCAAGATAGGTGCACTGTTTGTGCCAAACGTACCACTGGCTCAGAAATCATTTTGGACACACCTGATCGTACCACTAGATGACAGGGCTCAAGTGGAAGGTCGTTTCGGTCCTTTCGGACATAGTGCTAATCTTGATGCAAGATAGGAGCACTGTTTGCGTTGAACATACCATTGGCTCGGAAATCGTTTTGGACGCACCCGATGGAACTCCAAGGCGACATGGGTCATTTGGACTCTCGCTTCTTTCCGTTTGGAGACAGTGTTAGTGTCGATGCTAGAAAGGTGCACAGTTTGTGTCGAACGTACCATAGGCTCAGAAATCATCTTGGACGCACCCGATGGAACTTCTAGGTGACGTGGGTGATGTGGAATCTCTCTTCTTTCTGTTTGGAGACTGTGTTAGCGTCGGTGCAAGCTAGGTGCATGGTTTGCGCTAGATGTACCATAGGCTCAGAAATCGTTTTGGAAGCACCTCATGGTACCACTTGGTGACTAGGGGCAAGTGGAAGCTCGTTTCAGTCCTTTTGGAGATAGTGCTAATCTTGACGGAAGATAGGTGCACGGTTTGCGTCGAGCGTACCATAGGCTCGGAAATCATTTTGGACGCACCCAATAGAACACCTAGGTGGGGTCTTGTGGAATCTCACTTCTTTCCATTTGAAGATAGTGTTAGTGTTGGGGCAAGATAGGTGCACTGTTTGCGCCAAACGTACCATTGGCTCAGAAATCATTTTGGACACACCCGACCGTACCACAACATGATGAGGCTCAAGTGGAAGCTCGTTTCGGTCCTTTCGGACATAGTGCCAATATTGACGTAAGATAGGAGCACGGTTTGCGTCCAACATACCATTGGCTCAGAAATCGTTTTATATGCACACGATGGAACACCTAATTGACGTGGGTCCTCTCTTCTTTCTATCGGGTGCATCCAAAATGATTTCCGAGCCTATGGTACGCTCGACGCAAACCATGCACCTATCTTCCGTCAAGATTAGCACTATCTCCAAAAGGACCAAAACGAGCTTCCACTTCGCCCTAGTCACCAAGTGGTACCATGAGGTGCTTCCAAAACGATTTATGAGCCTATGGTACATCTAGCGCAAACCATGCACCTAGCTTGCACCGACGCTAACACAGTCTCCAAACAGAAAGAAGAGAGATTCCACATCACCCACGTCACCTAGGAGTTCCATCGGGTGCGTCCAAAATGATTTCTGAGCATATGGTACGTTCGACGCAAACCGTGCACCTATCTAGCATCGACACTAACACTGTCTCCAAATGGAAAGAAGCAAGAGTCCAAATGACCCACATCGCCTTGGAGTTCCATCGGGTGCGTCCAAAATGATTTCCGAGCCAATGGTATGTTCAACTCAAACAGTGCTCCTATCTTGCATCAAGATTAGCACTATGTCTGAAAGGACCGAAACGACCTTCCACTTGAGCCCCGTCACCTAGTGGTACGATTGGGTGTGTCCAAAATGATTTCTGAGCCAGTGGTACGCTTGGCGCAAACAGTGCACCTATCTTGCCCCAACACTAACACCATCTTCAAATGGAAAGAAGTGAGATTCCACATGACCCCACCTAGGTGTTCCATCGGGAGTGTCCAAAATGATTTCCGAGCCTATGGTATGCTCGACGCAAATCGTGCACCTATCTTCCGTTAAGATTAGCACTATCTCCAAAAGGACCGAAACGAGCTTCCACTTGCCCCTAGTCACCAAGTGGTACCATGAGGTGCGTCTAAAACAATTTCTGAGCATATGGTACCTCTAGCGCAAACCATGCACCTAGCTTGCACCGACGCTAACACAGTCTCCAAACAGAAAGAAGAGAGCTTCCACATCACCCATGTCTCCTAGGAGTTCCATCGGGCGCGTCCAAAATGATTTCTGAGCCTATGGTACGTTCAACGCAAATCATGCACCTATCTAGCATCGACACTAACAATGTCTCCAAACAGAAAGAAGCGAGAGTCCAAATGACCCACGTCAATTAGGTGTTCCATCGTGTGCATATAAAACGATTTCTGAGCCAATGGTATGTTGTGATGAGGACATCAACACCGATCATACATCCACGCCGTCCACGCCGACACCTGCTGGTCCTATTACCCGTGCTCGTGCTCGAACACTTAATCATCAAGTGAGTTCCTTCTTGAGCTCTTGTCCATCCTGTTTAGATCTTGGAGACACGTGCACTCTTGTTTTGATTAGGAATCAAGGAGAAGACCGAAAGGGAAAAGGACTCGCGTAGGCTGGATTCGGACTGCAGCACACCTCCAACTTGCGACGGTCGCCACGGTTACATACGGAGTCGGATTGGGGTGATTCAGGACTTGTTGGAAAGCTAATAAAGTCTACTTTCATACGGATCTGACCTCATACTCATACCTGCTCATAAACGGCGTCAACAGCCCAAAAATCACCGAGAGGTCTATTCTGTCCAGGGTGCTGCGCCACCTTAAGTTAGCCCAATGGGCTTGTATCGTTTAGAGTCCAGTAGGGATGCGTCCTAGGGTTGGAGCACGACCCAAACTCTCTTGTGGTCGTCCTCCACACGTCATATACCCCTTAGCCGCCACTAGGAACACTTGGGTTTTGTTTAGATCAAGTTTAGCCTTTGCTACTTGCTTGTAGGCGCGCGTGCTGATCCAGCCGCCCATCTCCTTGTCTTCGGAACCCCACTCAAAATAAGATTCAGTTTGAGGCTTTCAATTCCATCTTGCAAATTCAGTGCTTGTTTCCTTGTTCTTGCTAGTTCTTCGATTGCTTGCAGGACGGGAACCCTAGTGGCTGGTTGTCGCGCTCCACAAGATCGTGACGGCCTTTGGAGGTGGTGTATCGGTTGCTAAGGCGCGGTCTTGGAAGGCTGTAGTCGGGCCGTGAACGTCATCTCCATCCACCAAATCGAGTGATCTCACGCCTCTCATCAAAAGATCGTCCATAAACCCTAGCGGGTTCATATCAATTGGTAATCAGAGCAAGGTTTATCGGTGAGAGATTTGTAATTCTTCGCTGTTTTTATTTTTCCTACAGTCCAAAAAAGCCAAAAAAAATAGTAGATTAGTTTCCTACAATCCTATAGACCTTTGGGCCGTGGCTAGTGCTACCTAGTTAGGGCTTGTTGAGTCGTCGGTTGCATCGGTTGTGTCAAGTTGCTGGTCTTAGTTTTAGTCCTTTAGAGTTTCGAGTTCTTGTCACGTTCTATCACAACACGCGCTATCATATAGTCTCTCTGTTGGCCGAATCCAAGTAGGGTTTGAAGTTTGAATCGGACAAGGAATCGGCTGTTCCTCTCTATTGGCCGAATCCAAGTAGGTTTTCAAGTTTGAGTCGGATCAAGGAATCGGGTATTCCTCGCTGTTGGCCAAGTCCGAGTAGAATTGGAAGTTCCAATCGGATGAGGAATCAGTTCACCCTGTGCTACAAATATCAAACGAAGCACGCAGCAAGTATTCATATCTAAACGAGTGGCTTACTCTAGAGAGAGAGAGAGAGAGAGTATCTTTTTTTTACCGGAATACCCCTGCCCTTTTGGAAAAAGTGTGTGTGCTGAGTTACTCTTTGGGAGTGTTCTTGTTCATATAATCAGTTTTGAGTGCCCCCTGAAAAAAAAATATATTCAAAAAAAAAGAAAAAAAAGAAAAAAAAAAGAGAAAGAAGCAAAAGAAAAAAAAAGAGAAAGGGGCTGATCTTAGAGATTTTTCGTTCACTTTGGGTGGTGTGTTGTGCTCTCCTTTGTGTCCAGGCTCGCGTCTCTAGCACGGTCTAGACTAGGACCAGCACAGTACCACCGGTTGAACGATTATTCAGCTTGCTTTTTGTAACTAACGTGGTGCTAGTTCGTTCCTTGTTTCAGCCCACCTATAGCTCCACATATTCTACAGCTTGACAGGTCTCGTGCTGCGGCACCGATACACTTCATCCATTGCTGCAGACTTGTTGGTAGATGACCCCTCCTGTCGAGCAAGGTAAGAACTGGTAAGAACTTGTGTAATAGGTGGAGAGTGAGCGACTTGCTGTAGCTACATCCTAGTAGTTGTAGGGCTTTTATTTCTTCACTTGTCTTCTTGTTGTCTTTGTCTTTGAACCATGCCAGGGACCGACGAAGATAACCAAATTCCCCATTCGCCTCGCACAAAGGGCATCATACAACATTTTGAAAGGAAAGTGAAGTTGCACACGGAGGGACTTGATAATGACTTGCAGGTGACAAATGACAAACTTGGGCAGTTGGAGGCTACACAGATTGTCGCAAACAACAAGCTTGCAGGTTTGGAGCAGTCCATTGCTAGTGTGGACAAAAGCCTTGCTGCTCTGCTGAGGCGTTTTGATGACCTCCACAACAATGATAAAGACCAGCATAAAGAAGAAAAGAAGGAGGAAGATCGAGAGGATGGTAGTTATGATGAAGAATACACAGGTGATACTGAACATGATGATCGAGACACTCGTGATCGACGTCGCCTACGTCACAACCGTAGAGGTATGGGTGGCCGCCGCCGACGCGAGGTACACAATAATGATGATGCTTTCAGTAAGATTAAATTTAAAATACCTCCTTTTGATGGTAAATATGACCCTGATGCATACATTACTTGGGAGATTGCTGTTGATCAAAAGTTTGCATGCCATGAATTTCCTGAGAACACACGTGTTAGGGCTGCTACTAGTGAGTTCACAGATTTTGCTTCTGTTTGGTGGATTGAATATGGCAAGAAAAATCCTAATAACATACCTAAAACTTGGGATGCGCTGAAACGAGCCATGAGAGCTAGATTTGTCCCATCTTACTATGCCCGTGATATGATAAATAAGTTGCAGCAATTAAGACAAGGTTCTAAAAGTGTAGAAGAATACTATCAGGAATTACAAACGGGTATGTTGCGTTGTAAATTAGAGGAGGATGAGGAACCTGCTATGGCTAGATTTTTAGGTGGGTTAAATCGGGAAATTCAGGATATCCTCGCTTACAAAGAATACAATAACGTAACCAAACTGTTTCATCTTGCTTGTAAAGCTGAACGGGAAGTGCAGGGACGACGTGCTAGCACAAGGACTAATGTTTCTGCAGGGAAAGCTAGTTCATGGCAGCCGCGCACATCTACAACTCCGTCTACATGTACTCCTACGCCATCATCTAGTGATAAGACTCGAGCTGCCCCCACCAATTCAGTAGCGAAGACAGCGCAAAAGCCGGCTGCGAGTACTTCATCCGTGGCATCGACAGGTAGAACAAGCAACATACAATGTCATCGGTGCAAGGGATATGGCCATATGATGCGTGACTGCCCAAACAAGCGTGTTATGATTGTCAAAGATGATGGTGAGTGTTCATCTGCTAGTGATTTTGATGAAGATACACTTGCATTGCTTGCGGCTGACTATGCAGGTAGTGAGGAACACATAGAAGAACACATTAATGCAGGTGACGCGGAGCACTATGAGAGCTTGATTGTACAGCGAGTGCTTAGTGCACAAATGGAGAAGGCGGAGCAAAATCAGCGACACACTTTATTCCAAACAAAGTGTGTCATCAAGGAGCGTTCGTGCCGCATGATCATTGATGGAGGTAGCTGCAACAACTTGGCAAGTAGCGACATGGTACAGAAGCTCGCCCTCACCACCAAACCACACCCCCATCCCTACTACATCCAATGGCTGAACAACAGTGGTAAGGCAAAGGTAACGAGACTGGTGCGAATCGATTTTGCCATCGGATCATACAAAGATATTGTTGAATGTGATGTTGTGCCTATGCAAGCTTGCAATATTCTGCTAGGTAGACCATGGCAATTTGATAGAGATTGGATGCATCATGGTAGATCAAATCAATATTCGTTTCTTTACCATGATCGAAAAATTGTGTTGCATCCTATGTCTCCTGAAGCTATTATGAAATCTGATGTTACTAAGGCTGCAAAAGCAAAGAGCGAGAGTGACAAATCTGTTGTTGATGACAAAGATGAGATAAAATTGAAAGGACGTTGTATGCTTGCTACAAAATCTGATATTAATGAGTTCAATGCATCCACCTCTGTTGCTTATGCTTTGGTATGCAAGGATGCTTTCATTTCATTTGAGGATATGCAACGTTCTTTGCCCCCTGCTGTTGCTAACATTTTGCAGGAGTATTCTGATGTATTCCCCATTGAGATACCAGTGGGGCTGCCACCAATACGAGGGATTGAGCACCAAATTGATCTTATCCCTGGAGCATCTTTGCCAAACCGTGCGCCATACAGGACCAATCCGGAGGAAACGAAGGAAATTCAGCGACAAGTGCAAGAACTACTAGACAAAGGTTATGTGCGTGAGTCTCTTAGTCCTTGTGCTGTTCCTATGATTTTAGTGCCTAAGAAAGATGGAACATGGCGCATGTGTGTTGATTGTAGGGCTATTAATAATATCACCATTCGATATCGACACCCTATTCCACGACTAGATGATATGCTTGATGAATTGAGTGGTGCTGTTGTGTTTTCAAAGGTTGATTTGCGTAGTGGGTACCACCAGATTCGTATGAAATTGGGAGATGAATGGAAAACTGCTTTCAAAACCAAGTTCGGTCTATATGAGTGGTTAGTCATGCCTTTTGGGTTAACTAATGCACCTAGTACTTTCATGAGATTAATGAACGAGGTTTTGCGTGCTTTCATTGGGAAATTTGTTGTCGTCTACTTTGATGATATACTGATTTATAGCAAATCCATGGATGAACACCTTGATCACTTACGTGCTGTTTTCAATGCTCTACGTGATGCACGTTTGTTTGGTAACCTTGAGAAGTGCACTTTCTGCACCGATCGAGTATCGTTTCTTGGCTATGTTGTCACTCCACAGGGAATTGAGGTTGATAAAGCCAAGGTGGAAGCTATACAAGGATGGCCTGTACCCATGATAGTCACACAAGTGCGGAGTTTCCTAGGACTTGCTGGTTTCTATCGCCGTTTTGTGAAGGACTTCAGCACCATTGCTGCACCATTGAATGAGCTTACAAAGAAGGGAGTGCCCTTTTCTTGGGGCAAAGCACAAGAGCACGCCTTCCATGTGCTGAAAGATAAGTTAACACATGCACCTCTACTCCAACTCCCTGATTTTAATAAGACTTTCGAGCTTGAATGTGATGCGAGTGGAATTGGATTGGGTGGAGTTTTGTTACAAGAAGGAAAACCTGTTGCATACTTTAGTGAGAAATTGAGCGGGCCTATTCTTAATTATTCTACATATGATAAGGAATTATATGCTCTAGTGTGGACATTAGAAACATGGCAGCATTATTTGTGGCCCAAAGAATTTGTTATACATTCTGATCATGAATCTTTGAAGCATATTCGTAGTCAAGGAAAACTGAATCGTAGACATGCAAAATGGGTTGAATTTATTGAATCTTTTCCTTATGTTATCAAACACAAGAAAGGGAAGGATAATATCATTGCAGATGCATTGTCTAGGAGATATACTTTGCTGAATCAACTTGATTACAAGATCTTTGGGTTAGAAACAATTAAAGACCGATATGCTCATGATGCTGATTTTAAAGAAGTGCTGCTGCATTGTAAAGATGGGAAAACATGGAACAAATTCATCCTCAATGATGGGTTTGTGTTTAGAGCTAACAAGCTATGCATTCCAGCTAGCTCCGTTCGCTTGTTGTTGCTGCAGGAAGCGCATGGAGGTGGCTTGATGGGGCATTTTGGAGCAAAGAAGACGGAGGACATTCTTGCTGGTCATTTCTTTTGGCCAAAGATGCGACGAGACGTGGAGAGATTTGTTGCTCGCTACACAACATGTCAAAAGGCTAAGTCCCGGTTGAATCCACACGGTTTGTATATGCCTCTTCCTGTTCCTAGTGCTCCTTGGGAGGATATTTCTATGGATTTTGTGTTGGGATTGCCACGGACTAGGAAAGGGCGAGATAGTGTTTTTGTGGTTGTGGATCGATTCTCTAAAATGGCACATTTCATACCATGTCATAAAACTGATGATGCTACAAATATTGCTGATTTGTTCTTTCGAGAAGTTGTTCGCTTGCATGGTGTGCCAAATACAATTGTTTCTGATCGTGATGCTAAATTTCTTAGCCATTTTTGGAGAACTTTATGGGCCAAATTGGGGACTAAGCTTTTATTTTCCACCACTTGTCACCCCCAAACTGATGGTCAAACTGAAGTTGTGAATAGAACTTTGTCTACTATGTTAAGGACTGTTTTAAAGAAGAATATTAAGATGTGGGAAGATTGTTTGCCTCATATTGAGTTTGCTTATAATCGTTCGCTGCATTCTACTACGAAGATGTGTCCCTTTGAGATTGTTTATGGCTTGTTACCACGTGCTCCTATTGATTTAATGCCATTGCCAAGTTCTGAAAAGTTGAATTTTGATGCTAAGCAACGTGCTGAATTGATGCTAAAACTACATGAAACCACTAAAGAAAACATAGAGCGCATGAATGCTAAGTACAAATTTGCTGGAGATAAAGGTAGAAGGGAATTGATTCTTGAACCTAGAGATTTGGTTTGGTTGCATTTGCGAAAGGATAGGTTTCCTGAATTAAGAAAATCTAAATTGATGCCTAGAGCGGATGGTCCTTTTAAAGTGATGCAACGAATAAAAGAGAATGCATATAAGCTTGATCTTCCTGCAGATTTTGGGGTTAGTCCCACATTTAACATTGCAGATTTGAAGCCTTATTTGGGTGAGGAAGATGAGCTTGAGTCGAGGACGACTCAAATTCAAGAAAGGGAGGATGATGAGGACATCAACACCGATCATACATCCACGCCGTCCACGCCGACACCTGCTGGTCCTATTACCCGTGCTCGTGCTCAAACACTTAATCATCAAGTGAGTTCCTTCTTGAGCTCTTGTCCATCCTGTTTAGATCTTGGAGACACGTGCACTCTTGTTTTGATTAGGAATCAAGGAGAAGACCGAAAGGGAAAAGGACTCGCGTAGGCTGGATTCGGACTGCAGCACACCTCCAACTTGCGACGGTCGCCACGGTTACATATGGAGTCGGATTGGGGTGATTCTGGACTTGTTGGAAAGCTAATAAAGTCTACTTTCATAGGGATCTGACCTCATACTCATACCTGCTCATAAACGGCGTCAACAGCCCAAAAATCACAGAGAGGTCTATTCTGTCCAGGGTGCTGCGCCACCTTAAGTTAGCCCAATGGGCTTGTATCGTTTAGAGTCCAGTAGGGACGCGTCCTAGGGTTGGAGCACGACCCAAACTCTCTTGTGGTCGTCCTCCACACGTCATATACCCCTTAGCCGCCACCAGGAACACTTAGGTTTTGTTTAGATCAAGTTTAGCCTTTGCTACTTGCTTGTAGGCGCGCGTGCTGATCCAGCCGCCCGTCTCCTTGTCTTCGGAACCCCACTCAAAATAAGATTCAGTTTGAGGCTTTCAATTCCATCTTGCAAATTCAGTGCTTGTTTCCTTGTTCTTGCTAGTTCTTCGATTGCTTGCAGGACGGGAGCCCTAGTGGCTGGTTGTCGCGCTCCACAAGATCGTGACGACTTTTGGAGGTGGTGTATCGGTTGCTAAGGCGCGGTCTTGGAAGGCTGTAGTCGGGCCATGAACGTCATCTCCATCCACCAAATCGAGTGATCTCACGCCTCTCATCGAAAGATCGTCCATAAACCCTAGCGGGTTCATATCATTTCTGTTTGGAGACTGTGTTAGCGTCGGTGCAAGCTAGGTGCAAGGTTTGCGCTAGATGTACCATAGGCTCAGAAATTGTTTTGGAAGCACCTCATGGTACCACTTGGTGACTAGGGGCAAGTGGAAGCTCGTTTCAGTCCTTTTGGAGATAGTGCTAAACTTGACGGAAGATAGGTGCACGGTTTGCGTCGAGCGTACCATAGGCTCGGAAATCATTTTGGACGCACCCGATAGAACACCTAGGTGGGGTCATGTGGAATCTCACTTCTTTCCATTTGAAGATAGTGTTAGTGTTGGGGCAAGATTGGTGCACTGTTTGCGCCAAACGTACCATTGGCTCAGAAATCATTTTAGACACACCCGATCGTACCACTAGGTGACGGGGCTCAAGTGGAAGGTCATTTCGGTCCTTTCGGACATAGTGCTAATCTTGATGCAAGATAGGAGCACTGTTTGCGTTGAACATACCATTGGCTCGGAAATCGTTTTGGACGCACCCGATGGAACTATAAGGCGACGTGGGTAATTTGGACTCTCGCTTCTTTCCGTTTGGAGATAGTGTTAGTGTCGATGCTAGATAGGTGCACGGTTTGCATCGAACGTACCATAGGCTCAGAAATCATTTTGGATGCACCCGATGGAACTCCTAGGTGACGTGGGTGATGTGGAATCTCTCTTCTTTCTGTTTGGAGACTGTGTTAGCGTCAGTGCAAGCTAGGTGCATGGTTTGCGCTAGATGTACCATAGGCTTAGAAATCGTTTTGGAAGCACCTCATGGTACCACTTGGTGACTAGGGGCAAGCGGAAGCTCGTTTCGGTCCTTTTGGAGATAGTGCTAATCTTGACGGAAGATAGGTGCACGGTTTGCGTCGAGCGTACCATAGGCTCGGAAATCATTTTGGACGCACCCGATAGAACACCTAGGTGGGGTCTTGTGGAATCTCACTTCTTTCCATTAGAAGATAGTGTTAGTGTTGGGGCAAGATAGGTGCACTGTTTGCGCCAAATGTACCACTGGCTCATAAATCATTTTGGACACACCCAATCGTACCACTAGGTGACGGGGCTCAAGTGGAAGGTCGTTTCGGTCCTTTCGGACATAGTGCTAATCTTGATGCAAGATTGGAGCACTATTTGCGTCGAACATACCATTGGCTCGGAAATCATTTTGGACGCACCCGATGGAACTCCTAGGCGACGTGGGTCATTTGGACTCTTGCTTCTTTCCGTTTGGAGACAGTGTTAGTGTCAATCCTAGATAGGTGCACGGTTTGCGTCGAACGTACGATAGGCTCAAAAATCATTTTGGATGCACCTGTTGGAACACCTAGGTGACGTGGGTGATGTGGAATCTCTCTTATTTCTGTTTGGAGACAGTGTTAGCATCGGTGCAAGCTAGGTGCATGGTTTGCACTAGATGTACCATAGGCTCAGAAATCGTTTTGGACGCACCTGATAGTACCACTAGGTGACTAGGGTCAAGTGGAAGCTCATTTCAGTCCTTTTGGAGATAGTGCTAATCTTGACAGAAGATAGGTGCACGGTTTGCGTCGAGCATACCATAGGCTCGTAAATCATTTTGGACGCACCTGATGGAAGTCCTAATTGACGTGGGTCAGGTGGAATCTCACTTCTTTCCATTTGGAGACAGTGTTAGTGTCGGTGCAAGATAGGTGCACAGTTGGCGCCAAACGTAACATCAGCTCAGAAATCATTTTGGACGCACCTGATCGTACCACAACGTGACGAGGCTCAAGTGGAAGCTCGTTTCGGTCCTTTCGGACATAGTGCCAATCTTGACGTAAGATAGGAGCACGGTTTGCGTTGAACATACCATTGGCTCAGAAATCGTTTTATATGCACACGATGGAATGCCTAGGTGACGTGGGTCATTTGGACTCTCGCTTCTTTCTGTTTGGAGACATTGTTAGTGTCGATGCTAGATAGGTGCACGATTTGCGTTGAACGTACCATAGGCTCAGAAATCATTTTGGACGCGCCCGATGGAACTCCTAGGAGACATGGGTGATGTGGAAGCTCTCTTCTTTCTGTTTGGAGACTGTGTTTGCGTCGGTGCAAGCTAGGTGCATGGTTTGCGCTAGAGGTACCATATGCTCAGAAATTATTTTAGACGCACCTCATGGTACCACTTGGTGACTAGGGGCAAGTGGAAGCTCGTTTCGGTCGTTTTGGAGATAGTGCTAATCTTGACGGAAGATAGGTGCACGGTTTGCGTCGAGCATACCATAGGCTCGGAAATCATTTTGGATGCACCAAATGGAACACCTAGGTGGGGTCATGTGGAATCTGACTTCTTTCCATTTGAAGATAGTGTTAGTGTCGGGGCAAGATAGGTGCACTGTTTACGCTAAACGTACCACTGGCTCATAAATCATTTTGGACACACCTGATCGTACCACTAGATGATGGGGCTCAAGTGGAAGGTTGTTTCGGTCCTTTCAAACATAGTGCTAATCTTGATGCAAGATAGGAGCACTATTTGCGTTGAACATACCATTGGCTCGGAAATCGTTTTGGACGCACCCGATGGATCTCCAAAGCGATGTGGGTCATTTGGACTCTCGCTTCTTTCCGTTTGGAGACAGTGTTAGTGTCGATGCTAGATAGGTGCATGGTTTGCGTCGAACGTACCATATGCTCAGAAATCATTTTGGACGCACCCGATGGAACTCCTAGGTGACGTGGGTGATGTGGAATCTCTCTTCTTTCTGTTTGGAGACTGTGTTAGCGTCGGTGCAAGCTAGGTGCATGGTTTGCGCTAGATGTACCATAGGCTCAGAAATCATTTTGGAAGCACCTCATGGTACCACTTGGTGACTAGGGGCAAGTGGAAGCTCGTTTTGGTCCTTTTGGACATAGTGCTAATCTTGACGGAAGATAGGTGCATGGTTTGCGTCGAGCGTACAATAGGCTCGGAAATCATTTTGGACGCACCCGATAGAACACCTAGGTGGGGTCATGTGGAATCTCACTTCTTTCCATTTGAAGATAGTGTTAGTGTTGGGGCAAGATAGGTGCACTGTTTGCGCCAAACGTACCATTGGCTCAGAAATCATTTTGGACACACCCGATCGTACCACTAGGTGACAGGGCTCAAGTGGAAGGTCATTTTGGTCCTTTTGGACATAGTGCTAATCTTGATGCAAGATAGGAGCACTGTTTGCGTCGAACATACCATTGGCTCGGAAATCATTTTGGACGCACCCGATGGAACTCCTAGGCGACGTGGGTCATTTGGACTCTTGCTTCTTTCCATTTGGAGACAGTGTTAGTGTCGATGCTAGATAGGTGCACGGTTTGCGTCGAACGTACCATAGGCTCAAAAATCGTTTTGGACGCACCCGTTGGAACTCCTAGGTGACGCGGGTGATGTGGAATCTCTCTTATTTCTGTTTGGAGACAGTGTTAGCGTCGGTGCAAGCTAGATGCATGGTTTGCACTAGATGTACCATAGGCTCAAAAATCGTTTTGGACGCACCTGATGGTACCACTAGGTCACTAGGGTCAAGTGGAAGCTCATTTTGGTCCTTTTGGAGATAGTGCTAATCTTGACGGAAGATAGGTGCACGGTTTGCATCGAGCGTACCATAGGCTCGTAAATCATTTTGGATGCACCTGATGGAAGTCCTAATTGACGTGGGTCAGGTGGAATCTCACTTCTTTCCATTTGGAGACAGTGTTAGTGTCGGGGCAAGATAGTTGCACTTTTTGTGCCAAACGTACCACTGGCTCAGAAATCATTTTGGACACACCCAATCGTACCACTTGGTGACGGGGCTCAAGTGGAATGTCATTTCGGTCCTTTCGGACATAGTGCTAATCTTGATGCAAGATAGGAGCACTGTTTGCGTTGAACATACCATTAGCTCGGAAATCATTTTGGACGCACCCGATGGAACTCCAAGGCAACGTGGGTCATTTGGACTCGCTTCTTTCTGTTTGGAGACAGTGTAAGTGTCGATGCTAGATAGGTGCACGGTTTGCGTCGAACGTACCATAGGCTTAGAAATCATTTTGGACGCACCCGATGGAACTCATAGGTGACGTGGGTGATGTGGAATCTCTCTTCTTTCTGTTTGGAGACTGTGTTAGCGTCGGTGCAAGCTAGGTGCATGGTTTGCGCTAGATGTACCATAGGCTTAGAAATCATTTTGGAAGCACCTCATGGTACCACTTGGTGACTAGGGGCAAGTGGAAGCTCGTTTCGGTCCTTTTGGAGATAGTGCTAATCTTGACGGAAGATAGGTGCACGGTTTGCGTCGAGCGTACCATAGGCTCGGAAATCATTTTGGACGCACCCGATGGAACACCTAGGTGGGGTCATGTGGAATCTCACTTCTTTCCATTTGAAGATAGTGTTAGTGTCGGGGAAAGATAGGTGCACTATTTGCGCCAAACGTACCACTGGCTCAGAAATCATTTTGGACACACCCGATCGTACCACTAGATGACGGGGCTCAAGTGGAAGGTCATTTCAGTCCTTTCGGACATAGTGCTAATCTTGATGCAAGATAGGAGCACTGTTTGCGTTGAACATACCATTGGCTCAGAAATCGTTTTGGACGCACCCGATGGAACTCCAAGGTGACGTGGGTCATTTGGACTCTCGCTTCTTTCCGTTTGGAGACAGTGTTAGTGTCGATGCTAGATAGGTGCACGGTTTGCGTCGAACGTACCATAGGCTTAGAAATCATTTTGGACGCACCCGATGGAATTCCTAGGTGACGTGGGTGATGTGGAATCTCTCTTCTTTCTGTTTGGAGACTATGTTAGCGTCGGTGCAAGCTAGGTGCATGGTTTGCGCTAGATGTACCATAGCTCAAAATCATTTTGGAAGCACCTCATGGTACCACTTGGTGACTAGGAGCAAGCGGAAGCTCGTTTCGGTCCTTTTGGAGATAGTGCTAATCTTGACGGAAGATAGGTGCACGGTTTGCGTTGAGCGTACCATAGGCTCGGAAATCATTTTGGACGCACCCGATAGAACACCTAGGTGGGGTCATGTGGAATCTCACTTCTTTCCATTAGAAGATAGTGTTAGTGTTGGGGCAAGATAGGTGCACTGTTTGCGCCAAACGTACCATTGGCTCAGAAATCATTTTGGACACACCCGATCGTACCACTAGGTGACGGGGCTCAAGTGGAAGGTCATTTCGGTCCTTTTAGACATAGTGCTAATCTTGATGCAAGATAGGAGCACTGTTTGCGTCGAACATACCATTGGCTCGAAAATCGTTTTGGACGCACCCGATGGAACTCCTAGGCGACGTGGGTCATTTGGACTCTCGCTTCTTTCCATTTGGAGATAGTGTTAGTGTCAATGCTAGATAGGTGCACGGTTTGCGTCGAACGTACGATAGGCTCTAAAATCATTTTGGAGGCACATGTTGGAACTCCTAGGTGACGTGGGTGATGTGGAATCTCTCTTATTTCTATTTGGAGACAGTGTGAGCATCGGTGCAAGCTAGGTGCATGGTTTGCACTAGATGTACCATAGGCTTAGAAATCGTTTTGGACGCACCTGATGGTACCACTAGGTGACTAGGGTCAAGTGGAAGCTCACTTTGGTCCATTCGAAGATAGTGCTAATCTTGACGGAAGATAGGTGCACGGTTTGCGTCGAGCGTACCATAGGCTCGCAAATCATTTTGAACCCACCCGATGGAAGTCCTAATTGACGTGGGTCAGGTGGAATCTCACTTCTTTCCATTTGGAGACAGTGTTAGTGTCGGTACAAGATAGCACAGTTTGCGCCAAATGTACCATCGGCTCAGAAATCATTTTGGACGCAACCGATCGTACCACAAGGCAGTGTTTTCCTAAACGCTAAATGGTAAACAGTCGGTCACCTACCGTTTAGCCATTATTCGGGCAAAACATCCCATTAAACGGGCTAAATGGCCAATTAAACGGGGTAAACGGGTGATTAAACGGAAACGGCGCACCACCATGTAGCGTTTACACGGTGTTTAAACGGGCTAAACGACCATTTAGGCGAACAGTGCCACAAGGTGACGAGGGACATTGTGCTAATCTTGACGCAAGATAGGGGCACGGTTTGCGTCGAACATACCATTGGCTCAGAAATCGTTTTGGATGAATTCGATGGAACGCCTAGGTGATGTGGGTCATTTGGACTCTCGCTCCTTTCTGTTTGGAGACATTGTTAGTGTCGATGCTACATAAGTGCACGGTTTGCGTCGAACGTACCATAGGCTTAGAAATCATTTTGGACGCACCCGATGGAACTCCTAGGTGACGTGGGTGATGTGGAATCTCTCTTCTTTCTTGATATGAACCCGCTAGGGTTGATCCCGATCCTTCGATGAGAGAAGGTGGATAACTCGATTTGGGGATGGAGATGACGTTCACGGCCCAACTACAACCATCCAAGGATGCTGCGCCTTAGCTACCGATACACCACCTCCAACGGCCGTCGTGATCTTGTGGAGCACGATCAACCAAACCACTAGGGTGATTCCTGCAAGCAATCGAGGAACAAGCAAGAACAAGTAGAACAAGCAACTCAATTGCAAATATGGAGATGAAAAAACCAATCTGAACTCACAAAGTTGGGGTTCTAAATCAAGTAGAACGGATGGTCTAGTCAACACACGCGTCAATAAGGAAATAGCAATGGCTAAACTTTCAACAAACAAAACCATCATATAACGGCAAGTGTTGAATGTCATCCTGAATATGAGGCTCTAGTTTCAACAGCTCAAAAATCTCCATATCACCTGCCATGATTAGTAGAAAACAAGAAACACAAAAATAATATGTATCCTCCTATCAACTACTAGGATATGTCGGATGTAATTCTCTCAAACTCAACTTGTTAAAATAAGCCCTTACAAGTTCTTACCAAGCCAAACAGGAGGTGACGGCAACCAACAAGTCTACAACCGTAGAGTGAAGTGTATCGGTGCCGCAACAACAACACCTGTCAAGTTGTAGTCGAAATATGTGGAGCTATAGATGGGCGAAAGCAAGAAAGTACTAGCACCACGTTAGTCACAACAAGCAAGCTGAATAATCGTTCAACGGCGGTACTATGCTGGTTCTAGGCTAAACCATGCTAGAGACGTGAGCCTAGGCACAAAGGTAGTCACTGAGAAAGAACAACTAGCACAGCATGAAGAAAACAACAGATTCAGCCCCTTCTTTCTTCTCCTTCTCGTCTTTTTTTTCTTCTTTTTCTTTGTTTTTTTTGCAGAGGCCTAAATATTTTATTTGGTACTATGACAACCCAAACAATAAGGCTATTATACACAGCCCCTTCGAATTCAGATTTAATAACTCTTGTTAATACTGCAGATGCTGAAATCTCTAAGATGATTGTGGAGTGCTCAGATCGAATTTTGCTGCAAGGTCAGATCTGTTGGAAAGAAGACAACTTCAAGTTTCCAGATTGTATTTAAACTCCCAAATCGGACATCATATGGATCCGTGGTGGCAGAAATGCAGCAACGATGTATATGGTGATGGTGGATCTCGTGGTGACCAAAACGTGATAGAACTCAAAACTCTAAAGGAATAGACACTAAGACCAGCAACTCGACACAACCGATGCAACTGAAAACTCAACAAGCCCTAACTAAGCAGTGCTAGCAAAGGCTCAAAGGGTTTATAGGATTGTGGGTAAACCAATCTATTTTTTTGGCTTTTCTGGACTATAGGAAAAATTAAAAAAACAGCGAAGGATTCGAAGTCTCTCACCGATAAACCTTGCTCTGATTACCAACTGATATGAACCCGCTAGGGTTGATCCCAATCTTTCGATGAGAGAAGGTGGATAACTCGATTTGGGGATGGAGATGACGTTCATGGCCTGACTACAACCATCCAAGGATGTTGTGCCTTAGCAACCGATACACCACCTCCAACGGCCGTCGCGATCTTGTGGAGCACGATCAACCAAACCACTAGGGTAATTCCTGCAAGCAATCGAGGAACAAGCAAGAACAAGTAGAACAAGCAACTCAATTGCAAATATGGAGATGAAAAAACCAATCTGAACTCACAAAGTTGGGGTTCTAAATCAAGTAGAACGGATGGTCTAGTCAACACACGCGTCTACAAGGAAGTAGCAATGGCAAAACTTTCAACAAACAAAACCCAATCTGTTTGTGGCGGCTCTAATCCTTATTAGTACCTAGGGGAACGACCAGGGGGGTGTTGGGGTCATTCTCCAACCCTACGATGCGTCCCTAATGGACCCAACTTGATACATGGACCATCGGCCCAAAATAGGGTGATGCAGCACCAAAGGCAGAAAAGGTCCCGGCGTTGAAATGATGACTGCAGAAGCATCGGATAAGGTATAGCCATGATTCCAGATCCGTTGGAAAATAGACTTGATAAGCTTTCCAAAAAGTGCTAGAACGTCCCAATCGGAGTCCGTATGAAGTCGTGGTGACCGTCGCAATTTGGGACTATTTTGCAGTCCGAATTCAACTTCCAAAACGTGTTGGACTTGGACTCTTTCTGTCCTTGGAACCAAAGTGACATGGTGGCCTAGCAGAGGACGTTAGGAATACTTGGATTTGGTCCCCAATCAACTTCATTAACCTTCCATGCTTTCCATATGCAATCAAACCTTCCCTTGATCCATTTAAGTAATTCTGAAAATGAGAATGAACACACATCATGGTGCAGCATCAATTCATCAAATGCGTCAATGATAAGCCTCATATAGAATGGTTGCACCTTTAGTATAGAAGTGGTTGGCATGGTCATATTTGAGCCAATGATGTCCTCATCATTCTCCCCTTCTTGACAGCAAACCGTCCTCGGTTTGACCTTTGTTGGAGTATGTGTTGTAGGTAAAAGTGAACCGCGCTCCCCTTCTTGATATTTATCCTGTTGCATATGGGAAAAACTAGGAAAACTTTGCAAGACATCATTAGTGTTAGTGCAGCCCTCAATTTGATCATGGTATTGTGGCCCAAAAGGATATTTTAGATTAGAGCAAATATAAACTTTATGCACCAAATATTCTCCTTTGCTGTCATATTTGCTAATTGCATGAAGCGAACAATGATTAAAACTCGGCAAACCAGAATCAAATTTAAGTTTCTCTTTTAGACAATTTAGATTACACAGAATATCAAATTCAATATAACCCAAAGTATTTAAAGAGGACAGCAAATTCAGTTCATCTTGTGCACATGTAATAGGATGAAAAAGCTTATCTTCAGCACATTTGTATGGTTCCAAACCAAAAGTATCACACTTATTCGCTACTTGTGGCATAGGAGTAAAAGAATCATCAGCACACAACTCCTCTTTATCACAAGGAACAGCGAGTAATTCATTTTGTGACAAAGGGAAATCAGTAGTGGGTTCCACTATTTGTTGCTCTTCATTAGCATGCAGAGTGGACAAATTTTGGACATTATCGGTCACATCATTCTGGCAAGTATTCATAGATAATAAAATCTCTTTTTCAGCATTGAGAGCCAGACAAAACAATTGACCAATATGGCAATATGATTTGCTAATTAACAAGGTTCGAATTTCAGAATTGAGCCCTCTCATGAATCTACTCATAACATCTTCCATGCATTCATTCAATCCACCAAACATGATACAAATCTTAAAATTATGGTAGTATTGTTTCAGAGTCTTACTACCCTGCTTCAAGTTGTCTAATTTTGCAAGCAAATAATCAACATAATATGCAGGAATGAATGCATCTCTAAAAAGAAATTTGAAGTCTTTCCAAGATTCTGGAACTTTGTTGTGCCTACAAATGTGTTTCCATTCTAGCAAAGCATATTCAATCAAAATATTAGAGGCAATACAAATCTTTTGTTTCTCGGACATGTCATGCTCATCAAATTCATTGTCTACTTTTAACTCCCAATCAATGTAAGCTTGAGGATCAAACTTACCATCATATAACGGCAAGTGTTGAATGTCATCCTGAATATGAGGGTCTAGTTTCAACAGCTCAAAAATCTCCATATCACCTGCCATGATTAGTAGAAAACAAGAAACACAAAAATAATATGTATCCTCCTATCAACTACTAGGATGTGTCGGATGTAATTCTCTCAAACTCAACTTGTTAAAATAAGCCCTTACAAGTTCTTACCAAGCCAAACAGGAGGTGACGGCAACCAACAAGTCTACAACCGTAGAGTGAAGTGTATCGGTGCCGCAACAACAACACCTGTCAAGTTGTAGTCGAAATATGTGGAGCTATAGATGGGCGAAAGCAAGAAAGTACTAGCACCACTTTAGTCACAACAAGCAAGCTGAATAATCGTTCAACGGCGGTACTATGCTGGTTCTAGGCTAAACCATGCTAGAGACGTGAGCCTAGGCACAAAGGTAGTCACTGAGAAAGAACAACTAGCACAGCATGAAGAAAACAACAGATTCAGCCCCTTCTTTCTTCTCCTTCTCTTGTCTTTTTTTTCTTCTTTTTCTTTGTTTTTTTTACAGAGGCCTAAATATTTTATTTGGTACTATGACAACCCAAACAATAAGGCTATTATACACAGCCCCTTCGAATTCAGATTTAATAACTCTTGTTAATACCGCAGATGCTGAAATCTCTAAGATGATTGTGGAGTGCTCAGATCGAATTTTGCTGCAAGGTCAGATCTGTTGGAAAGAAGACAACTTCAAGTTTCCAGATTGTATTTAAACTCCCAAATCGGACATCATATGGATCCGTGGTGGCAGAAACGCAGCAACGATGTATATCGTGATGGTGGTAGAACTCAAAACTCTAAAGGAATAGACACTAAGACTAGCAACTCTGATGAGGACATCATTGGCTCAAATATGACCATGCCAACCACTTCTATACCAAAGGTGCAACCATTCTATATGAGGCTTATCATTGATGCATTTGATGAATTGATGCTGCACCATGATGTGTGTTCATTCTCATTTTTAGAATTACTTACATGGATCAAGGGAAGGTTTGATTGCATATGGAAAGCATGGAAGGTTAATGAAGTTGATTGGGGACCAAATCCAAGTATTCCTAACGTCCTCCGCTAGGCCACCACGTCACTTTGGTTCCAAGGACAGAAAGAGTCCAAGTCCAACATGTTTTGGAAGTTGAATTCGGACTGCAAAATAGTCCCAAATTGCGATGGTCACCACGACTTCATATGGACTCCGATTGGGACGTTCTAGCACTTTTTGGAAAGCTTATCAAGTCTATTTTCCAACGGATCTGGACTCATGGCTATATCTTATCCGATGCTTCTGCAGTCATCGTTTCAACACCGGGACCTTTTCTGCCTTTGGTGCTGCATCACCCTATTTTGGGCCGATGGTCTATGTATCAAGTTGGGTCCATTAGCGACGCGTCCTAGGGTTGGAGAATGACCCCAACACCCCCCTGGTCGTTCCCCTAGGTATTAATAAGGATTAGAGCCGCCACAAACAGATTGGGTTTTGTTTTGTTGAAAGTTTAGCCATTGCTACTTCCTAGTAGACGCATGTGTCGACTAGACCATCCGTTCTACTCGATTCAGAACCCCAACTTTGTGATTTCAGATTGGTTTTCATCTCCATATTTGCAATTGAGTTGCTTGTTCTACTTGTTCTTGCTTGTTCCTCGATTGCTTGCAGGAATTACCCTAGTGGTTTGGTTGATCGTGCTCCACAAGATCGCGACGGCTGTTGGAGGTGGTGTATCGGTTGCTAAGGCGTAGCTTGGAAGGCTGTAGTCGGGCCGTGAACGTCATCTCCATCCCCAAATCGAGTTATCCACCTTCTCTCATCGAAAGATCGGGATTCACCCTAGCGGGTTCATATCAGTTGGTAATCAGAGCAAGGTTGATCAGTGAGAGACTTCCAGTTCTTTGTTGTTTTTAATCTCCTATAGTCCAGAAAAAGCCAAAACAAAATTAGTAGATTAGTTCTCCATAATCCCAAAAACCCTTTGTGCTTAATACTATTACTGCTTAGTTAGGGCTTATTGAATTAACGGGTGCATCGTCATGTTAAGTTGCTGGTCTTAGCGTTTAGTCGTTTAGAGTTTCGAGTTCTAGTCACGTTTCTGTCACCATAGCAGATTTGAGTTTATTTGTTTCTCTCAACGAATCCGAGTGGATTTCCAAATTCTTTTGTTTTGTTTACCACCATTATCCTAGCCATGTCCTTGGAGGTTTCATCCACGTCCATATTTCCATCTTCAAAAAGGAAATCCAACAAGATCAAGATAGAATTTGATTCGGAGTCCTATTTTATCCTGAAAAGAAAAGCACCATATTTCCTTTGTCAGGAGTCTGAATAGGGAGTTTAAATACAATATGGAAACCTTAAC
This sequence comes from Miscanthus floridulus, assembly GCF_019320115.1. Taxonomy (NCBI): domain Eukaryota; kingdom Viridiplantae; phylum Streptophyta; class Magnoliopsida; order Poales; family Poaceae; genus Miscanthus; species Miscanthus floridulus. Next base: position 62,813,067 of record NC_089585.1, on the reverse strand, counting down.
TTGTCCTCTTTCCAACGGATCAGAGCTTGCTCCGAAATTCATTCTGAGCGCTTCGCAATTGCCCTGGAGATTTGCGCGTCTGCTGGTTTTGCAAAACAGCCACTTGTTTGACTTTGCTACTGAATCACCCTTCCCAAGGAAACATTTAATTGTTGTAAGTAGCTTGTTAATTCTTGTTGCAAAAATTTCAGTTTTGTGCTAGTTGAAAAAAAAAACAGAAAAAAAAGATAGAAGAAAGAAAGAAAAGAAAGAAAGAAAAGAAAGATAGAAAGAAAGAAAGAAAAGAAAGAGAAAGAAGAAGAGAAGGGTTTTCTTTTGTTGTTATTCCTGTCCTTGTGATCCTTCTTTGCTGCAGCTCAGTGACTTTGTTTGTGTCCAGGCTCGCATCTCTAGCACGTACTAGCCTAGGACCAGCATAATAACATCGTTGAGCGTTTGTTCAATTTGCTTGCAACTAACGTGGTTCTAGTACTTCCTTTCTTTAGCCCACCTACAGCTCCACATATTTGACTACAGCTTGAGAGGTTTTTGTTGCTGCGGCACCGATACACTTTGCTCCACGGTTATAGACTTGTTGGTTGCCGTCACCTCCTGTTTGGCTTGGTAAGAACTTGTAAGGGCCTGTTTTAACAAGTTGAGTTTGAGAGAATTACAACCAACACATCCTAGTAGTTGATAGGAGGATACATATTATTTTTGTGTTTCTTGTTTTCTACTAATCATGGCAGGTGATATGGAGATTTTTGAGCTATTGAAACAAGACCCACATATTCAGGATGTCATTCAACACTTGCCGTTATATGATGGTAAGTTTGATCCTCAAGCTTACATTGATTGGGAGTTAAAAGTAGACAATGAATTTGATGAGCATGACCTGTCCGAGAAACAAAAGATTTGTATTGCCTCCAATGTTTTTGACTGAATTTGCTTTGCTAGAATGGAAACACATTCGTAGGCACAAGAAAGTTCTAGAATCTTGGGAAGACTTCAAAATTCTTTTTAGAGATGCATTCATTTCTGCATATTATGTTGATTATTTGCTTGCAAAATTAGACAACTTGAAGCAGGGTAGTAAGACTGTGAAACAATACTACCATGATTTTAAGATTTGTATCATGTTTGGTGGATTGGATGAATGCATGGAAGATGTTATGAGTAGGTTCATGAGAGGGCTCAATTCTGAAATTTGAACCTTGTTAATTAGCAAATCATATTGCCATATTGGTCAATTGTTTTGTCTTGCTCTCAATGCTGAAAAAGAGATTCTATTATCTATGAATACTTGCCAGAATGATGTGACCCATAATGTCCAAAATTTGTCCACTCTGCATGCTAATGAAGAGCAACAAATAGTGGAACCCACTACTGATTTTCTGTTGTCACAAAATGAATTACTCGCTGTTCCTTGTGATAAAGAGGACTTGTGTGCTGATGATTCTTTTACTTCTATGCCACAAGTAGCGAATAAGTGTGATACTTTTGGTTTGGAACCATACAAATGTGCTGAAGATAAGCTTTTTCATCCTATTACATGTGCACAAGATAAACTGAATTTGCTGTCCTCTTTAAATACTTTGGGTTATATTGAATTTGATATTCTATGTAATCTAAATTGTCTAAAAGAGAAACTTAAATTTGATTCTGGTTTGCCGAGTTTTAATCATTGTTTGCTTCATGCAATTGGCAAATATGACAGCAAAGGAGAATATTTGGTGCATAAAGTTTATATTTGCTCTAATCTGAAATATCCTTTTGGGCCATAATACCATGATCAAATTGAGAGCTGCACTAACACTAATGATGTCTTGCAAAGTTTTCCTAGTTTTTCCCATATGCAACAGGATAAATATCAAGAAGGGGAGCACGGTTCACTTTTACGTACAACACATACTCCAACAAAGGTCAAACCGAGGACGGTTTGCTGTCAAGAAGGGGAGAATGATGAGGACATCATTGGCTCAAATATGACCATGCCAACCACTTCTATACCAAAGGTGCAACCATTCTATATGAGGCTTATCATTGATGCAATTGATGAATTGATGCTGCACCATGATGTGTGTTCATTCTCATTTTTAGAATTACTTACATGGATCAAGGGAAGGTTTGATTGCATATGGAAAGCATGGAAGGTTAATGAAGTTGATTGGGGACCAAATCCAAGTATTCCTAACGTCCTCCGCTAGGTCACCACGTCACTTTGGTTCCAAGGACAGAAAGAGTCCAAGTCCAACACGTTTTGGAAGTTGAATTCGGACTGCAAAATAGTCCCAAATTGCGACGGTCACCACGACTTCATATGGACTCCGATTGGGACGTTCTAGCACTTTTTGGAAAGCTTATCAAGTCTATTTTCCAACGGATCTGGACTCATGGCTATATCTTATCTGATGCTTCTGCAGTCATCGTTTCAATGCCGGGACCTTTTCTGCCTTTGGTGCTGCATCACCCTATTTTGGGCCGATGGTCTATGTATCAAGTTGGGTCCATTAGGGACGCGTCCTAGGGTTGGAGAATGACCCCAACACCCCCCTGGTCGTTCCCCTAGGTATTAATAAGGATTAGAGCCGCCACAAACAGATTGGGTTTTGTTTTGTTGAAAGTTTAGCCATTGCTACTTCCTAGTAGATGCATGTGTCGACTAGACCATCCGTTCTACTCGATTTAGAACCCCAACTTTGTGATTTCAGATTGGTTTTCATCTCCATATTTGCAATTGAGTTGCTTGTTCTACTTGTTCTTGCTTGTTCCTCGATTGCTTGCAGGAATTACCCTAGTGGTTTGGTTGATCGTGCTCCACAAGATCGCGACGGCTGTTGGAGGTGGTGTATCGGTTGCTAAGGCGTAGCTTGGAAGGCTGTAGTCGGGCCGTGAACGTCATCTCCATCCCCAAATCGAGTTATCCACCTTCTCTCATCGAAAGATCGGGATTCACCCTAGCGGGTTCATATCAAACTCAATACAACCAATGCAACTGAAAACTCAACAAGCCCTAACTAAGCAGTGCTAGCAAAGGCTCAAAGGATTTATAGGATTGTGGGTAAAAAACAACAAAGAACTGATTACCGATCAACCTTGCTCTGATTACCAACAAAGAATTGAGATTAAAAACAACAAAGAACTGGAAGTCTCTCACCGATCAACCTTGCTCTGATTACCAACTGATATGAACCCGCTAGGGTTGATCCCGATCTTTCGATGAGAGAAGGTGGATAACTTGATTTGGGGATGGAGATGACGTTCATGGCCCGACTACAACCATCCAAGGATGTTGCGCCTTAGCAACCGATACACCACCTCCAACGGCCGTCGCAATCTTGTGGAGCACGATCAACCAAACCACTTGGGTAATTCCTGCAAGCAATCGAGGAACATGCAAGAACAAGTAGAACAAGCAACTCAATTGCAAATATGGAGATGAAAAAACCAATCTAAACTCACAAAGTTGGGGTTCTAAATCAAGTAGAACGGATGGTCTAGTCGACACACGCGTCTACAAGGAAGTAGCAATGGCAAAACTTTCAACAAACAAAACCCAATCTGTTTGTGGCGGCTCTAATCCTTATTAATACCTAGGGGAACGACCAGGGTGGTGTTGGGGTCATTCTCCAACCCTCGACGCATCCCTAATGGACCCAACTTGATACATGGACTATCGGCCCAAAATAGGGTGATGCAGCACCAAAGGCAGAAAAGGTCCCGGCGTTGAAATGATGACTGTAGAAGCATCGGATAAGATATAGTCATGAGTCCAGATCCGTTGGAAAATAGACTTGATAAGCTTTCCAAAAAGTGCTAGAATGTCCCAATCGGAGTCCGTATGAAGTCGTGGTGACCGTCGCAATTTGGGACTATTTTGAAGTCCGAATTCAACTTTCAAAACGTGTTGGACTTGGACTCTTTCTGTCCTTGGAACCAAAGTGACGTGGTGGCCTAGCGGAGGACGTTAGGAATACTTGGTTTTGGTCCCCAATCAACTTCATTAACCTTCCATGCTTTCCATATGCAATCAAACCTTCCCTTGATCCATGTAAGTAATTCTGAAAATGAGAATGAACACACATCATGGTGCAGCATCAATTCATCAAATGCATCAATGATAAGCCTCATATAGAATGGTTGCACCTTTGGTATAGAAGTGGTTGGCATGGTCATATTTGAGCCAATGATGTCCTCACCTTTTCTGTTTGGAGACTGTGTTAGCATCGGTGCAAGTTAGGTGCATGGTTTGCGCTAGATGTACCATAGGCTCAGAAATTATTTTGGAAGCACCTCATGATACCACTTGGTGACTAGGGGGTAAGTGGAAGCTTGTTTCGGTCCTTTCAGAGATAGTGCTAATCTTGACGAAAGATAGGTGCACGGTTTGCGTCGAGCGTAACATAGGCTCGGAAATCATTTTGGACGCACCCGATGAACACCTAGGTGGGGTCATGTGGAATCTCACTTCTTTCCATTTGAAGATAGTGTTAGTGTCGGGGCAAGATAGGTGCACTGTTTGCGCCAAACATACCATTGGCTCAGAAATCATTTTGGACACACCCGATCGTACCACTAGGTGACGGGGCTCAAGTGGAAGGTTGTTTCGATCCTTTTGGACAAAGTGCTAATCTTGATGCAAGATAGGAGCACTATTTGCGTCAAACATACCATTGGCTCGAAAATCATTTTGGACGCACCTGATGGAACTCCTAGGCGACGTGGGTCATTTGGACTCTCGCTTCTTTCTGTTTGGAGACAGTGTTAGTGTCGATGCTAGATAGGTGCACGGTTTGCGTCGAACGTACCATAGGCTCAAAATTCATTTTGGATGCACCCAATGGAACTCCTAGGTGACGTGGGTGATGTGGGATCTCTCTTATTTCTGTTTGGAGATAGTGTTAGCGTCGGTGCAAGCTAGGTGCATGGTTTGCACTAGATGTACCATAGGCTCAGAAATCGTTTTGGACGCACCTGATGGTACCACTAGGTGACTACGGTCAAGTGGAAGCTCATTTTGGTCCTTTCGGAGATAGTGCTAGTCTTGATGGAAGATAGGTGCACGGTTTGCGTCGAGCGTACCATAGGCTCACAAATCATTTTGGACGCACCCGATGGAAGTCCTAATTGACATGGGTCAGGTGGAATCTCACTTCTTTCCATTTGGAGACAATGTTAGTGTCGGTGTAAGATAGGTGCACAGTTTGCGCCAAACGTAACATCAGCTCAGAAATCATTTTGGACACACCTGATCGTACCACAATGTGACGAGGCTCAAGTGGAAGCTCGTTTCGGTCCTTTCGGACATAGTGCTAATCTTGACGTAAGATAGGAGCACGGTTTGCGTCGAACATACCATTGGCTTAGAAATTGTTTTGGACGCACTCGATGGAACGCCTAGGTGACGTGGGTCATTTGGACTCTCGCTTCTTTCCGTTTGGAGACATTGTTAGTGTCGATGCTTGATAAGTGCACGGTTTGCGTCAAACGTACCATAGGCTCAGAAATCATTTTGGACGCACCCAATGGAACTCCTAGGTGACGTAGGTGATGTGGAATCTCTCTTCTTTCTGTTTGGAGACTGTGTTAGCTTTGGTGCAACCTAGGTGCAAGGTTTGCGCTAGATGTACCATGGGCTCATAAATCGTTTTGGATGCACCTGATGGTACCACTAGGTGACTAGGATCAAGTGGAAGCTCGTTTTGGTCCTTGCGGAGATAGTGCTAATCCTGACGGAAGATAGGTGCACAGTTTGCGTCGAGCATACCATAGGTTCGCAAACCATTTTGGACGCACCCGATGAAAGTCCTAATTGACATGGGTCAGGTGGAATCTCACTTCTTTCCATATGGAGACAGTGTTAGTGTCGGTGCATGATAGGTGCACAGTTTGCGCCAAATGTACCATCGGCTCAGAAATCATTTTGGACACACCCGATCATACCACTAGGTGACGAGGCTCATGTGGAAGCTTGTTTCGATCCTTTTGGACATAGTGCTAATCTTGACGCAAGATAGGAGCATGGTTTACGTCGAACATAACATTGGCTCAGAAATCGTTTTGGACGCGCTCGATAGAACGCCTAGGTGATGTGAGTCATTTGGACTCTCGCTTCTTTCCATTTGGAGACAGTGTTAGTGTCGATGCTAGATAGGTGCACGGTTTGCTTCGAACGTACCATAGGCTCAAAAATCATTTTGGACGCACCCGATGGAACTCCTAGGTGACGTGGGTGATGTAGGATCTCTCTTATTTCTGTTTAGAGACAGTGTTAGCGTCGGTGCAAGCTAGGTGCATGGTTTGCACTAGATGTACCATAGGCTCAGAAATCGTTTTGGATGCACCTAATGGTACCACTAGGTGACTAGGGTCAAGTGGAAGCTCATTTCAGTCCTTTCGGAGATAGTACTAGTCTTGACGGAAGATAGGTGCACGGTTTGCGTCGAGCGTACCATAGGCTCGCAAATCATTTTGGACGCACCCGATGGAAGTCCTAATTGACGTGGGTCAGGTGGAATCTCACTTCTTTCCATTTGGAGACAGTGTTAGTGTCGGTGCAAGATAGGTGCACAGTTTGCGCCAAACGTAACATCGGCTCAGAAATCATTTTGGACGCACCTGATCATACCACAACGTGACGAGGCTCAAGTGGAAGCTCGTTTCGGTCCTTTCGGACATAGTGCTAATCTTGACGCAAGGTAGGAGCACGGTTTGCGTCGAACATACCATTGGCTCAGAAATTGTTTTGGACACACTCGATGAAACGCCTAGGTGACGTGGGTCATTTGGACTCTCGCTTCTTTCCATTTGGAGACATTGTTAGTGTCGATGCTAGATAGGTGCACAGTTTGCGTCGAACGTACCATAGGCTCAGAAATCATTTTGGACGCGCCCGATGGATCTCCTAGGTGACATGGGTGATGCGGAAGCTCTCTTCTTTCTGTTTGGAGACTGTGTTAGCGTCGGTGCAAGCTAGGTGCTTGGTTTGCGCTAAATGTACCATAGGCTCAGAAATTGTTTTGGACGCACCTAATGGTACCACTAGGTGACTAGGGTCAAGTGGAAGCTGATTTCGGTCCTTTCGGAGATAGTGCTAATCTTGACGGAAGATAGGTGCATGGTTTGCGTCGAGCGTACCATAGGCTCGTAAATCATTTTTGACACACCCGATGTAAGTCCTAATTGACGTGGGTCAGGTGGAATCTTACTTCTTTCCATTTGGAGAGAGTGTTAGTGTCGGTGCAAGATAGGTGCACAGTTTGCGCCAAATGTACCATCGGCTCATAAATCATTTTGGACGCACCCGATCATACCATAATGTGACGAGGCTCAAGTGGAAGCTTGTTTCTGTCCTTTCGGACATAGTGCTAATCTTGACACAAGATAGGTGCACGGTTTGCGTCGAACATTCCATTGGCTCGGAAATTGTTTTGGACGCACTCGATGGAACGCCTAGGTGACGTGGGTCATTTGGACTCTCGCTTCTTTCCATTTGGAGACATTGTTAGTGTCGATGCTAGATAGGTGCACGGTTTTTGTCGAATGTACCATAGGCTCAGAAATCATTTTGGACGCACCCGATGGAACTCGTAGGTGACGTGGGTGATGTGGAATCTCTCTTCTTTCTGTTTGGAGACTGTGTTAGAGTCGGTGCAAGCTAGGTGCATGGTTTGCGCTTGATGTACCAAAGGCTTAGAAATCGTTTTGGAAGCACCTCATGGTACCACTGGGTGACTAGGGGCAAGTGGAAGCTCGTTTCGGTCCTTTCGGAGATAGTGGTAATCTTGACGGAAGATAGGTGCACGGTTTGCGTTGAGCGTACCATAGGCTTGGAAATCATTTTGGATGCACACGATGGAACTCCTAATTGACGTGGGTCATGTGGAATATCACTTCTTTCCATTTGAAGATAGTGTTAGTGTCGGGGCAAGATAGGTGCACAGTTTGCGCCAAACGTAACATCGGATCAGAAATCATTTTGGACGCACCTGATCATACCACAACGTGACGACGCTCAAGTGGAAGGTCGTTTCGGTCCTTTTGGACATAGTGCTAATCTTGACGCAAGATAGGAGCACGGTTTGCGTCGAACATACCATTGGCTTAGAAATCATTTTGGACACACTCGATGGAACTCCTAGGCGACGTGGGTCATTTGGCTCTCGCTTCTTTCCATTTGGAGACAGTGTTAGTGTCGATGCTAGATAGGTGCACGATTTGCGTCAAACGTACCATAGGCTCAACAATTATTTTGGACGCACCAAATGGATCTCTTAGGTGACATGGGTGATGTGGAATCTCTCTTCTTTCTGTTTGGAGACTGTGTTAGCGTGGGTGCAAGCTAGGTGCATGGTTTGCGCTAGATGTACCATAGGCTCAGAAATTGTTTTGGACGCACCTCTTGGTACCACTAGGTGACTAGGGTCAAGTGGAAGCTCATTTCGGTCCTTTCGAACATAGTGCTAATCTTGACGCAAGATAGGAGCATGGTTTGCGTCGAACGTACCATTGGCTCGGAAATCATTTTGGACGCACCCGATTGAACTCCTAGGCGACGTGGGTCATTTGGACTCTCGCTTCTTTCCATTTGGAGACAGTGTTAGTGTCGATGCTAGGTAGGTGCATGGTTTGCGTCGAACATACCATAGGCTCAAAAATCATTTTGGACGCACCCGATGGAACTCCTAGTTGACGTGGGTGATGTGGAATCTCTCTTATTTCTGTTTGGAGATAGTGTTAGCATCGGTGCAAGCTAGGTGCATGGTTTGTACTAGATGTACCATAGGCTCAGAAATCGTTTTGGACGCACCTGATGGTACCACTAGGTGACTAGGGTCAAGCGGAAGCTCATTTCAGTCCTTTCGGATATAGTGCTCATCTTGTGGTATGATCCCGCTAGGGTTTGTTCCCGATCTTTCGATGAGAGTTGTGGGATAATGATATGATCCCGCTAGGGTTTGTTCCCGATCTTTCGATGAGAGGTGTGGGATAACTCGATTGACGGGTGGAGACGACGTTCACGGCCCGACTACAGCCTTCCAAGCTGCGCCTTAGCAACCGATACACCACCTCCAATGGCTGCCGCGATCTTGTGGAGCGCGTCACCCGGCCACTAGGGCACTCGTCCTGCAAGCAATCAAAGAACTAGCAAGAACAAGTATAGCAAGTACTGAATTACTAGATGTAGATGAAAGTTTCAAACTCAATCTCAATTAAGGTGGGGTTCCGAAGACAAGAAGACAGGCGGCTGATCCAGCACGCGCGTTTACAAGCAAGTAGCGAGAGCTAAACTTGATCTAAACAAAACCCGACTATTCTTGGTGGTGGCTAAGGAGTATATGAAGGTGGAAGGACGACCAGGGGGGTGTTGGGGTCATTCTCCAACCCTAGGACGCGTCCCTAATGGACCCAACTTGATACACGGCCCATTGGACCAAACTAAGGTAACGCAGCACCTTTGGACAGACAAGCTCTTAGTAGTAATTCAGTCATTGCGGCCGCCTCAAAACAGATATGGACTTGATTTCAGATCCATATGAAAATAGACTTCATAAGGATTCCATGAAGTACTTGAACGCCCCAATCCGAGTCGGTATGCGACTGTGGTGACCATCACAAGTTGGAGTTGTCCTGGAGTCCGAATTTAGCCTCCGCGAATCCTTGTCCCTTTCGGTCCTCTCCCTGGTTCCTAACCAAAACAAGAGTGCACGCGTCTCCATGGTCTAAATATGATGGACAAGAACTCAAGATTGAACTTACTTGATGATTAATGTGATGAGCATGGGCGCGAGTAATAGGACCAGAAACTGGTACTCGTGTCGGCGTGGATGTATCATTGGTGTTGATGTCCTCATCATCCTCCCCTTCTTGCATTTGAGGCGTCCTCAACTCAAACTCGTCTTCTTCTCCCAAATATGGCTTCAAATATGCAATGTTAAATGTGGGACTAACCCCAAATTCTACAGGCAGATCGAGTTTATATGCATTATCATTAATTTTCTTTAACACTTTAAATGGTCCATCAGCCCTAGGCATCAATTTAGACTTTCTGAAATCAAGAAACCTGTCTTTTCTCAAGTGCAACCAAACTAAATCTCTAGGTTCAAATATTAGTTCCTTTCTACCTTTATCACCAGCAATCTTATATTTAGCATTCATACGCTCTATGTTTTCTTTAGTTGTTTCATGCAGTTTTGACATCAATTCAGCACGCTTAGTAGCATCAAAATTTAGTTTTTCAGAAGATGGCAAAGGCATCATATCAATAGGAGCACGAGGCAAGAAACCATAGACAATATGAAATGGGCACATCTTTGTAGTAGAATGCAGCGAACGATTATAAGCAAATTCAATATGAGGCAAACAATCTTCCCACATCTTAATGTTCTTCTTTAAAACAGCCCTTAACATAGTAGACAAAGTTCTATTGACAACTTTAGTTTGACCATCGGTTTGGGGATGACATGTAGTACAAAACAAAAGCTTAGTCCCCAGTTTTCCCCATAAAGTCTTCCAAAAATGACTAAGAAATTTAGCATCACGATCAGAAACAATTGTGTTGGGCACACCATGCAAACGAACAATTTCTCGAAAGAACAAATCAGCAATATGAGTAGCATCATCCGTTTTATGACAGGGTATGAAATATGCCATCTTAGAAAATCTATCAACAACCACAAACACACTATCATGTCCCTTCCTAGTCCTTGGCAAACCCAACACAAAATCCATAGAAATATCTTCCCAAGGGGCACTAGGAATAGGTAGAGGCAAATACAAACCGTGTGGATTTAACCGTGACTTAGCCTTTTGACATGTCATGCAACGAGCAACAAACCTCTCCACATCTCTTCTCATCTTTGGCCAAAAGAAATGACCAGCAAGTATGTCCTCCATTTTCTTAGCTCCAAAATGCCCCATCAAGCCACCTCCATGCGCTTCCTGCAGCAACAACAAACGAACGGAGCTAGCTGGAATGCTAGCTCTAAACACAAACCCATCACTAAAGATGAATTTGTTCCAACCTTTCCCATCTTTACAATGTAGCAACACATCTTTAAAATCAGCATCATTAACATATTGGCCCTTAATGGTTTCTAATCCAAAGATTTTGTAATCAAGTTGATTCAGCAAGGTATATCTCCTAGACAAAGCATCAGCAATAATATTCTCTTTCCCTTTCTTGTGCTTAATAACATAAGGAAAAGATTCAATAAATTCAACCCACTTAGCATGTCTACAGTTCAATTTCCCTTGACTACGAATATGCTTCAAAGACTCATGATCAGAATGAATAACAAACTCTTTGGGCCACAAGTAATGCTGCCATGTTTCTAATGTGCGAACAAGAGCATACAATTCCTTATCATATGTAGAATAATTTAGAACAGGCCCGCTCAATTTTTCACTAAAATACGCAACAGGTTTGCCTTCTTGTAACAAAACACCACCCAGTCCAATTCCGCTAGCATCACATTCAAGCTCAAAAGTCTTATTAAAATCAGGAAGTTGGAGGAGAGGTGCATGTGTCAACTTATCTTTTAACATATTGAAGGAGTTCTCTTGTACTTTGCCCCAACTAAAAGGCACTCCCTTCTTTGTAAGCTCATTCAAAGGTGCAGCAATGGTACTGAAGTCCTTCACAAATCGGTGATAGAAACCAGCAAGTCCTAGGAAACTCCACACTTGTGTGATAGTCTTTGGTACAGGCCATCCCTGTATAGCTTCTACCTTGGCTTGATCAACCTCAATTCCCTATGGAGTCACAACATAGCCAAGAAAAGACACTCGATCGGTGCAAAAGGTGCACTTCTCAATGTTACCAAATAAACGTGCATCTCGTAAAGCATTAAAAACAGCACGTAAGTGATCAAGATGTTCATCCATAGATTTGCTGTAAATCAATATATCATCAAAGTAGACTACAACAAATTTTCCAATGAAAGCACGCAGAACCTCATTCATTAACCTCATGAAGGTACTAGGTGCGTTAGTTAACCCAAAAGGCATGACTAACCACTCATATAAACCAAATTTAGTTTTGAAAGCAGTTTTCCATTCATCTCCCAATTTCATATGAATCTGGTGGTACCCATTTCGCAAATCAACTTTGGAAAACACATTAGCACCACTCAGTTCATCAAGCATATCATCTAATCATGGAATAGGGTGTCGATATCGAATGGTGATATTATTAATAGCTCTACAATCAACACACATACACCATGTTCCATCTTTCTTAGGCACTAAAATGACAGGAACAGCACAAGGACTAAGGGACTCACGCACATAACCTTTGTCGAGTAGTTCTTGCACTTGTCGTTGAATTTCCTTCATTTCTTCCGGATTAGTCCTGTATGGTGCACGATTTGGCAAAGATGCACCAGGAATAAGATCAATTTGGTGCTCAATCCCTCGTATTGGTGGCAGCCCCGCTGGTATCTCACTTGGAAAAACATCCAAAAACTCCTGCAAAATGTTAGCAACAGCAGGGGGCAAAGAATGCTGCATATCGTGAACTGAAATCAAAGCACCCTTGCATACCAAAGCATAGGCAACAGAAGTGGAAGCAACCAATTCATTAATATCAGATTTAGTAGCAAGCAAGCAATGTCCTTTCAATCTTATCTCATCTTTGTTACTACTAATAGATTTGACATTTTTATCGATCTTAGATTTAGTTTTCTTAGCTTTAGCAACATCATCACGCACAATAGCTTCAGGAGACATAGGAAGCAAAACAATTTTCTTATCATGGTGTATGAGAGAATACATATTTGATTTACCATGATGCATACAGTCTGTATCAAATTGCCATGGTCTACCTAGTAGAATATGACAAGCTTCCATAGGCACAACATCATACTCAACAACATCATGATATGATCCAATAGCAAAATGAATTCGTACCAATCTTGTTACCTTAACCTTACCACTATTGTTGAGCCATCAAATGTGATATGGATGTGGGTGCGGTTTGGTTGTAAGTGCAAGCTTCTCTACCATATCACTGCTAGCTAAGTTGTTGCAGCTACCTCCATCAATTATCAAACGGCACGAATGCTCTTTAATGACACACTTTGTTTGGAACAGTGTATGCCGCTGATTTTGCTCCGCCTTCTCCATTTGTGCGCTAAGCACACGCTGCACAATGAGGCTCTCATAATGATCTGCATCCTCTGCTCCAATCTGCTCTTCTAGTTGTTCCTCACTAACATGGTCAGCAGCAAGCAAAGCAAGTGTATCTTCATCAAAATCACTAGTAGAGGAATACTCACCATCATCTTTGATGACCATAACATGCTTGCTTGGACAGTCACGCATCACATGCATAGTTTAGGTTACCGTTTCGGCCAAAAATATCGGTGCTCAGCGGTAAAAACGAAAATCGGGATTTTCGGCGATTTTCGGATTTTTCGGGTGCAAAAAATGCTCAAACTGATTTTTGAAGAAATAAGAAAATTTGGCCGAAAATCGGCAAAAAAGAAAGTCCAAAATTAAGCAAAATCATAGAACAAAGTAGTTTTTCCAAATCTAGATAGCAAATGATCTAACAGTGCACTTAAACAGTTCATATAGAGATACAACAAATCATAGTCTAAAATTAAGCAAAATCATAGAATTAAATAGTTTTTCCACTTAATAATCAGTCCACTTAAATAGTCCAAAGTAAATCTAACAGTCCACTTCACAGTTCCATACAGAGATACAACAAATCATAAGAAAAATAGTCTCTCTCGATGGTGAAGCATAACTCTGTGGTGAAGGCTCCAGTTTACTACTTGCAACCTGCACACGAGCAAAACTTAGAAATAGATTAAACAAAACAATTTAACAAATGTACGGTGAAACAACTCCACCTAATAGAGAATAAATATCCTTGGTTTTGTTTCGACACGCCCTCCTCGGTCTACAATCAATTCCCTCCCCTACAAAATAATAATAAGCATGCAAAAATACTTGAAAATATTTCACTATGCTAACAGACAAAAATGGACACAACAATGATTTAGAACCTGCTAGTGCGGTTTCATCATCACCATGCGTTTCTGGAGCAGGACATGGATTGGAAATCCTCTCTTCTTTCAGCCCTTGCTGCTTCTTAGAGGAAGGGACCTTATCTTCATCTATCAGAAAGCACAATTAGTCAATCAAATATGTTAATATGCAGATTTCCAGAAATATCAAAATACTTCTACCTAAAGAACACTAAGGCTAACCTTCTCCGTCTCCATCAGTGTCTCCTTCGTCATCAGCCCCATTATCGCTATCATCCCATGTTCCAATATCATCACTCTCACTCTCGTTTTCATCAAACTCATCATCCCCATCCTCACTTGCCCCCTTCTTTCTTTTATCATGCACTAGTCCAGCTTTCCCTCGCTCTCTCGTTCCAAGAAGACTCTTTTCACGCACTAGTCCATAAGATTGTTCAGCTTTTTGATCAACAACAGAATCTGGTTCATTTAGCCACTCTGTAATTGGATTGGTATGATCAAAAAGTGCACAATCTATCATATCTTGAATAGGATCTGCAAACTTTTCCTTCTCAAGTTGATCATTAGCTTCAAGATGTTGCACACGTAGCTTCAGGTTATGATTCACATAGACCAACTTATGAAGTTTAATGTAGCACAGTTTGTTTCTCAGTTTGGTTTGGACCAGTGAGAATCTACTCCAGTTTCGTTCACAGCCACTTGTAGAAATGCACTGTGACACAATCCTCAATGCATATTTTTGCAATTCTTTGGTGTCTCCTCCATAAAGAGACCACCAAGTGGCTGCAGGAAAACCAAATTCAATTATAAGTATGCATATTCACTCCTTTATTAACAATCTGCAGTTGTTTAAGTCAGATGTGCGCAATTATATATAAAAAAACATTTCATAATAAATATTAAAACAGATAAAGATCTATATAGTTTTACTGGTTATCACCAACAAGATGTGATAATGGAGAAGATGGAACAGAACCTCCATACAGCAGAATCAGAATAGTACAAAGCCATTTCTATAATACAAAGTTAACTTTTGACTACGAATATACTATATGCAGCCCAATAATTAATGAGGCACAAGCAGATAAGCACTAAATTAAGTTAAAAAAAGGTAGCACAACATACTTGGAGTTACATTAGGAGAAATAGCAGCCAATCGAGCTGTTGTAGTACCAAATATTCCTTTGTTCGCTTTGTAATCCTGGAACTCAGATAAAGCCTGAACTGCGCTTTTAGGGGAATCAGCAATCCTTTCGATTACAATTGCTAGCTCCTTCAAATAGTCAGGATTTGAAGTGGTGCTAAACTTGTAGTGACCTTGAGGGTTTAGCACAGCAGCTATATGGACAAGAAGATTTCATATAAGAATGAATCACTGCAGTAAAATGAGCAAGATAACAGAGAGATAGGTATATAGAAAGCAACTCAGTACCTGCAAGCATTAGGGTTTTCTGGCACATACTTTTGACCCTACTATCTAGTAGTGCCAAGATATTCTTCAGGTCTTTATGCCCCTCCATGTAAACTTGCAACATATCCCTACAAATTATCACCAGTGGTATGAACCCCGAGACAGTACCAATCTTCTGTGAATCTGCATAACGCAACAGACTATAGATTGGCGAAACCAGCTCTAGCACAAACTTGATGTTGTCCCACCATTGCCTACATGACAAACATTCGTCTGCATAGATGTACTCGGCATCTCCATTGTAGCGGCTGTTAGCCCATTCCTCTGACGCCATCCATTGTCGGAACTTATCCTTTCTATCCCAAAAGCTTTGGAGGAATATAAAGACAGTTCCAAATCTGGTGGCATTCCACCTATACAGCTCACCACCAATGTTGCGCTTCATTTCAGCACGTAGATTGTTATGGTTGTAGAAGAACTTGCATATTCTTTGGGCACTAGATATAACCCTCTCAACATCTGTAAATTTCCCTATGCTCTTGAGTAGGAGGTTAATGGTGTGTGCAGCACACGGCTGCCAAAAAATCTTTGGAAACTCTCTAGTGACTTGTGCACACGCCTTCTTGTAGTTTGATCCATTATCGGTTACAATTTGCATAACTCTATCAATTCCAATATCATCTACAATAACCTTTCTGATGCAATCATATAGGAAACTTGCATTCTGAGTTTCTCCTGTGGCATTGATTGTTCTATGAAAGAACAATTTCTCATTGCAGTATATCATGAAATTGATGATGCTCTCACCATTTTGTCCAGTCCATGAATCGCACATAAGAGTAACCTTGTACTGATCCCAATCCATCTGGCATTGTTTCATATCATGCTCTAATTCTTCGAAATTGCTCTGCAATTCAAAAGAAAAATTAGAAACAAACAATGTAGCTCTGAAATTAGAAACAAACATGTGAACAGTAAGCAACATGTGAAAGTTCATTATGTACCTCCAAGTAGGAACCATCAATACTTTCTCCTGTTGGGCATGGAACCCCTTCACCAAGCTGCTGAGTCAGCTTAAATGCAGCCCGAAAATAAGGACAATTTGCCTTCCTCCCGGCCACACTATTTGCTTGAAAAAACTTGGACCATGCTCTACCTAGTTTATCCTTGAGGTCGGGATTTAAGGCGACATTAATTCTTGGTTGCACAGGAGCTCTACTGCATGCTAGGTCTATGTCAAACCCCACTCGTCTCTTGGATGCAGACTGCTTCTGAAACATGGTGTCAATTCTTCTCTGGCTGCCACCGCCAGATCTTGAGCAGGTAGCCACATTCCTTATGTTGGTTTCATGAATTGATCTTTTCAGTACAAACTGCAACTGCCCTTCCTCATCATTAGGAATATCGTCACCATAATCATTGATTGTAACAACATCTTCTACTCCAACAGACCGTGCAATTTCATCATCGATTCTTTTCTTTCTAGCCTTGTTCACCGCCCTTGCTCTCTTCCCTTCTGTTCTGCTTTCCTCCATACACTTCCGCACATCCTTTGGCACCTTCTGGCACGCTTCCACATTCCCAATGATCCCCGCCAAATGTTCTTTGAACCGGGTTGCACCTCCACCTGAGAATGCTCTATTGCAGTAGTGGCATTTGAATCCAGATCCAAATGGTATACCATGGGTCCATACACTATCAATGGCTGCGCAAAATAACAGTTCTAAATTAGCTAAGTGACTAAATCTAAGCCTATAAGCATATCTCAGATGTATGACTACCACAAGGACATGGTGAGTAACTAGTGGATTCAATAAATGAGAGAAGCAAGCACAAAATAGTACAAGTGCAAACCCATTTTCATGTATGACTACCACATGGACATATGTTGTCGACAATTGTTTGCATTAGTTACTTCTTTCCAGCCGATACACAACGCTCATCTTTAACTTGGTTGTTGCTGCTCGATACTCATGTTTGACACAAGTATTAATGATGTACAGACAAAACTATGCAGATTAATGCTTTGCTCAAACTAAAAGGCTGACCAAGAGAACAATTTATCTAAAACATAAAAACAACAACTAAATTCTCATGGATCATGTAAATATCCCATAGTTAATGCTGTACAAGGTTCAGTTGCATTCAAGTACTAATCTACTCAGAACGAGACATCCTTGATAGAAAAATATAGGCTTTGTGCATATGAAATTGCAAGATCGAAAAACAATTGTACAGATCACCTGTCGAAGCATTCCTCTTGCCTACAGCAGCTTTCTTGGTGGCTCCTCCTGCTGCACCGTCAGCATCGGCTCCTTTCCCGCGAGCATCGACAGGGAGTCTTCCCCTCGTGTCATCCATGTACCTGCACGCAGTAAGTAGTCCGATTCAGTGCGTTGACAAGAGAAGCCACGCATCGATGTGGCCGTCCTGGTACAAGAACCTGATGGCGAGGTCGCCCGGGGCAGGGGCTGGCTGGGGCCGGGGGCAAGGTCGCCCAGGGGCTGGGGCTGGGGTAGAGGCAGGTGCCAGGCGGCGACGGCGGCGGGCGGCTGAGAGCCTGAGAGTCGAGGAGAGAGAAATGAATTTGAGAACAGCTAGGGTTTCAGCTCAGGTATTATATAGTTGGGAAGGAATTACTGGGCCAGTCCGACTGTGATGGGCTAAAAAAAATTCAAAACAGGCCGAAATGTTTTCACCGGTTTGGGCCTTTACCGGACCAGGCCGATAGAAACGAATTTCGCCGAAATTCGTGAATTTCAGGCCGAAATTCTGAACTATGATCACATGTCCATATCCCTTGCACCGGTGACACTAAACGTCTCTTGTTCTACCTGTAGATGCCATGGATGAAGCACTCGCAGCAGGCTTCTGGGTCGTCTTTGCCACTGAATTTGCAGAAGTAGCACGAGGTTTGTCGCTGGATGTTGGCATAGGAGCACGTGTAGTTGGAGTAGTAGTCATGCGGGGCTGCCATGAATTAGTTTTCCCTACAGAAATATTATTCTTGGCACTGGCACGTCGCCCCTGCACTTCCCTTTCAGCTTTACAAGCAAGATGAAACAAACGGGTTACGTTAGTGTATTCTTTATAATCAAGGATGTCTCGGATTTCATGATTTAACCCACCCAAAAATCGTGTCATAGCAGGTTCCTCATCCTCATCTAAATTACAACACAACATACCCATTTGCAATTCTTGATAATATTCTTCTACACTTTTAGCACCCTGTCTCAGTTGTTGCAATTTATTTAACAAATCATGTGCATAGTAAGAAGGAACAAATCTAGCCCTCATGATTCGTTTCAAAGCATTCCAAGTTTGTGGTATGTTATTAGGATTTTTCTTGCCATATTCTATCCACCAAACAGTAGCAAAATCAGTAAACTCACTAGTAGCTGCCCTAACACGTGTATTCTCAGGAAATTCATGACATGCAAACTTTTGATCAACAGCAATTTCCCAAGTAATGTATGCATCAGGATCATATTTATCATCAAAAGGAGGTATCTTAAATTTTATCTTACTGAAAGCATCATTATTATTGGGTACCTCACATCGGCGTTGACCACCCATACCTCTACAATTATGGTGTAGGCGACGCCGGTCACGAGTGTCATGAGCAACATGTTCAGTATCATCAGTATAATCATCATCATAATTATCTTCGAATCGCTCTTCGTCCTTGTTGTCTTCATTATGCTGCTCTTTGTCTTTCATGCGGAAGTCATCAAAACGCTTTAGAAGAGCAGCAAGGCTTCTGTCCATACGGGCAACAGATGCCTCCAATCCTGTAAGCTTGGTGGTGGAGGCAAGTTGGGTGGCCTCCAGTTGCCCAATCTTGTCATTGGTCACCTGTAAATCTTGATCAAGTCCTTCTGTATGCTGCTGCACTTGCCTTGTAAAATGTTGAATGATGCCCTTGGTGCGAGGAGATTGTGGCCTCTTGTTAACATCCTCTAATCCTGACATGGTTTAAAAGACAAGGGCAACAAGAAAAATAGGTGAAGAAATAAAAGCCCTACAGCTATTAGGATGTAGCTACTGCAAGGTGCTCACTTTCAACCTGTTACAAAAGCTCTTACCAATTCTTACCTTGCTCAACAGGAGGGAACGACAACCAACAAGTCTGCAACCGTAGAATGAAGTGTATCGGTGCCGCAACAACAACACCTGTCAAGCTGTAGTCGAAATATGTGGAGCTATAGGTGGGCTAAAGCAAGGAAGTACTAGCACCATGTTAGTCACAGAAGCAAGCTGAATAATCGTTCAACAGTGGTACTGTGCTGGTCCTAGCCTAGACCGTGCTAGAGACGCGAGCCTGGGCACAAAGGAGGTCACAACACACCACCGGAAACAATGGAGAAGCACAACAAACAGCCCCCCTTTTTTCTGTTTTTTCTTCTTCTTCTTCTTTTTCTTTTTTTCTTTTTTTTCTTTTTTTTGGGGGATCCTCAAAACTGATTATATAAACAAAAAGACTTCACAGGAGTCACACACCACATAAACTTTTTTTTTGAAGGACAGGGGTATTCCGGTGGTGACTAGAACCAAAACGTATATGCAGGTCGTGGAGAGTTGGAGTATAAGTAGGACTACTGTTGCATAAAGATGTACTCAGATTCGGTCTCACAATAGCAACCAGGCCACTGTCAATTCAGACTAAAAACCGATTCCAACTCGAACTCAACACCACATGGGATTTGGTCTCAAACTCAGATTCCTACTCGGTCTTGAACACAAGGATGTATTCGGATTCAGCCAACAGAAAGTTTATATGTTAGCACACGGCTGTGACTAGAACGTGACAAGAACTCGAAACTCTAAAGGACAAAAACTAAGACCAGCAACTCGACACAACCGATGTAACCGACAACTCAACATGCCCTAACTAAGCAGTGCTAGCAAAGGCTCAAAGGGTTTATAGGATCACGAGTAAAACTAATCTACTATATTTTTTTTGCTTTTCTGGACTATAGGAAAAAAATTAGAACAACGAAAGGATTGGAAGGCTCTCACCGATAAACCTTGCTCTGATTACCAACTGATATGATCCTGCTAGGGTTTGTTCCTGATCTTTCGATGAGAGGTGTGGGATAACTCAATTGATGGGTGGAGACAACGTTCACGGCCCGACTACAGCCTTCCAAGCTATGCCTTTACAACCGATACACCACCTCCAATGGCTGCCGCGATCTTGTGGAGCGCGTCACCCGTCCACTAGGGCACTCGTCCTGCAAGCAATCGAAGAACTAGCAAGAACAAGTATAGCAAGTACTGAATTACTAGATGTAGATGAAAGTTTCAAACTCAATCTCAATTAAGGTGGGGTTCCGAAGATAAGAAGACGGGCGGCTGATCCAGCACGCACGCTTACAAGCAAGTAGCGAGAGCTAAAGTTGATCTAAACAAAACCTGACTATTCTTGGTGGCGGCTAAGGAGTATATGAAGGTGGAAGGATGACCAGGGGGGTGTTGGGGTCATTCTCCAACCCTAGGATGCGTACCTAATGGACCCAACTTGATACACGGCCCATTGGACCAAACTAAGGTGACGTAGCACCTTTGGACAGACAAGCTCTCAGTAGTAATTCAGTCATTGCGGCCGCCTCAAAATAGATATGGACTTGATTCCAGATCCATATGAAAATAGACTTCATAAGGATTCCATGAAGTACTTGAACGCCCCAATCCGAGTCCGTATGCGACCGTGGTGACCATCACAAGTTGGAGCTGTCCTGGAGTCCGAATTCAGCCTCCGCGAATCCTTGTCCCTTTCGGTCCTCTCCCTGGTTCCTAACCAAAACAAGAGTGCACGTGTCTCCATGGTCTAAATATGATGGACAGGAACTCAAGTGTGAACTTACTTGATGATTAATGTGACGAGCATGGATGCGAGTAATAGGACCAGAAACTGGTACTCGTGTCGGCGTGGATGTATCGTTGGTGTTGATGTCCTCATCAGATAACTCGATTGATGGGTGGAGACGACATTCACAGCCCGACTACAGCCTTCCAAGCTGCGCCTTAGCAACCGATACACCACCTCCAATGGCTGTCGCGATCTTGTGGAGCGCGTCACCCGACCACTAGGGCACTTGTCCTATAAGCAATCGAAGAACTAGCAAGAACAAGTATAGCAAGTACTGAATTACTAGTTGTAGATGAAAGTTTCAAATTCAATCTCAATTAAGGTGGGGTTCCGAAGACAAGAAGACGGGCGGCTGATCCAGCACGCGCGCTTACAAGCAAGTAGCGAGAGCTAAACTTGATATAAACAAAACCCAATCTGTTTGTGGCTGCTCTAATCCTTATTAATACCTAGGGGAATGACCAGGGGGGGTGTTGGGGTCATTCTCCAACCCTAGGACACGTCCGTAATGAACCCAACTGGATACATGGGCCATCGGCCCAAAATAGGGTGACACAGCACTGAAGGCAGAAAAGGTTCCGGCGTTGAAATGACGATTGCGGAAGCATCGGATAAGATATAGCCATGAGTCTAGATCCATTGGAAAATAGACTTGATAAGCTTTCCAAAAAGTGCTAGAACGTCCCAATCGGAGTCTGTATGAAGTTGTGGCGACCATCGCAATTTGGGGCTATTTTGCAGTCCGAATTCAACTTCCAAAACATGTTGGACTTGGACTCTTTCTGTCCTTGGAACCAAAGTGACGTGGTGGCCTAGCGGAGGACGTTAGGAATACTTGGATTTGGTCCCCAATCAACTTCATTAACCTTCCATGCTTTCCATATGCAATCAAACCTTCCCTTGATCCATGTAAGTAATTCTAAAAATGACAATGAACACACATCATGGTGCAGCATCAATTCATCAAATGCATCAATGATAAGCCTCATATAGAATGGTTGCAACTTTGATATAGAAGTGGTTGGCATGGTCATATTTGAGCCAATGATGTCCTCATCATCTTGATGGAAGATAGGTGCACGGTTTGCGTCAAGCGTACCATAGGCTCGGAACTCATTTTGGACGCACCCAATGGAACGCCTAGGTGACGTGGGTCATTTGGACTCTCGCTTCTTTCCGTTTGGAGACAGTGTTAGTGTCGATGCTAGATAGGTGCATGGTTTGTATCGAACATACCATAGGCTTGGAAATCATTTTGGACGCACCCGATGGAACAGCTAGGTGACATGGGTGATGTGGAATCTCTCTTATTTCTATTTGGAGACAGTGTTAGCGTCGGTGCAAGCTAGGTGCATGGTTTGCGCTAGATGTACCATAGGCTCAGAAATCATTTTGGACGCACCTAATGGTACCACTAGGTGACTCGGGTCAAGTGGAAGCATGTTTCGGTCCTTTCGGAGATAGTGCTAATCTTGACGGAAGATAGGTGCACGGTTTGCGTCGAGTGTACCATAGGCTCAGAAATCATTTTGGACGCACCCGAGGGAACTCCTAGGTGACATGGGTCATGTGGAATCTCACTTCTTTCCATTTGAAGATAGTGTTAGTGTCGGGGCAAGATGGGTGCACTGTTTGTGCCAAACGTACCATTGGCTCAGAAATCATTTTGGACGCACCCGATCATACCACTAGGTGACGGGGCTCAAGTGGATGGTTGTTTCGGTCCTTTCGGACATAGTGCTAATCTTGACGCAAGATAGGAGCATGGTTTGCGTTGAACATACCATTGGCTTGGAACTCATTTTGGACGCACCCGATGGAACTCCTAGGTGACGTGGGTCATTTGGACTCTTACTTCTTTCCGTTTGGAGACAGTGTTAGCGTCGGTGCAAGCTAGGTGACGTGGGTCATTTGAACGTACCATAGGCTCAGAAATCGTTTTGGACGCACCTGATGGTACCACTTGGTGACCAGGGTCAAGTGGAAGCTATATTCGGTCCTTTTGGAGATAGTGCTAATTTTGACAGAAGATAGGTGCACGGTTTGCGTCGAGCGTACCATAGGCTCGCAAATCATTTTGGACGCACCCGATGGAAGTCCTAATTAATGTGGGTCAGGTGGAATCTCACTTCTTTCCATTTGGTGACAGTGTTAGTGTCGGTGCAAGATAGGTGCACAGTTTGCGCCAAACGTACCATCAGCTCAGAAATCATTTTGGACACACCCGATCGTACCACTAGGTGATGAGGCTCAAGTGGAAGCTTGTTTCGGTCCTTTTGAACATAGTGCTAATCTTGACGCAAGATAGGAGCACGGTTTACGTCGAACATACCATTGGCTCAGAAAATCATTTTCGACACACTCGATGGAACACCTAGGTGACGTGGGTCATTTGGACTCTCGCTTGTTTCTGTTTGGAGACATTGTTAGTGCCGATGCTAGATAGATGCGCGGTTTGCATCGAACGTACCATAGGCTCACAAATCATTTTAGACGCACCCGTTGGAACTCCTAGGTGATGTGGGTGATGTGGAATCTCTCTTCTTTCTATTTGGAGACTGTGTTAGCGTCAGTGCAAACTAGGTGCAAGGTTTGCGCTAGATGTACCATAGGCTCAGAAATCATTTTGGACGCACCTAATGGTACCACTTGGTGACTAGGATCAAGTGGAAGCTCAGTTCGGTCTTTTCGGAGATAGTGCTAATCTTGACGGAAGATAGGTGCACGGTTTGCGTCGAGCATACCATAGGCTCGGAAATCATTTTGGACGCTCCTGATGGAACTCATGGTGACGTGGGTCATGTGGAATCTCACTTCTTTCCGTTTGGACACAGTGTTAGTGTCGGGGGAAGATAGGTGCACTGTTTGCGCCAAACGTACCATTGGCTCAGAAATCATTTTGGACCCACCTGATCGTACCACTAGGTGACAGGGCTCAAGTGGAAGGTCGTTTCGTTCGTTTCGGACATAGTGCTAATCTTGATGCAAGATAGGAGCACTGTTTGCGTCGAACATACCATTTGCTTCGAAATCGTTTTGGACGCACCCGATAGAACTCCTAGGTGACATGGGTCATTTGGACTCTCGCTTCTTTCCATTTGGGGACAGTGTTAGTGTCGATGCTAGATAGGTGCACGGTTTGCGTCGAACGTACAATAGGCTCGAAAATCATTTTGGACGCACCTGATGAAAATCCTAGGTGACGTGGGTGATGAGGAATCTCTCTTATTTCTATTTGGAGACTGTGTTAGTGTCGGTGCAAGCTAGGTGCATGGTTTGCGCTAGATGTACCTTAGGCTCAGAAATTGTTTTGGACGCACCTGATGGTACCACTAGGTGACTAGGGTCAAGTGGAAGCTCATTTCGTTCCTTTCGGAGATAGTGCTAATCTTGACGGAAGATAGGTGCACGGTTTGCATCAAGCATACCATAGGCTCAGAAATCATTTTGGACGCACCCGATGGAAGTCAATCTCACTTCTTTCCATTTGGAGACAGTGTTAGTGTCGGTGCAAGATAGGTGCACAGTTTGCACCGAACATACCATCGACTTAGAATTCATTTTGGACGCACCTGATCGTACCACTAGGTGACGAGGCTCAAGTGGAAGCTCATTTTGGTCCTTTCGGACATAGTGCTAATCTTGACGCAAGATAGGAGCATGGTTTGCGTTGAACATACCACTGGCTTGGAACTCATTTTGGACGCACCCGATGGAACTCCTAGGTGACGTGGGTCATTTGGACTCTTGCTTCTTTCCGTTTGGAGACAGTGTTTGTGTCGATGCTAGATAGGTGCACGGTTTCCATCGAACGTTCCATAGGCTCAGAAATCATTTTGGACGCACCCGATGGAACTCCTAGGAGACGTGGGTGGTGTGGAATCTCTCTTCTTTCTATTTGGAGACTGTGTTAGCATCGGTGCAAGGTTTGCGCTAGATGTACCATAGGCTCAGAATTCGTTTTGGACGCACCTGATGGTACCACTAGGTGACTAGGATCAAGTGGAAGCTCGTTTCGGTCCTTTCGGAGATAGTGCTAATCTTGACGGAAGATAGGTGCACGGTTTGCGTCGAGCGTACCATAGGCTTGGAAATCATTTTGGACGCACCCGATGGAACAGCTAGGTGACATGGGTGATGTGGAATCTCTCTTATTTCTATTTGGAGACAGTGTTAGCGTCGGTGCAAGCTAGGTGCATGGTTTGCGCTAGATGTACCATAGGCTCAGAAATCATTTTGGACGCACCTAATGGTACCACTAGGTGACTCGGGTCAAGTGGAAGCATGTTTCGGTCCTTTCGGAGATAGTGCTAATCTTGACGGAAGATAGGTGCACGGTTTGCGTCGAGTGTACCATAGGCTCAGAAATCATTTTGGACGCACCCGAGGGAACTCCTAGGTGACATGGGTCATGTGGAATCTCACTTCTTTCCATTTGAAGATAGTGTTAGTGTCGGGGCAAGATGGGTGCACTGTTTGTGCCAAACGTACCATTGGCTCAGAAATCATTTTGGACGCACCCGATCATACCACTAGGTGACGGGGCTCAAGTGGATGGTTGTTTCGGTCCTTTCGGACATAGTGCTAATCTTGACGCAAGATAGGAGCATGGTTTGCGTTGAACATACCATTGGCTTGGAACTCATTTTGGACGCACCCGATGGAACTCCTAGGTGACGTGGGTCATTTGGACTCTTACTTCTTTCCGTTTGGAGACAGTGTTAGCGTCGGTGCAAGCTAGGTGACGTGGGTCATTTGAACATACCATAGGCTTAGAAATCGTTTTGGACGCACCTGATGGTACCACTTGGTGACCAGGGTCAAGTGGAAGCTATATTCGGTCCTTTTGGAGATAGTGCTAATTTTGACAGAAGATAGGTGCACGGTTTGCGTCGAGCGTACCATAGGCTCGCAAATCATTTTGGACGCACCCGATGGAAGTCCTAATTAATATGGGTCAGGTGGAATCTCACTTCTTTCCATTTGGTGACAGTGTTAGTGTCGGTGCAAGATAGGTGCACAGTTTGCGCCAAACGTACCATCAGCTCAGAAATCATTTTGGACACACCCGATCGTACCACTAGGTGATGAGGCTCAAGTGGAAGCTTGTTTCGGTCCTTTCGAACATAGTGCTAATCTTGACGCAAGATAGGAGCACGGTTTACGTCGAACATACCATTGGCTCAGAAAATCATTTTCGACACACTCGATGGAACACCTAGGTGACGTGGGTCATTTGGACTCTCGCTTGTTTCTGTTTGGAGACATTGTTAGTGCCGATGCTAGATAGATGCGCGGTTTGCATCGAACGTACCATAGGCTCACAAATCATTTTAGACGCACCCGTTGGAACTCCTAGGTGATGTGGGTGATGTGGAATCTCTCTTCTTTCTATTTGGAGACTGTGTTAGCGTCAGTGCAAACTAGGTGCAAGGTTTGCGCTAGATGTACCATAGGCTCAGAAATCATTTTGGACGCACCTAATGGTACCACTTGGTGACTAGGATCAAGTGGAAGCTCAGTTCGGTCTTTTCGGAGATAGTGCTAATCTTGACGGAAGATAGGTGCACGGTTTGCGTCGAGCATACCATAGGCTCGGAAATCATTTTGGACGCTCCTGATGGAACTCATGGTGACGTGGGTCATGTGGAATCTCACTTCTTTCCGTTTGGACACAGTGTTAGTGTCGGGGGAAGATAGGTGCACTGTTTGCGCCAAACGTACCATTGGCTCAGAAATCATTTTGGACCCACCTGATCGTACCACTAGGTGACAGGGCT
This sequence comes from Miscanthus floridulus, assembly GCF_019320115.1. NCBI lineage: Eukaryota > Viridiplantae > Streptophyta > Magnoliopsida > Poales > Poaceae > Miscanthus > Miscanthus floridulus. Next base: position 62,786,028 of record NC_089585.1, on the reverse strand, counting down.
CAAGTGGAAGGTCGTTTCGTTCGTTTCGGACATAGTGCTAATCTTGATGCAAGATAGGAGCACTGTTTGCGTCGAACATACCATTTGCTTCGAAATCGTTTTGGACGCACCCGATAGAACTCCTAGGTGACATGGGTCATTTGGACTCTCGCTTCTTTCTGTTTGGGGACAGTGTTAGTGTCGATGCTAGATAGGTGCACGGTTTGCGTCGAACGTACAATAGGCTCGAAAATCATTTTGGACGCACCTGATGAAAATCCTAGGTGACGTGGGTGATGAGGAATCTCTCTTATTTCTATTTGGAGACTGTGTTAGTGTCGGTGCAAGCTAGGTGCATGGTTTGCGCTAGATGTACCTTAGGCTCAGAAATTGTTTTGGACGCACCTGATGGTACCACTAGGTGACTAGGGTCAAGTGGAAGCTCATTTCGTTCCTTTCGGAGATAGTGCTAATCTTGACGGAAGATAGGTGCACGGTTTGCATCAAGCATACCATAGGCTTAGAAATCATTTTGGACGCACCCGATGGAAGTCAATCTCACTTCTTTCCATTTGGAGACAGTGTTAGTGTCGGTGCAAGATAGGTGCACAGTTTGCACCGAACATACCATCGACTTAGAATTCATTTTGGACGCACCTGATCGTACCACTAGGTGACGAGGCACAAGTGGAAGCTCATTTTGGTCCTTTCGGACATAGTGCTAATCTTGACGCAAGATAGGAGCATGGTTTGCGTTGAACATACCACTGGCTTGGAACTCATTTTGGACGCACCCGATGGAACTCCTAGGTGACGTGGGTCATTTGGACTCTTGCTTCTTTCCGTTTGGAGACAGTGTTTGTGTCGATGCTAGATAGGTGCACGGTTTCCATCGAACGTTCCATAGGCTCAGAAATCATTTTGGACGCACCCGATGGAACTCCTAGGAGACGTGGGTGGTGTGGAATCTCTCTTCTTTCTATTTGGAGACTGTGTTAACATCGGTGCAAGGTTTGCGCTAGATGTACCATAGGCTCAGAATTTGTTTTGGACGCACCTGATGGTACCACTAGGTGACTAGGATCAAGTGGAAGCTCATTTCGGTCCTTTCGGAGATAGTGCTAATCTTGACAGAAGATAGGTGCATGGTTTGCGTCGAGCGTACCATAGGCTCGGAAATCATTTTGGACGCACCCGATGGAACTCCTAGGTGACGTGGGTCTTGTGGAATCTCACTTCTTTTCGTTTGGAGACAGTGTTAGTGTCGGTGCAAGATAGGTGGACTCTTTGCACCAAACGTACCATTGGCTCAGAAATCATTTTGGACGCACCCGTTGGAACTCCTAGGTGATGTGGGTGATGTGGAATCTCTCTTCTTTCTATTTGGAGACTATGTTAGCGTCGGTGCAAACTAGGTGCAAGGTTTACGCTAGATGTACCATAGGCTCAGAAATCGTTTTGGACGCACCTGATGGTACCACTTGGTGACTAGGATCAAGTGGAAGCTCAGTTTGGTCCTTTCGGAGATAGTGCTAATCTTGACGGAAGATAGGTGCACGGTTTGCGTCGAGCATACCATAGGCTCGGAAATCATTTTGGACGCTCCAGATGGAACTCATGGTGACGTGGGTCATGTGGAATCTCACTTCTTTCCGTTTGGACACAGTGTTAGTGTCGGGGGAAGATAGGTGCATTGTTTGCGCCAAACGTACCATTGGCTCAGAAATCATTTTGGACCCACCTGATCGTACCACTAGGTGACAGGGCTCAAGTGGAAGGTCGTTTCGTTCGTTTTGGACATAGAGCTAATCTTGATGCATGATAGGAGCACTGTTTGCATCGAACATACCATTTGCTTGGAAATCGTTTTGGACGCACCCGAAGGAACTCCTAGGTGACATGGGTCATTTGGACTCTCGCTTCTTTCCGTTTGGGGACAGTGTTAGTGTCGATGCTAGATAGGTGTACGGTTTGCGTCGAACGTACAATAGGCTCGAAAATCATTTTGGACGCACCTGATGAAAATCCTAGGTGACGTGGGTGATGAGGAATCTCTCTTATTTCTATTTGGAGACTATGTTAGTGTCGGTGCAAGCTAGGTGCATGGTTTGCGCTAGATATACCTTAGGCTCAGAAATTGTTTTGGATGCACCTGATGGTACCACTAGGTGACTAGGGTCAAGTGGAAGCTCATTTCGTTCCTTTCGGAGATAGTGCTAATCTTGACGAAAGATAGGTGCACGGTTTGCATCAAGCATACCATAGGCACAGAAATCATTTTGGACGCACCCGATGGAAGTCAATCTCACTTCTTTCCATTTGGAGACAGTGTTAGTGTTGGTGCAAGATAGGTGCACAGTTTGCGCCGAACATACCATCGGCTTAGAAATCATTTTGGACGCACCTCATCGTACCACTAGGTGACGAGGCTTAAGTGGAAGCTCATTTTGGTCCTTTCGGACATAGTGCTAATCTTGACGCAAGATAGGAGCATGGTTTCCATTGAACATACCATTGGCTTGGAACTCATTTTGGACGCACCTGATGGAACTCCTAGGTGACGTGGGTCATTTGGACTCTTGCTTCTTTCCGTTTGGAGATAGTGTTAGTGTCGATGCTAGATAGGTGCACGGTTTCCATCGAACGTACCATAGGCTCAGAAATCATTTTGGACGCACCTGATGGAACTCCTAGGAGACATGGGTGGTGTGGAATCTCTCTTCTTTCTGTTTGGAGACTGTGTTAGCATCGGTGCAAGGTTTGCGCTAGATGTGCCATAGGCTCAGAATTTGTTTTGGACGCACCTGATGGTACCACTAGGTGACTAGGATCAAGTGGAAGCTCATTTTGGTCCTTTCGGAGATAGTGCTAATCTTGACAGAAGATAGGTGCACGGTTTGCGTCAAGCGTACCATAGGCTCGGAAATCATTTTGGACGCACCCGATGGAACTCCTAGGTGACGTGGGTCTTGTGGAATCTCACTTCTTTTCGTTTGGAGACAGTGTTAGTGTCGGTGCAAGATAGGTGCACTCTTTGCACCAAAGGTACCATCGGCTCAGAAATCATTTTGGACGCACCCGTTGGAACTCCTAGGTGATGTGGGTGATGTGGAATCTCTCTTCTTTCTATTTGGACACTGTGTTAGTGTCGGTGCAAACTAGGTGCAAGGTTTGCGCTAGATGTACCATAGGCTCAGAAATCATTTTGGATGCACCTGATGGTACCACTTGGTGACTAGGATCAAGTGGAAGCTCAGTTCGGTCCTTTCAGAGATAGTGCTAATCTTGACGGAAGATAGGTGCACGGTTTGCGTCGAGCATACCATAGGCTCGGAAATCATTTTGGACGCTCCTGATGGAACTCATGGTGACGTGGGTCATGTGGAATCTCACTTCTTTCCGTTTGGACACAGTGTTAGTTTCGGGGGAAGATAGGTGCACTGTTTGCGCCAAACGTACCATTGGCTCAGAAATCATTTTGGACCCACCTGATCGTACCACTAGGTGACAGGGCTCAAGTGGAAGGTCGTTTCGTTCATTTCGGACAAAGTGCTAATCTTGATGCAAGATAGGAGCACTGTTTGCGTCGAACATACCATTTGCTTGGAAATTGTTTTGGATGCACCCGTTGGAACTCCTAGGTGACATGGGTCATTTGGACTCTCGCTTCTTTCCGTTTGGGGACAGTGTTAGTGTCGATGCTAGATAGGTGCACGGTTTGCGTCGAACGTACAATAGGCTCAAAAATCATTTTGGACGCACCCGATGAAAATCCTAGGTGACGTGGGTGATGAGGAATCTCTCTTATTTCTATTTGGAGACTGTGTTAGTGTCGGTGCAAGCTAGGTGCATGGTTTGCGCTAGATGTACCTTAGGCTCAGAAATTATTTTGGACGCACCTGATGGTACCACTAGGTGACTAGGGTTAATGGAAGCTCATTTCATTCCTTTCGGAGATAGTGCTAATCTTGACGGAAGATAGGTGCACGGTTTGCATCAATCATACCATAGGCTCAGAAATCATTTTGGACGCACCCGATGGAAGTCAATCTCACTTCTTTCCATTTGGAGACAGTGTTAGTGTCGGTGCAAGATAGGTGCACAGTTTGCGCCGAACATACCATCGGCTTAGAAATCATTTTGGACGCACCTGATCATACCACTAGGTGACGAGGCTCAAGTGGAAGCTCATTTTGGTCCTTTTGGACATAGTGCTAATCTTGACGCAAGATAGGAGCATGGTTTGCGTTGAACATACAAGGCTTGGAACTCATTTTGGACGCACCCGATGCAACTCCTAGGTGACGTGGGTCATTTGGACTCTTGCTTCTTTTCGTTTGGAGACAGTGTTAGTGTTGATGCTAGATAGGTGCACGGTTTCCATTGAACGTACCATAGGCTCAGAAATCATTTTGGACGCACCCGATGGAACTCCTAGGAGACATGGGTGGTGTGGAATCTCTCTTCTTTCTGTTTGGAGACTGTGTTAGCATCGGTGCAAGGTTTGCACTAGATGTACCATAGGCTCAGAATTCGTTTTGGACGCACCTGATGGTACCACTAGGTGACTAGGATCAAGTGGAAGCTCGTTTTGGTCCTTTCGAAGATAGTGCTAATCTTGATGGAAGATAGGTGCACGGTTTGCGTCGAGCGTACCATAGGCTCGGAAATCATTTTGGATGCACCCGATGGAACTCCTAGGTGACGTGGGTCTTGTGGAATCTCACTTCTTTTCGTTTGGAGACAGTGTTAGTGTCGGTGCAAGATAGGTGCACTCTTTGCACCAAACGTACCATCGGCTCAGAAATCATTTTGGACGCACCCGTTGGAACTCCTAGGTGATGTGGGTGGTGTGGAATCTCTCTTCTTTCTATTTGGAGACTGTGTTAGCGTCGGTGCAAACTAGGTGCAAGGTTTGCGCTAGATGTACCATAGGCTCAGAAATCATTTTGGACGCACCTGATGTTACCACTTGGTGACTAGGATCAAGTGGAAGCTCAGTTCGGTCCTTTCGGAGATAGTGCTAATCTTGACGGAAGATAGGTGCACGGTTTGCATCGAGCATACCATAGGCTTGGAAATCATTTTGGACGCTCCCGATGGAACTCATGGTGAGGTGGGTCATGTGGAATCTCACTTCTTTCCGTTTGGACACAGTGTTAGTGTCGGGGGAAGATAGGTGCACTATTTGCGCCAAACGTACCATTGGCTCAGAAATCATTTTGGACCCACCTGATCGTACCACTAGGTGACAGGGCTCAAGTGGAAGGTCGTTTCGTTCATTTCGGACAAAGTGCTAATCTTGATGCAAGATAGGAGCACTGTTTGCGTCGAACATACCATTTGCTTGGAAATCGTTTTGGATGCACCCGATGGAACTCCTAGGTGACATGGGTCATTTGGACTCTCGCTTCTTTCTATTTGGGGACAGTGTTAGTGTCGATGCTAGATAGGTGCACGGTTTGCGTCGAACGTACAATAGGCTCAAAAATCATTTTGGACGCACCCGATGAAAATCCTAGATGACGTGGGTGATGAGGAATCTCTCTTATTTCTATTTGGAGACTGTGTTAGTGTCGGTGCAAGCTAGGTGCATGGTTTGCGCTAGATGTACCTTAGGCTCAGAAATTATTTTGGACGCACCTGATGGTACCACTAGGTGACTAGGGTTAATGGAAGCTCATTTCGTTCCTTTCGGAGATAGTGCTAATCTTGACGGAAGATAGGTGCACGGTTTGCATCAATCATACCATAGGCTCAGAAATCATTTTGGACGCACCCGATGGAAGTCAATCTCACTTCTTTCCATTTGGAGACAGTGTTAGTGTCGGTGCAAGATAGGTGCACAGTTTGCGCCGAACATACCATCGGCTTAGAAATCATTTTGGACGCACCTGATCGTACCACTAGGTGACGAGGCTCAAGTGGAAGCTCATTTTGGTCCTTTTGGACATAGTGCTAATCTTGACGCAAGATAGGAGCATGGTTTGCGTTGAACATACCATTGGCTTGGAACTCATTTTGGATGCACCTGATGGAACTCCTAGGTGACGTGGGTCATTTGGACTCTTGCTTCTTTCCGTTTGGAGACAGTGTTAGTGTTGATGCTAGATAGGTGCACGGTTTCCATCGAACGTACCATAGGCTCAGAAATCATTTTGGACGCACCCGATGGAACTCCTAGGAGACATGGGTGGTGTGGAATCTCTCTTCTTTCTGTTTGGAGACTGTGTTAGCATCGGTGCAAGGTTTGCGCTAGATGTACCATAGGCTCAGAATTTGTTTTGGACGCACCTGATGGTACCACTAGGTGACTAGGATCAAGTGGAAGCTCGTTTTGGTCCTTTCGAAGATAGTGCTAATCTTGATGGAAGATAGGTGCACGGTTTGCGTCGAGCGTACCATAGGCTCGGAAATCATTTTGGACGCAACCGATGGAACTCCTAGGTGACGTGGGTCTTGTGGAATCTCACTTCTTTTCATTTGGAGACAGTGTTACTGTCGGTGCAAGATAGGTGCACTCTTTGCACCAAACATACCATCGGCTCAGAAATCATTTTGGACGCACCCGTTGGAACTCCTAGGTGATGTGGGTGATGTGGAATCTCTCTTCTTTCTATTTGAAGACTGTGTTAGCGTCGGTGCAAACTAGGTGCAAGGTTTGCGCTAGATGTACCATAGGCTTAGAAATCATTTTGGACGCACCTGATGGTACCACTTGGTGACTAGGATCAAGTGGAAGCTTAGTTCGGTCCTTTCGGAGATAGTGCTAATCTTGACGGAAGATAGGTGCACGGTTTGCGTCGAGCATACCATAGGCTCGGAAATCATTTTGGACGCTCCCGATGGAACTCATGGTGACGTGGGTCATGTGGAATCTCACTTCTTTCCGTTTGGACACAGTGTTAGTGTCGGGGGAAGATAGGTGCACTATTTGCGCCAAACGTACCATTGGCTTAGAAATCATTTTGGACCCACCTGATCGTACCACTAGGTGACAGGGCTCAAGTGGAAGGTCGTTTCATTCGTTTTGGGCATAGTGCTAATCTTGATGCAAGATAGGAGCACTGTTTGCGTCGAACATACCATTTGCTTCGAAATCGTTTTGGACGCACCTGATAGAACTCCTAGGTGACATGGGTCATTTGGACTCTCGCTTCTTTCCCTTTGGGGACAGTGTTAGTGTCGATGCTAGATAGGTGCACGGTTTGCGTCGAACGTACAATAGGCTCGAAAATCATTTTGGACGCACCTGATGAAAATCCTAGGTGACGTGGGTGATGAGGAATCTCTCTTATTTCTATTTGGAGACTGTGTTAGTGTCGGTGCAAGCTAGGTGCATGGTTTGCGCTAGATGTACCTTAGGCTCAGAAATTATTTTGGACGCACCTGATGGTACCACTAGGTGACTAGGGTCAAGTTGAAGCTCATTTCATTCCTTTCAGAGATAGTGCTAATCTTGACGGAAGATAGGTGCACGGTTTGCATCAATCATACCATAGGCTCAGAAATCATTTTGGACGCACCCGATGGAAGTCAATCTCACTTCTTTCCATTTGGAGACAGTGTTAGTGTCGGTGCAAGATAGGTGCATAGTTTGCGCCGAACATACCATCGGCTTAGAAATCATTTTGGATGCACCTGATCATACCACTAGGTGACGAGGCTCAAGTGGAAGCTCATTTTGGTCCTTTCGGACATAGTGCTAATCTTGACGCAAGATAGGAGCATGGTTTGCGTTGAACATACCATTGGCTTGGAACTCATTTTGGACGCACCCAATGGAACTCCTAGGTGACGTGGGTCATTTGGACTCTTGCTTCTTTCCGTTTGGAGACAGTGTTAGTGTCGATGCTAGATAGGTGCACGGTTTCCATCGAACATACCATAGGCTTAGAAATCATTTTGGACGCACCCGATGGAACTCCTAGGAGACGTGGGTGGTGTGGAATCTCTCTTCTTTCTGTTTGGAGACTGTGTTAGCATCGGTGCAAGGTTTGCGCTAGATGTACCATAGGCTTAGAATTCGTTTTGGACGCACCTGATGGTACCACTAGGTGACTAGGATCAAGTGGAAGCTCGTTTTGGTCCTTTCGAAGATAGTGCTAATCTTGATGGAAGATAGGTGCACGGTTTGCGTCGAGCGTACCATAGGCTCGGAAATCATTTTGGACGCACCCGATGGAACTCCTAGGTGACGTGGGTCTTGTGGAATCTCACTTCTTTTCGTTTGGAGACAGTGTTAGTGTCGGTGCAAGATAGGTGCACTCTTTGCACCAAACGTACCATCGGCTCAGAAATCATTTTGGACGCACCCGTTGGAACTCCTAGGTGATGTGGGTGATGTGGAATCTCTCTTCTTTCTATTTGGAGACTGTGTTAGCGTCGGTGCAAACTAGGTGCAAGGTTTGCGCTAGATGTACCATAGGCTCAGAAATCATTTTGGACGCTCCCAATGGAACTCATGGTGACGTGGGTCATGTGGAATCTCACTTCTTTCCGTTTGGACACAGTGTTAGTGTCGGGGGAAGATAGGTGCACTATTTGCACCAAACGTACCATTGTCTTAGAAATCATTTTGGACCCACCTGATCGTACCACTAGGTGACAGGGCTCAAGTGGAAGGTCGTTTCATTCATTTCGGGCATAGTGCTAATCTTGATGCAAGATAGGTGCACTGTTTGCGTCGAACATACCATTTGCTTCGAAATCGTTTTGGACGCACCCGATAGAACTCCTAGGTGACAAGGGTCATTTGGAATCTCGCTTCTTTCTGTTTGGGGACAGTGTTAGTGTCGATGCTAGATAGGTGCACGGTTTGCGTCGAACGTACAATAGGCTCGAAAATCATTTTGGACGCACCTGATGAAAATCCTAGGTGACGTGGGTGATGAGGAATCTCTCTTATTTCTATTTGGAGACTGCGTTAGTGTCGGTGCAAGCTAGGTGCATGGTTTGCGCTAGATGTACCTTAGGCTCATAAATTGTTTTGGACGCAACTGATGGTACCACTAGGTGACTAGGGTCAAGTGGAAGCTCATTTCGTTCCTTTTGGAGATAGTGCTAATCTTGACGGAAGATAGGTGCACGGTTTGCATCAAGCATACCATAGGCTCAGAAATCATTTTGGACGCACCCGATGGAAGTCAATCTCACTTCTTTCCATTTGGAGACAGTGTTAGTGTCGGTGCAAGATAGGTGCACAGTTTGCGCCGAACATACCATCGGCTTAGAAATCATTTTGGACGCACCTGATCGTACCACTAGGTGACGAGGCTTAAGTGGAAGCTCATTTTGGTCCTTTCGGACATAGTGCTAATCTTGATGCAAGATAGGAGCATGGTTTGCGTTGAACATACCATTGGCTTGGAACTCATTTTGGACGCACCCGATGGAACTCCTAGGTGACGTGGGTCATTTGGACTCTTGCTTCTTTCTGTTTGGAGACAGTGTTAGTGTCGATGCTTGATAGGTGCACGGTTTCCATCGAACGTACCATAGCCTCAGAAATCATTTTGGACGCACCCGATGGAACTCCTAGGAGACGTGGGTGATGTGGAATCTCTCTTCTTTCTGTTTGGAGACTGTGTTAGCATCGGTGCAAGGTTTGCGCTAGATGTACCATAGGCTCAGAATTCATTTTGGACGCACCTGATGGTACCACTAGGTGACTAGGATCAAGTGGAAGCTCGTTTTGGTCCTTTCAGAGATAGTGCTAATCTTGACGGAAGATAGGTGCACGGTTTGCGTCGAGCGTACCATAGGCTCGGAAATCATTTTGGACGCACCCGATGGAACTCCTAGGTGACGTGGGTCTTGTGGAATCTCACTTCTTTTCATTTGGAGACAGTGTTAGTGTCGGTGCAAGATAGGTGCACTCTTTGCACCAAACGTACCATCGGCTCAGAAATCATTTTGGACACACCCGATCGTACCATTAGGTAACGAGGCTCAAGTGGAAGCTCGTTTCAGTCCTTTTGGACATAGTGCTAATCTTGACGCAAGATAGGAGCACGGTTTGCGTAGAACATGCCATTGGCTCAGAAATAGTTTTGGACGCACTCGATGGAACGCCTAGGTGACGTGGGTCATTTGGACTCTCGCTTCTTTATGTTTGGAGACATTGTTAGTGTCAATGCTAGATAGGCGCATGGTTTGCGTCGAACATATCATAGGCTCTGAAATCATTTTGGACGCGCCCGATGGAACTCCTAGGTGACATGGGTGATGTGGAGGCTCTCTTATTTCTGTTTGGAGACTGTGTTAGCGTCGGTGCAAGCTAAGTGCATGGTTTGCACTAGATGTACCATAGGCTCAGAAATTGTTTTGGACGCACCTGATGGTACCACTAGGTGACTAGGGTCAAGTAGAAGCTCGTTTCGGTCCTTTTGGATATAGTGCTAATCTTGACAGAAGATAGGTGCATGGTTTGCATCGCGCTTACCACAGGCTCACAAATCATTTTGGACGCAACCGATGGAAGTCCTAATTGATGTGGGTCAGGTGGAATCTCACTTCTTTCCATTTGGAGACAGTGTTAGTGTCGGGGCAAGATAGGTCCACTATTTGCGCCAAACGTACCATTGGCTCAGAAATCATTTTGGACGCACCCGATGGCCACTAGGTGATGGGGCTCAAGTGGAAGGCCGTTTCGGTCCTTTCGGACATTGTGCTAATCTTGATGCACGATAAGGGCATGGTTTGCGTCAAACATACCATAGGCTTAGAAATCATTTTGGACGCACCCGATGGAAGTCAATCTCACTTCTTTCCATTTGGAGACAGTGTTAGTGTCGGTGCAAAATAGGTGCACTGTTTGCACCAAACATACAATCGGCTCAGAAATCATTTTGGAGGCACCCAATTGTACCACTAGGTGACGGGCTCAAGTGGAAGGTTGTTCGGTCCTTTCAGACATAGTGCTAATCTTGATGCAAGATAGGAGCACTGTTTGCATCAAACGTTCCATTGGCTCAGAAATTGTTTTGGACACACCCGATGGAACTCCTAGGTGACGTGGGTCATTTGGACTCTCGCTTCTTTCCATTTGGAGACAGTGTTAGTGTCGATGCTAGATAGGTGCATGGTTTCCATCGAACGTACCATAGGCTTAGAAATCATTTTGGATGCACCCGATGGAACTCCTTGGTGACGTGGGTCATGTGGAATCTCGCTTCTTTTCGTTTGGAGACAGTTTTGATGTCAGTGCAAGCAAGCTGCATGGTTTGCGCTAGATGTACCATAGGCTCAAAAATCATTTTGGATGCACCTGATGGTACCACTAGGTGACTACGGTCAAGTGGAAGCTCGTTTCGGTCCTTTCAGAGATAGTGCTAATCTTGACGGAAGATAGGTGCACGGTTTGCGTCGAGCGTACCATAGGCATGGAAATCATTTTGGAAGCACCCGAGGGAACTCCTAGGTGACGTGGGTCATGTGGAATCTCACTTCTTTCCATTTGAAGATAGTGTTAGTGTCGGGGCAAGATAGGTGCTCTGTTTGTGCCAAATGTACCATTGGCTCAGAAATCATTTTGGACGCACCCAATCGTACCACTCGGTGACGGGGTTCAAGTGGACAGTTGTTTCGGTCCTTTCAAACATAGTGCTAATCTTGATGCAATATAGAGCACTATTTGCGTCGAACATACCATTGGCTCAGAAATCGTTTTAGACGCACCCGATGGAACTCCTTGGTGACATGGGTCATTTGGACTCTTGCTTCTTTCCGTTTGTAGACAGTGTTAGTGTCGATGCTAGATAGGTGCACGGTTTGCGTCGAACGTACGATAGGCTCGGAAATCATTTTGGACGCACCCGATGGAACTCCTAGGTGGGTGATGTGGAATCTCTCTTGTTTCTGCTTGGAGACAGTGTTAGCATTGGTGCAAGCTAGGTGCATGGTTTGTGCTATATGTACCATAGGCTCAGAAATCGTTTTGGACGCCCCTGATGGTACCACTAGGTGACTAGGGTCAAACGGTAGGTCACTTCGGTCCTTTCGGAGATAGTGCTAATCTTGACGGAAGATAGGTGCACGGTTTGCGTCGAGCATACCATAGGCTCGCAAATCATTTTGGACGCACCCGATGGAAGTCCTAATTGACGTGGGTCAGGTGGAATCTCACTTCTTTCCATTTGGAGACAGTGTTAGTGTCGGTGCAAGATAGGTGCACAGTTTATGCCAAACGTACCATCGGCTCAGAAATCATTTTGGACGCACCCGATCGTACCACAAGTGGAAGCTCGTTTCGGTCCTTTTGAACATAGTGCTAATCTTAAATGCTGATAGGTGCACGGTTTGCGTCGAGCGTACCATAGGCTCAGAAAATCATTTTGGACGCACTCGATGGAACGCCTAGGTGACGTGGGTCTCACTTCTTTTCCATTTGGAGACAGTGTTAGTGTCGGTGCAAGATAGGTGCACAGTTTGCGCCAAACGTACCATCGGCTCAGAAATCATTTTGGACGCACCCGATCGTACCACAAGGTGACGAGGCTCAACTGGAAGCTTGTTTCGGTCCTTTCGAACATAGTGCTAATCTTGACGCAAGATAGGTGCACAGTTTGCGTCGAGCGTACCATAGGCTCGGAAACCATTTTGGATGCACCCGATGGAAGTCCTAATTGATGTGGGTCAGGTGGAATCTCACTTCTTTCCATTTGGAGACCGTGCTAGTGTCGGTGCAAGATAGGTGCACGGTTTGCGCCAAATGTACCATCGGTCAGAAATCATTTTGGGCGCACCCGATCGTACCACTAGTTGACGAGGCTTAAGTGGAAGCTCGTTTTGGTCCTTTCAGACATAGTGCTAATCTTGATGCGAGATAGGAGCGCAGTTTGCGTCGAACATATCATTGGCTTAGAAATTGTTTTGGACACACTCGATGGAACGCCTAGGTGACGTGGGTCATTTGGACTCTCGTGTCTTTTCGTTTGGAGACCTTATTAGTGTTGATGCTAGATAGGTGCACGGTTTGCGTCGAACGTGCCATATGCTCAGAAATCATTTTGGACGCACCCGATGGAATTCCTAGGTGATGTGGGTGATGTGGAATCTCACATCTTTCTGTTTGGAGACTGTGTTAGTGTCGGTGCAAGCTAGGTGCAAGGTTTACGCTAGATGTACCATAGGCTCAGAAAATTGTTTTGGACGCACCTGATGGTACCACTAGGTGACAAGGATCAAGTGGAAGCACGTTTCGGTCCTTTCGAAGATAGTGCTAATCTTGACGGAAGATAGGTGCACGGTTTGCGTCGAGCGTACAATAGGCTCCGAAATCATTTTGGACGGACCTGATGGAACTCCTAGGTGACGTGGGTCATGTGGAATCTCACTTCTTTCCGTTTGGAGACGGTGTTAGTGTTGGTGCGAAATAGGTGCACTGTTTGCGCCAAACGTACCATCGGCTTAGAAATCATTTTGGACGCACCCGATCGTACCACTAGGTGACGGGGCTCAAGTGGATGGTTGTTTCGGTCCTTTCGGGCATAGTGCTAACCTTGATCCAAGATAGGAGCACTGTTTGCGTCGAACAAGCCATTGGCTCAGAAATCATTTTGGACGCACCCGATGGAACTCCTAGGTGACGTGGGTCATTTGGACTCTCGCTTCTTTCCGTTTGGAGACAGTGTTAGTGTCGATGCTAGATAGGTGCACGGTTGGCATCGAACGTACCATAGGCTCAGAAATCATTTTGGACGCACCCGATGGAAGTCCTAATTGACGTGGGTCAGGTGGAATCTCACTTCTTTCCATTTGGAGACAGTGTTAGTGTCGGTGCAAGATAGGTGCATAGTTTGTGCCAAACGTACCATCGGCTCAGAAATCATTTTGGACGCACCCGATCGTACCACTAGGTGATGAGGTTCAAGTGGAAGTTCATTTCGGTCCTTTTGGACATAGTGCTAATCTTGACGCAAGATAGGGGCACGGTTTACGTTGAACATACCATTGGCTCAGAAATTGTTTTGGACGCACTCGATGGAACACCCAGCTGACATGGGTCATTTGGACTCTCGCTTCTTTCTGTTTGGAGACATTGTTAGTGCCGATGCTAGATAGGTGCGCGGTTTGCGTCAAACGTACCATAGGCTCACAAATCATTTTGGACGCACCCGATGGAACTCCTAGGTGACGTGGGTGATGTGGAATCTCTCTTCTTTCTATTTGGAGGCTATGTTAGCGTTGGTGCAAGCTAGGTGCATGGTTTGCGCTAGATGTACCATAGGCTTAGAAATCGTTTCGGATGCACCTGATGGTACCACTAGGTGACTAGGGTCAAGTGGAAGCTCATTTCGGTCCTTTCAAAGATAGTGCTTATCTTGATGGAAGATAGGTGCACGGTTTACGTCGAGTGTTCCATTGGCTCGCAAATCATTTTGGACGCAACCGATGGAAGTCCTAATTGACGTAGGTCAGGTGGAATCTCACTTCTTACCATTGGGAGACAGTGTTTGTGTCGGTGCAAGATAGGTGCACAGTTTGCGCCAAACGTACCATCGGCTTAGAAATCATTTTGGACGCACTCGATCGTACCACTAGTTGACGAGGCTTAAGTGGAAGCTCATTTCGGTCCTTTCGGACATAGTGCTAATCTTGAACGCTGATAGGTGCACGGTTTGCGTCGAGCGTACCACAGGCTCAGAAATCATTTTGGACACACTCGATGGAACGCCTAGGTGACGTGGGTCTCACTTCTTTCCATTTGGAGACAGTGTTAGTGTCAGTGCAAGATAGGTGCACAGTTTGCGCCAAACGTACCATCAGCTCAGAAATTATTTTGGACGCACCCGATCGTACCACAAGGTGACGAGGCTCAAGTGGAAGCTTGTTTCGGTCCTTTCGGGCATAGTGCTAATCTTGACGCAAGATAGGAGCATGGTTTGCGTCGAACATACCATTGGCTTAGAAATCATTTTGGACGCACTCGATGGAACGCCTAGGTGACGTGGGTCATTTGGACTCTTGCTTCTTTTCCATTTGGAGACATTGTTAGTGTCGATGCTAGATAGGTGCACGGTTTGCGTTGAACATACCATTGGCTCAGAAATCATTTTGGCCGCACCCGATGGAACTCCTAGGTGACCTGGGTGATGTGGAATCTCTCTTCTGTCTGTTTGGAGACTGTCTTAGCATCGGTGCAAGCTAGGTGCGTGGTTTGCGCTAGATGTACCATAGGCTCAGAAATCATTTTGGATGCACCTGATGGTACCACTAGGTGACTACAGTCAAGTGGAAGCTCATTTCGGTCCTTTCGAAGATAGTGCTGATCTTGGCAGAATATAGGTGCATGGTTTGCGTCGAGCGTACCATAGGCTCAGAAATCATTTTGGACGCACCCGATGGAAGTCCTAATTGATGTGGGTCAGGTGGAATCTCACTTCTTTCCATTTGGAGACAGTGTTAGTGTCGGTGCAAGATAGGTGCACAGTTTGCGCCAAATGTACCATCGGCTCAGAAATCATTTTGGACGCACCCGATCGTACCACTAGTTGACGAGGCTTAAGTGGAAGCTCGTTTCGGTAATTTCGGACAAAGTGCTAATCTTGACGCAAGATAGGAGCGTGGTTTGCGTCGAACATATCATTGGCTCAGAAATCGTTTTGGACGCACTCGATGGAACGCCTAGGTGACGTGGGTCATTTGGACTCTCGCATCTTTCCGTTTGGAGAATTTGTTAGTGTCGATGCTAGATAGGTGCACGGTTTGCGTCGAACGTACCATATGCTCAGAAAACATTTTGGACGCACCCAATGGCTCCTATGTGATGTGGGTGATGTGGAATCTCTATTCTTTCTATTTGGAGACTGTGTTAGCGTCGGTGCAAGTTAGGTGCAAGGTTTGCGCTAGATGTACCATAGGCTCAGAAATCATTTTGAATGCACCTGATGGTACCACTAGGTGACTAGGATCAAGTGGAAGCTCGTTTCGGTCCTTTCGGAGATAGTGCTAATCTTGATAGAAGATAGGTGCACGGTTTGCGTCGAGCGTACCATAGGCTCGGAAATCATTTTGGACACACCCGATGGAACTCCTAGGTGACATGGGTCATGTGGAATCTCACTTCTTTCCATTTGGAGACAGTGTTAGTGTCGGTGCAAAATAGTTGCACTGTTTGCACCAAACGTACGATCGGCTCAGAAATCATTTTGGAGGCACCCAATTGTACCACTAGGTGACGGGCTCAAGTGGAAGGTTGTTCGGTCCTTTCAGACATAGTGCTAATCTTGATGCAAGATAGGAGCACTGTTTGCATCGAACATTCCATTGGCTCAAAAATTATTTTGGACACACCCGATGGAACTCCTAGGTGACGTGGGTCATTTGGACTCTCGCTTCTTTTCGTTTGGAGACAGTGTTAGTGTCGATGCTAGATAGGTGCACGGTTTGCGTTGAACGTACCATAGGCTCACAAATCATTTTGGACGCACCCGTTGGAACTCCTAGGTGACGTGGGTGATGTGGAATCTCTCATCTTTCTATTTGGAGACTGTGTTAGCGTCGGTGCAAACTAGGTGCAAGGTTTGCGCTAGATGTACCATAGGCTCAGAAATCATTTTGGACGCACCTGATGATACCACTAGATGACAAGGATCACGTGGAAGCTCATTTCGGTCCTTTCGGAGATAGTGCTAATCTTGACGGAAGATAGGTGCACGGTTTGCGTCGAGCGTACCATAGGCTTGGAAATCATTTTGGACGCACCCGATGAAATTCCTAGGTGACGTGGGTCATGTGGAATCTCACTTCTTTCTGTTTGGACACAGTGTTAGTGTCGGGGGAAGATAGGTGCACTGTTTGTGCCAAACGTACTTTTGGTTTAGAAATCATTTTGGACCCACCTGATCGTACCACTAGGTGACAGGGCTCAAGTGGAAGGTATTTTCGTTCCTTTCGGACATAGTGCTAATCTTGATGCAAGATAGGAGCACTATTTGCGTTGAACATACCATTGGCTTGGAAATCGTTTTGGACACACCCGATGGAACTCCTAGGTGTCATGGGTCATTTGGACTCTCGCTTCTTTCTGTTTGGGGACAGTGTTAGTGTCGATGCTAGATAGGTGCACGGTTTGTGTCGAACGACCATAGGCTCGAAAATCATTTTGGACACACCCGATGAAACTCCTAGGTGACGTGGGTGATGTGGAATCTCTCTTATTTCTATTTGGAGACTGTGTTAGTGTCAGTGCAAGCTAGGTGCATGGTTTGCGCTAGATGTACCTTAGGCTCAGAAATTGTTTTGGACGCACCTGATGGTACCACTAGGTGACTAGGGTCAAGTGGAAGCTCATTTCGTTCCTTTCGGAGATAGTGCTAATCTTGACGGAAGATACGTGCATGGTTTGCATCGAGCGTACCATAGGCTCAGAAATCATTTTGGACGCACCCGATGGAAGTCAATCTCACTTCTTTCCATTTGGAGACAGTGTTAATGTCGGTGCAAGATAGGTGCACAGTTTGCGCCGAACGTAGCATCGGCTTAGAAATCATTTTGGACTCACCCGATCATACCACTAGGTGATGAGGCTCAAGTGGAAGCTCATTTTTGTCCTTTCGGACATAGTGCTAATCTTGACGCAAGATAGGAGCATGGTTTGCGTTGAACATACCATTGGCTCGGAACTCATTTTGGACGCACCCAATGGAACTCCTAGGTGACGTGGGTCATTTGGACTCTTGCTTCTTTCCGTTTGGAGACAGTGTTAGTGTCGATGCTAGATGGGTGCACGGTTTCCATCGAACGTACCATAGGCTCAGAAATCATTTTGGATGCACCCGATGGCACTCCTAGGAGACGTGGGTGATGTGGAATCTCTCTTCTTTATGTTTGGAGACTGTGTTAGCGTCGGTGCAAGCTAGGTGCAAGGTGTGCGCTAGATGTACCATAGGGTTAGAATTTGTTTTGGACGCACCTGATGGTACCACTAGGTGACTAGGATCAAGTGCAAGCTCGGTTCGGTCCTTTCGGAGATAGTGCTAATCTTGATGGAAGATAGCTGCACGGTTTGTGTCGAGCGTACCATAGGCTCAGAAATCCTTTTGGATGCACCCGATGGAACTCCTAGGTGACGTGGGTCATGTGGAATCTCACTTCTTTCCGTTTGGACACAGTGTGAGTGTCGGGGGAAGATAGGTGCACTGTTTGCGCCAAACGTACCATTGGCTCAGAAATCATTTTAGACCCACCTGATCGTACCACTAGGTGACAGGGCTCAAGTGGAAGGTCGTTTCGTTCCTTTCGGACATTGTGCTAATCTTGATGCAACATAGTAGCACTGTTTGCGTCGAACATACCATTGGCATGGAAATCATTTTGGATGCACCCGATGGAATTCCTAGGTGACATGGGTCATTTGGACTCTCGCATCTTTCCGTTTGGGTACAGTGTTAGTGTCGATGCTAGATAGGTGCACAGATTGCGTCGAACGTACCATAGGCTCGAAAATCGTTTTGGACGCACCCGATGAAACTCCTAGGTGACGTGGGTGATGTGGAATCTCTCTTATTTCTATTTGGAGACTGTGTTAGTGTCGGTGCAAGCTAGGTGCATGGTTTGCGCTAGATGTACCTTAGGCTTAGAAATTGTTTTGGACGCACCTAATGGTACCACTAGGTGACTAGGGTCAAGTGGAAGCTCATTTCGTTCCTTTCGGAGATAGTGCTAATCTTGACGGAAGATAGGTGCACGGTTTGCATCGAGCGTACCATAGGCTCAGAAATCATTTTGGACGCACCCGATGGAAGTCAATCTCACTTCTTTTCATTTGGAGACAGTGTTAGTGTCGGTGCAAGATAGGTGCACAGTTTGCGCCGAACGTACCATCGGCTTAGAAATCATTTTGGACGCACACGATCGTACCACTAGGTGACGAGGCTCAAGTGGAAGCTCATTTTGGTCCTTTCAGACATAGTGCTAATCTTGACGCAAGATAGGAGCATGGTTTGTGTTGAACATACCATTGAGTCGGAACTCATTTTGGACACACCCGATGGAACTCCTAGGTGACGTGGATCATTTGGACTCTTGCTTCTTTCCGTTTGGAGACAGTGTTAGTGTCGATGCTAGATAGGTGCACGGTTTCCATCGAACGTACCATAGGCTCAGAAATTATTTTGGACGCATTCGATGGAACTCCTAGGAGACGTGGGTGATGTGGAATCTCTCTTCTTTCTGTTTGGAGACTGTGTTAGTGTCGGTGCAAGCTAGGTGAAAGGTTTGTGCTAGATGTACCATAGGCTCAGAATTCATTTTGGACACACCTGATGGTACCACTAGGTGACTAGGATCAAGTGAAAGCTCGTTTCGGTCCTTTCGAAGATACTGCTAATCTTGACGGAAGATAGGTGCACGGTTTGCGTCGAGCGTACCATAGGCTCAAAAATCATTTTGGATGCACCCAATGGAACTCCTAGGTGACGTGGGTCATGTGGAATCTCACTTCTTTTTGTTTGGAGATAGCATGCTTTCCATATGCAATCAAACCTTCCCATGATCCTTGTAAGTAATTCTGAAAATGAGAATGAACACACATCATGGTGCAGCATCAATTCATCAAATGCATCAATGATAAGCCTCATATAGAATGGTTGCACCTTTGGTATAGAAGTGGTTGGCATGGTCTTATTTGAGCCAATGATGTCCTCATCATTTTGACGGAAGATAGGTGCACGGTTTGCGTCGAGCGTACCATAGGCTCGGAACTCATTTTGGACGCACCCGATGGAACACCTAGGTGACGTGGGTCATTTGGACTCTCGCTTCTTTCCGTTTGGAGACAGTGTTAGTGTCGATGCTAGATAGGTGCACGGCTTGCGTCGAACATACCATAGGCTCGGAAATCATTTTGGACGCACCCGATGGAACTCCTAGGTGACATGGGTGATGTGGAATCTCTCTTATTTCTGTTTGGAGACTATGTTAGCATCGGTGCATGGATTGCGCTAGATGTACCATAGGCTCAGAAATCATTTTGGACGCGCCTAATGGAACCACTAGGTGACTCGGGTCAAGTGGAAGCACGTTTTGGTCCTTTCAGAGATAGTGCTAATCTTGACGGAAGATAGGTGCACGGTTTGCGTCGAGCGTACCATAGGCTCGGAAATCATTTTGGACGCACCCGATGGAACTCCTAGGTGACGTGGGTCATGTGGAATCTCACTTCTTTTCGTTTGGAGACAGTGTGCTTTCCATATGCAATCAAACCTTCCCTTGATCCTTGTAAGTAATTCTGAAAATGAGAATGAACACACATCATGGTGCAGCATCAATTCATCAAATGCATCAATGATAAGCCTCATATAGAATGGTTGCACCTTTGGTATAGAAGTGGTTGGCATGGTCATATTTGAGCCAATGATGTCCTCATCATCTTGACGGATGATAGGTGCACGGTTTGCGTCGAGCGTACCATAGGCTCGGAACTCATTTTGGACGCACCCGATGGAACGCCTAGGTGACGTGGGTCATTTGGACTCTTGCTTCTTTCCGTTTGGAGACAGTGTTAGTATCGATGCTAGATAGGTGCACGGCTTGCGTCGAACATACCATAGGCTCAGAAATCATTTTGGACGCACACGATGGAACTCCTAGGTGACATGCGTGATGTGGAATCTCTCTTATTTCTGTTTGGAGACTGTGTTAGCGTCGGTGCATGGATTGCGCTAGATGTACCATAGGCTCAGAAATCATTTTGGACGCGCCTAATGGTACCACTAGGTGACTCGGGTCAAGTGGAAGCGCGTTTCGGTCCTTTCGGAGATAGAGCTAATCTTGACGGAAGATAGGTGCACGGGTTTGCGTCGAGTGTACCATAGGCTTAGAAATCATTTTGGACGCACCCGAGGGAACTCCTAGGTGACGTGGGTCATGTGGAATCTCACTTCTTTCCATTTGAAGACAGTGTTAGTGTCGGTGCAAGCTAGGTGACGTGGGTCATTTGAACGTGCCATAGGCTCAGAAATCGTTTTGGACGCACCTGATGGTACCACTAGGTGACTAGGGTCAAGTGGAAGCTCATTTCGGTCCTTTCGGATATAGTGCTAATCTTGATGGAAGATAGGTGCACGGTTTGCGTCGAGTGTACCATAGGCTCGCAAATCATTTTGGATGCACTCGATGGAAGTCCTAATTGACGTGGGTCAGGTGGAATCTCACTTCTTTCCATTTGGAGACAGTGTTAGTGTCGGTGCAAGATAGGTGCACAGTTTGCGCCAAACGTAACATCGGCTCAGAAATCATTTTGGACGCACCTGATCATACCACAACGTGACGAGGCTCAAGTGGAAGCTTGTTTTGGTCCTTTCGGACATACTGCTAATCTTGACGCAAGATAGGAGCACGGTTTGCGTCGAACTTACCATTGGCTCAGAAATCGTTTTGGACGCACTCGATGGAACGCCCAGCTGATGTGGTTCATTTGGACTCTCGCTTCTTTTTGTTTGGAGACATTGTTAGTGCCGATGCTAGATAGGTGCGCGGTTTGCGTTGAACGTACCATAGGGTCACAAATCATTTTGGACGCACCCGATGGAACTCCTGGGTGACGTGGGTGATGTGGAATCTCTCTTCTTTCTGTTTGGAGACTATGTTAGGGTCGGTGCAAGCTAGGTGCATGGTTTGCGCTAGATGTACCATAGGCTTAGAAATCGTTTCAGATGCACCTGATGGTACCACTAGGTGACTAGGATCAAGTGGAAGCTCATTTTGGTCCTTTCAAAGATAGTGCTTATCTTGACGGAAGATAGGTGCACGGTTTGCGTCGAGCGTTCCATTGGCTCGCAAATCATTTTGGACGCAACCGATGGAAGTCCTAATTGACGTGGGTCTGGTGGAATCTCACTTCTTTCCATTGAGAGACAGTGTTAGTGTCGGTGCAAGATAGGTGCACAGTTTGCGCCAAACATACCATCGGCTCAGAAATCATTTTGGACGCACCCGATCGTACCACTACTTGACAAGGCTTAAGTGGAAGCTCGTTTCGGTCCTTTCGGACATAGTGCTAATCTTGAACGCTGATAGGTGCACGGTTTGCGCCGAGCATACCATAGGCTCAGAAATCATTTTGGACGCACTCGATGGAAGTCCTAATTGACGTGGGTCAGGTGGAGTCTCACTTCTTTCCATTTGGAGATAGTGTTAGTGTCGGTGCAAGATAGGTGCACAGTTTGTGCCAAATGTACCATCGGCTCAGAAATCATTTTGGACGCACCCGATCGTACCACAAGGTGACGAGGCTCAAGTGGAAGCTTGTTTCGGTCCTTTCGGACATAGTGCTAATCTTGACGCAAGATAGGAGCACGGTTTGCGTCGAACATACCATTGGCTCAGAAATCGTTTTGGACGCACTCGATGGAACGCCTAGGTGACGTGGGTCATTTGGACTCTTACTTCTTCTCCATTTGGAGACATTGTTAGTGTCGATGCTAGATAGGTGCACGGTTTGCGTCAAACATACCATAGGCTCAGAAATCATTTTGGACGCACCCGATGGAACTCCTAGGTGACCTGGGTGATGTGGAATCTCTCTTCTTTCTGTTTGGAGACTGTCTTAGCGTCGGTGCAAGCTAGTTGCATGGTTTGCGCTAGATGTACCATAGGCTCAGAAATCGTTTCGGATGCACCTAATGGTACCACTAGGTGACTAGGGTCAACTGGAAGCTCATTTCAGTCCTTTCGGATATAGTTCTAATCTTGACGGAAGATAGGTGCATGGTTTGCGTCGATCATTCCATAGGCTCGCAAATCATTTTGGACGCACTTGATGGAAGTCCTAATTGACATGGGTCAGGTGGAATCTCACTTCTTTCCATTTGGAGACAATGTTAGTGTCGGTGCAAGATAGGTGCACAGTTTGCGCCAAACGTACCATCGGCTCAGAAATCATTTTGGACGCCCCCGATCGTACCACTAGTTGACAAGGCTTAAGTGGAAGCTCATTTTGGTCCTTTCAGACATAGTGCTAATCTTGACGCAAGATAGGAGCGCTGTTTGCGTCGAACATATCATTGGCTTAGAAATCATTTTGGATGCACTCGATGGAACGCCTAGGTGACGTGGGTCATTTGGACTCTCGCGTCTTTCCGTTTGGAGACTTTGTTAGTGTTGATGCTAGATAGCTGCACGGTTTGCGTCGAACGTACCATATGCTCAGAAATCATTTTGGACGCACTCGATGGAATTCCTAGGTGATGTGGATGATGGGGAATCTCTCTTCTTTCTGTTTGGAGTCTGTGTTAGCGTCAGTGCAAGTTAGGTGCAAGGTTTGCGCTAAATGTACCATAGGCTCAGATAATCATTTTGGATGCACCCGATGGTACCACTAGGTGACTAGGATCAAGTGGAAGCTCGTTTCGGTCCTTTTGAAGATAGTGCTAATCTTGACGGAAGATAGGTGCACGGTTTGCGTCGAGCATACCATAGGCTCAAAAATCATTTTGGACGCACCCGATGGAACTCCTAGATGACGTGGGTCATGTGGAATCTCACTTCTTTCTGTTTGGAGATAGTGTTAGTGTCGGTGCAAAATAGGAGCACTATTTACGTCGAACATGCCATTGGCTCGAAAATCATTTTGGACGCACCTGATGGAACTCCTAGGTAACGTGGGTCATTTGGACTCTCGCTTCTTTCTATTTGGAGACAGTGTTAGTGTCGATGCCAGATAGGTGCACGGTTTGCGTCGAACGTACCATAGGCTCAGAAATCATTTTGGATGCACTCGATGGAACTCCTAGGTGACGTGGGTGATGTGGAATCTCTCTTATTTCTGTTTGGAGACTGTGTTAGCATCGCGGCAAGCTAGATGCATGATTTGCACTAGATGTACCATAGGCTCAGAAATCGTTTTGGACGCACCTGAGGGTACCACTAGGTGACTATGGTCAAGTATAAGCTCATTTCGGTCCTTTCGGATATAATGCTAATCTTGACGGAAGATAGGTGCACGGTTTGCGTCGAGCGCACCATAGGCTCGCAAATCATTTTGGACGCACCCGATGGAACTCCTAGGTGACCTGGGTGATGTGGAATCTCTCTTCTGTCTGTTTGGAGACTGTCTTAGCATCGGTGCAAGCTAGGTGCATGGTTTGCGCTAGATGTACCATAGGCTCAGAAATCGTTTCGGATGCACCTGATGGTACCACTAGGTGACTAGGGTCAAGTGGAAGCTCATTTCGGTCCTTTTGGATATAGTGCTAATCTTGACGGAAGATAGGTGCACGGTTTGCGTCGAGCGTACCATAGGCTCGCAAATCATTTTGGACACACTCGATGGAAGTACTAATTGACGTGGGTTAGGTGGAATCTCACTTCTTTCCATTTGGAGACAGTGTTAGTGTCGGTGCAAGATAGGTGCATAGTTTGCGCCAAACGTACCATCAGCTTAGAAATCAGTTTGGACGCCCCTGATCGTACCACTAGGTGATGAGGCTCAAGTGGAAGCTCGTTTCGGTCCTTTTGGACATAGTGCTAATCTTGACGCAAGATAGGAGCACGATTTACGTCGAACATACCATTGGCTCAGAAATCATTTTGGACGCACTCGATGGAACACCCAGCTGACGTGGGTCATTTGGACTCTCGCTTCTTTCTGTTCGGAGACATTGTTAGTGCCGATGCTAGATAGGTGCGCGGTTTACGTTGAACGTACCATAGGCTCACAAATCATTTTGTACGCACCCGATGGAACTCCTAGGTGACGTGGGTGATGTGGAATCTCTCTTCTTTCTGTTTGGAGACTATGTTAGCGTCGGTGCAAGCTAGGTGCATGGTTTGCGCTAGATGTACCATAGGTTCAGAAATCATTTCGAATGCACCTGATGGTACCCCTAGGTGACTAGGGTCAAGTGGAAGCTCATTTTGGTCCTTTCAAAGAAAGTGCTTATCTTGATGGAAGATAGGTGCATGGTTTGCGTCGAGCATTCCATAGGCTCGCAAATCATTTTGGATGCAACCGATGGATGTCCTAATTGACGTGGGTCAGGTGGAATCTCACTTCTTTCCATTGGGAGACAGTGTTAGTGTCGGTGCAAGATAGGTGCACAGTTTGCGCCAAACGTACCATCGGCTCATAAATCATTTTGGACGCACCCGATCCTACCACTAGTTGATGCGGCTTAAGTGGAAGCTCGTTTTGGTCCTTTCGGACATAGTGCTAATCTTGACGCAAGATAGGGGCATGGTTTGCAACGAACATATCATTGGCTCAGAAATCGTTTTGGACGCACTCGATGGAACGCCTAGGTGACGTGGGTCATTTGGACTCTCGCTTCTTTCCGTTTGGAGACTTTGTTAGTGTCGATGCTAGATAGGTGCACAGTTTGCATCGAACATACCATATGCTCAGAAATCTTTTTGGACGCACCCGATGGAACTCCTAGGTGACGTGGGCAATGTGGAATCTCTATTATTTCTGTTTGGAGACTGTGTTAGCGTTGGTGCAAGCTAGGTGTAAGGTTTGCGCTAGATGTACCATAGGCTCAGAAATCGTTTTGGATGGATGGTACCACTAGGTGACTAGGATCAAGTGGAAGCTCGTTTTGGTCCTTTCAGAGATAGTGCTAATCTTGACGAAAGATATGTGCACGGTTTGCCTCGAGCGTACCATTGGCTCAGAAATCATTTTGGACGCACCCGATGGAACTCCTAGGTGACATGGGTCATGTGGAATCTCACTTCTTTCTGTTTGGAGACAGTGTTAGTGTCGGTGCAAAATAGGTGCACTGTTTGCACCAAACGTACCATCGGCTCAGAAATCATTTTCGAGGCACTCGATTGTACCACTAGGTGACGGGCTCAAGTGGAAGGTTGTTTCGTTCCTTTCGGACATAGTGCTAATCTTGATGCAAGATAGGAGCACTATTTGCGTTGAACATACCATTGGCTTGGAAATCGTTTTGGACGCACCCGATGGAACTCCTAGGTGTCATGGGTCATTTGGACTCTCGCTTCTTTCCGTTTGGGGACAGTGTTAGTGTCGATGCTAGATAGGTGCACGGTTTGTGTCGAACGACCATAGGCTCGAAAATCATTTTGGACACACCCGATGAAACTCCTAGGTGACGTGGGTGATGTGGAATCTCTCTTATTTCTATTTGGAGACTGTGTTAGTGTCAGTGCAAGCTAGGTGCATGGTTTGCGCTAGATGTACCTTAGGCTCAGAAATTGTTTTGGACGCACCTGGTGGTACCACTAGGTGACTAGGGTCAAGTGGAAGCTCATTTCGTTCCTTTCGGAGATAGTGCTAATCTTGACGGAAGATACGTGCACGGTTTGCATCGAGCGTACCATAGGCTCAGAAATCATTTTGGACGCACCCGATGGAAGTCAATCTCACTTCTTTCCATTTGGAGACAGTGTTAATGTCGGTGCAAGATAGGTGCACAGTTTGCGCCGAACGTAGCATCGGCTTAGAAATCATTTTGGACTCACCCGATCATACCACTAGGTGACGAGGCTCAAGTGGAAGCTCATTTTTGTCCTTTCGGACATAGTGCTAATCTTGACGCAAGATAGGAGCATGGTTTGCGTTGAACATACCATTGGCTCGGAACTCATTTTGGACGCACCCAATGGAACTCCTAGGTGACGTGGGTCATTTGGACTCTTGCTTCTTTCCGTTTGGAGACAGTGTTAGTGTCGATGCTAGATGGGTGCACGGTTTCCATCGAACGTACCATAGGCTCAGAAATCATTTTGGATGCACCCGATGGCACTCCTAGGAGACGTGGGTGATGTGGAATCTCTCTTCTTTATGTTTGGAGACTGTGTTAGCGTCGGTGCAAGCTAGGTGCAAGGTGTGCGCTAGATGTACCATAGGGTTAGAATTTGTTTTGGACGCACCTGATGGTACCACTAGGTGACTAGGATCAAGTGCAAGCTCGGTTCGGTCCTTTCAGAGATAGTGCTAATCTTGATGGAAGATAGCTGCACGGTTTGTGTCGAGCGTACCATAGGCTCAGAAATCCTTTTGGACGCACCCGATGGAACTCCTAGGTGACGTGGGTCATGTGGAATCTCACTTCTTTCCGTTTGGACACAGTGTGAGTGTCGGGGGAAGATAGGTGCACTGTTTGCGCCAAACGTACCATTGGCTCAGAAATCATTTTAGACCCACCTGATCGTACCACTAGGTGACAGGGCTCAAGTGGAAGGTCGTTTCGTTCCTTTCGGACATTGTGCTAATCTTGATGCAACATAGTAGCACTATTTGCGTCGAACATACCATTGGCCTGGAAATCATTTTGGATGCACCCGATGGAATTCCTAGGTGACATGGGTCATTTGGACTCTCGCATCTTTCCATTTGGGTACAGTGTTAGTGTCAATGCTAGATAGGTGCACGGATTGCGTCGAACGTACCATAGGCTCGAAAATCATTTTGGACGCACCCGATGAAACTCCTAGGTGACGTGGGTGATGTGGAATCTCTCTTATTTCTATTTGGAGACTGTGTTAGTGTCGGTGCAAGCTAGGTGCATGGTTTGCGCTAGATGTACCTTAGGCTTAGAAATTGTTTTGGATGCACCTAATGGTACCACTAGGTGACTAGGGTCAAGTGGAAGCTCATTTCGTTCCTTTCGGAGATAGTGCTAATCTTGACGGAAGATAGGTGCACGGTTTGCATCGAGCGTACCATAGGCTCAGAAATTATTTTGGACGCACCCGATGGAAGTCAATCTCACTTCTTTCCATTTGGAGACAGTGTTAGTGTCGGTGCAAGATAGGTGCACAGTTTGCGCCGAACGTACCATCGGCTTAGAAATCATTTTGGACGCACACGATCGTACCACTAGGTGACGAGGCTCAAGTGGAAGCTCATTTTGGTCCTTTTAGACATAGTGCTAATCTTGACGCAAGATAGGAGCATGGTTTGCGTTGAACATACCATTGAGTCGGAACTCATTTTGGACACACCCGATGGAACTCCTAGGTGACGTGGATCATTTGGACTCTTGCTTCTTTCCATTTGGAGACAGTGTTAGTGTCGATGCTAGATAGGTGCATGGTTTCCATCGAACGTACCATAGGCTCAGAAATTATTTTGGACGCATTCGATGGAACTCCTAGGAGATGTGGGTGATGTGGAATCTCTCTTCTTTCTGTTTGGAGACTGTGTTAGTGTCGGTGCAAGCTAGGTGAAAGGTTTGTGCTAGATGTACCCATAGGCTCAGAATTCGTTTTGGACACACCTGATGGTACCACTAGGTGACTAGGATCAAGTGAAAGCTCGTTTCGGTCCTTTCGAAGATACTGCTAATCTTGACGGAAGATAGGTGCACGGTTTGCGTCGAGCGTACCATAGGCTCAAAAATCATTTTGGACGCACCCAATGGAACTCCTAGGTGACGTGGGTCATGTGGAATCTCACTTCTTTTCGTTTGGAGATAGCGTGCTTTCCATATGCAATCAAACCTTCCCATGATCCTTGTAAGTAATTCTGAAAATGAGAATGAACACACATCATGGTGCAGCATCAATTCATCAAATGCATCAGTGATAAGCCTCATATAGAATGGTTGCACCTTTGGTATAGAAGTGGTTGGCATGGTCTTATTTGAGCCAATGATGTCCTCATCATCTTGACGGAAGATAGGTGCACGGTTTGCGTCGAGCATACCATAGGCTCGGAACTCATTTTGGACGCACCTGATGGAACACCTAGGTGACATGGGTCATTTGGACTCTCGCTTCTTTCCGTTTGGAGACAGTGTTAGTGTCGATGCTAGATAGGTGCACGGCTTGCGTCGAACATACCATAGGCTCGGAAATCATTTTGGACGCACCCGATGGAACTCCTAGGTGACATGGGTGATGTGGAATCTCTCTTATTTCTGTTTGGAGACTATGTTAGCGTCGGTGCATGGATTGCGCTAGATGTACCATAGGCTCAGAAATCATTTTGGACGCGCCTAATGGAACCACTAGGTGACTCGGGTCAAGTGGAAGCGCGTTTCGGTCCTTTCAGAGATAGTGCTAATCTTGACGGAAGATAGGTGCACGGTTTGCGTCGAGCGTACCATAGGCTCGGAAATCATTTTGGACGCACCCGATGGAACTCCTAGGTGACGTGGGTCATGTGGAATCTCACTTCTTTTCGTTTGGAGACAGTGTGCTTTCCATATGCAATCAAACCTTCCCTTGATCCTTGTAAGTAATTCTGAAAATGAGAATGAACACACATCATGGTGCAGCATCAATTCATCAAATGCATCAATGATAAGCCTCATATAGAATGGTTGCACCTTTGGTATAGAAGTGGTTGGCATGGTCATATTTGAGCCAATGATGTCCTCATCATCTTGACGGATGATAGGTGCACGGTTTGCGTCGAGCGTACCATAGGCTCGGAACTCATTTTGGACGCACCCGATGGAACGCCTAGGTGACGTGGGTCATTTGGACTCTTGCTTCTTTCCGTTTGGAGACAGTGTTAGTATCGATGCTAGATAGGTGCACGGCTTGCGTCGAACATACCATAGGCTCAGAAATCATTTTGGATGCACCCGATGGAACTCCTAGGTGACATGCGTGATGTGGAATCTCTCTTATTTCTGTTTGGAGACTGTGTTAGCGTCGGTGCATGGATTGCGCTAGATGTACCATAGGCTCAGAAATCATTTTGGACGCGCCTAATGGTACCACTAGGTGACTCGGGTCAAGTGGAAGCGCGTTTCGGTCCTTTCGGAGATAGTGCTAATCTTGATGGAAGATAGGTGCACGGGTTTGCGTCGAGTGTACCATAGGCTTAGAAATCATTTTGGACGCACCCGAGGGAACTCCTAGGTGACGTGGGTCATGTGGAATCTCACTTCTTTCCATTTGAAGACAGTGTTAGTGTCGGGGCAAGATGGGTGCACTGTTTGTGCCAAACGTACCATTGGCTCAGAAATCATTTTGGACGCACTCGATCATACCACTAGGTGACGGGGCTCAAGTGGATGGTTGTTTCGGTCCTTTCGGACATAGTGCTAATCTTGATGCAATATAGAGCACTGTTTGCGTCGAACATACCATTGGCTCAGAAATTGTTTTGCACGCACCCGATGGAACTCCTAGGTGACGTGGGTCATTTGGACTCTTGCTTCTTTCCGTTTGGAGACAGTGTTAGCGTCGGTGCAAGCTAGGTGACGTGGGTCATTTGAACGTGCCATAGGCTCAGAAATCGTTTTGGACGCACCTGATGGTACCACTAGGTGACTAGGGTCAAGTGGAAGCTCATTTCGGTCCTTTCGGATATAGTGCTAATCTTGATGGAAGATAGGTGCACGGTTTGCGTCGAGTGTACCATAGGCTCGCAAATCATTTTGGATGCACTCGATGGAAGTCCTAATTGACGTGGGTCAGGTGGAATCTCACTTCTTTCCATTTGGAGACAGTGTTAGTGTCGGTGCAAGATAGGTGCACAGTTTGCGCCAAACGTAACATCGGCTCAGAAATCATTTTGGACGCACCTGATCATACCACAACGTGACGAGGCTCAAGTGGAAGCTTGTTTCGGTCCTTTCGGACATAGTGCTAATCTTGACGCAAGATAGGAGCACGGTTTGCGTCGAATTTACCATTGGCTCAGAAATCATTTTGGACGCACTCGATGGAACGCCTAGCTGATGTGGTTCATTTGGACTCTCGCTTCTTTTTGTTTGGAGACATTGTTAGTGCCGATGCTAGATAGGTGCGCGGTTTGCGTCGAACGTACCATAGGGTCACAAATCATTTTGGACGCACCCGATGGAACTCCTGGGTGACGTGGGTGATGTGGAATCTCTCTTCTTTCTGTTTGGAGACTATGTTAGGGTCGGTGCAAGCTAGGTGCATGGTTTGCGCTAGATGTACCATAGGCTTAGAAATCGTTTCGGATGCACCTGATGGTACCACTAGGTGACTAGGATCAAGTGGAAGCTCATTTCGGTCCTTTCAAAGGTAGTGCTTATCTTGACGGAAGATAGGTGCACGGTTTGCGTTGAGCGTTCCATTGGCTCGCAAATCATTTTGGACGCAACCGATGGAAGTCCTAATTGACGTGGGTCTGGTGGAATCTCACTTCTTTCCATTGAGAGACAGTGTTAGTGTCGGTGCAAGATAGGTGCACAGTTTGCGCCAAACATACCATCGGCTCAGAAATCATTTTGGACGCACTCGATCGTACCACTAGTTGACAAGGCTTAAGTGGAAGCTCGTTTCGGTCCTTTTGGACATAGTGCTAATCTTGAACGCTGATAGGTGCACGGTTTGCGCCGAGCATACCATAGGCTCAGAAATCATTTTGGATGCACTCGATGGAAGTCCTAATTGACGTGGGTCAGGTGGAATCTCACTTCTTTCCATTTGGAGATAGTGTTAGTGTCGGTGCAAGATAGGTGCACAGTTTGCGCCAAATGTACCATCGGCTCAGAAATCATTTTGGACGCACCCGATCGTACCACAAGGTGACGAGGCTCAAGTGGAAGCTTGTTTCGGTCCTTTCGGACATAGTGCTAATCTTGACGCAAGATAGGAGCACGGTTTGCGTCGAACATACCATTGGCTCAGAAATCGTTTTGGACGCACTCGATGGAACGCCTAGGTGACGTGGGTCATTTGGACTCTTGCTTCTTCTCCATTTGGAGACATTGTTAGTGTCGATGCTAGATAGGTGCACGGTTTGCGTCAAACGTACCATAGGCTCAGAAATCATTTTGGACGCACCCGATGGAACTCCTAGGTGACCTGGGTGATGTGGAATCTCTCTTCTTTCTGTTTGGAGACTGTCTTAGCGTCGGTGCAAGCTAGTTGCATGGTTTGCGCTAGATGTACCATAGGCTCAGAAATCGTTTCGGATGCACCTAATGGTACCACTAGGTGACTAGGGTCAACTGGAAGCTCATTTCAGTCCTTTCGGATATAGTTCTAATCTTGACGGAAGATAGGTGCATGGTTTGCGTCGATCATTCCATAGGCTCGCAAATCATTTTGGACGCACTTGATGGAAGTCCTAATTGACATGGGTCAGGTGGAATCTCACTTCTTTCCATTTGGAGACAATGTTAGTGTCGGTGCAAGATAGGTGCACAGTTTGCGCCAAACGTACCATCGGCTCAGAAATCATTTTGGACGCCCCCGATCGTACCACTAGTTGACAAGGCTTAAGTGGAAGCTCATTTCGGTCCTTTCAGACATAGTGCTAATCTTGACGCAAGATAGGAGCGCTGTTTGCGTCGAACATATCATTGGCTTAGAAATCATTTTGGATGCACTCGATGGAACGCCTAGGTGACGTGGGTCATTTGGACTCTCGCGTCTTTCCGTTTGGAGACTTTGTTAGTGTTGATGCTAGATAGCTGCACGGTTTGCGTCGAACGTACCATATGCTCAGAAATCATTTTGGACGCACTCGATGGAATTCCTAGGTGACGTGGATGATGGGGAATCTCTCTTCTTTCTGTTTGGAGTCTGTGTTAGCGTCAGTGCAAGTTAGGTGCAAGGTTTGCGCTAAATGTACCATAGGCTCAGATAATCATTTTGGACGCACCCGATGGTACCACTAGGTGACTAGGATCAAGTGGAAGCTCGTTTCGGTCCTTTTGAAGATAGTGCTAATCTTGACGGAAGATAGGTGCACGGTTTGCGTCGAGCATACCATAGGCTCAAAAATCATTTTGGACGCACCCGATGGAACTCCTAGGTGACGTGGGTCATGTGGAATCTCACTTCTTTCTGTTTGGAGATAGTGTTAGTGTTGGTGCAAAATAGGAGCACTATTTACGTCGAACATGCCATTGGCTCGAAAATCATTTTGGACGCACCTGATGGAACTCCTAGGTAACGTGGGTCATTTGGACTCTCGCTTCTT
Source organism: Miscanthus floridulus (assembly GCF_019320115.1). NCBI lineage: Eukaryota > Viridiplantae > Streptophyta > Magnoliopsida > Poales > Poaceae > Miscanthus > Miscanthus floridulus. Next base: position 62,753,216 of record NC_089585.1, on the reverse strand, counting down.
TCTATTTGGAGACAGTGTTAGTGTCGATGCCAGATAGGTGCACGGTTTGCGTCGAACGTACCATAGGCTCAGAAATCATTTTGGACGCACCCGATGGAACTCCTAGGTGACGTGGGTGATGTGGAATCTCTCTTATTTCTGTTTGGAGACTGTGTTAGCATCGCGGCAAGCTAGATGCATGATTTGCACTAGATGTACCATAGGCTCAGAAATCGTTTTGGACGCACCTGAGGGTACCACTAGGTGACTATGGTCAAGTGGAAGCTCATTTCGGTCCTTTCGGATATAATGCTAATCTTGACGGAAGATAGGTGTACGGTTTGCGTCGAGCGCACCATAGGCTCGCAAATCATTTTGGACGCACCCGATGGAACTCCTAGGTGACCTGGGTGATGTGGAATCTCTCTTCTGTCTGTTTGGAGACTATCTTAGCGTCGGTGCAAGCTAGGTGCATGGTTTGTGCTAGATGTACCATAGGCTCAGAAATCATTTCGGATGCACCTGATGGTACCACTAGGTGACTAGGGTCAAGTGGAAGCTCATTTCGGTCCTTTTGGATATAGTGCTAATCTTGACGGAAGATAGGTGCACGGTTTGCGTCGAGCGTACCATAGGCTCGCAAATCATTTTGGACACACTCGATGGAAGTACTAATTGACGTGGGTTAGGTGGAATCTCACTTCTTTCCATTTGGAGACAGTGTTAGTGTCGGTGCAAGATAGGTGCATAGTTTCCGCCAAACGTACCATCAGCTCAGAAATCAGTTTGGACGCCCCTGATCGTACCAATAGGTGATGAGGCTCAAGTGGAAGCTCGTTTCGGTCCTTTTGGACATAGTGCTAATCTTGACGCAAGATAGGAGCACGATTTACGTCGAACATACCATTGGCTCAGAAATCATTTTGGACGCACTCGATGGAACGCCCAGCTGACGTGGGTCATTTGGACTCTCGCTTCTTTCTGTTCGGAGACATTGTTAGTGCCGATGCTAGATAGGTGCGCGGTTTACGTTGAACGTACCATAGGCTCACAAATCATTTTGTACGCACCCGATGGAACTCCTAGGTGACGTGGGTGATGTGGAATCTCTCTTCTTTCTGTTTGGAGACTATGTTAGCGTCGGTGCAAGCTAGGTGCATGGTTTGCGCTAGATGTACCATAGGTTCAGAAATCATTTCGAATGCACCTGATGGTACCCCTAGGTGACTAGGGCCAAGTGGAAGCTCATTTTGGTCCTTTCAAAGAAAGTGCTTATCTTGACGGAAGATAGGTGCATGGTTTGCGTCGAGCATTCCATAGGCTCGCAAATCATTTTGGATGCAACCGATGGATGTCCTAATTGACGTGGGTCAGGTGGAATCTCACTTCTTTCCATTGGGAGACAGTGTTAGTGTCGGTGCAAGATAGGTGCATAGTTTGCGCCAAACGTACCATCGGCTCATAAATCATTTTGGACGCACCCGATCCTACCACTAGTTGATGAGGCTTAAGTGGAAGCTCGTTTTGGTCCTTTTGGACATAGTGCTAATCTTGACGCAAGATAGGGGCATGGTTTGCAACGAACATATCATTGGCTCAGAAATCGTTTTGGACGCACTCGATGGAACGCCTAGGTGACGTGGGTCATTTGGACTCTCGCTTCTTTCCGTTTGGAGACTTTATTAGTGTCGATGCTAGATAGGTGCACAGTTTGCATCGAACATACCATATGCTCAGAAATCTTTTTGGACGCACCCGATGGAACTCCTAGGTGACGTGGGCAATGTGGAATCTCTATTATTTCTGTTTGGAGACTGTGTTAGCGTTGGTGCAAGCTAGGTGTAAGGTTTGCGCTAGATGTACCATAGGCTCAGAAATCGTTTTGGATGGATGGTACCACTAGGTGACTAGGATCAAGTGGAAGCTCGTTTTGGTCCTTTCGGAGATAGTGCTAATCTTGACGAAAGATATGTGCACGGTTTGCCTCGAGCGTACCATTGGCTCAGAAATCATTTTGGACGCACCCGATGGAACTCCTAGGTGACATGGGTCATGTGGAATCTCACTTCTTTCTGTTTGGAGACAGTGTTAGTGTCGGTGCAAAATAGGTGCACTGTTTGCACCAAACGTACCATCGGCTCAGAAATCATTTTCGAGGCACTCGATTGTACCACTAGGTGACGGGCTCAAGTGGAAGGTTGTTTCGGTCCTTTCGGACATAGTGCTAATCTTGATGCAAGATAGGAGCACTGTTTGCGTCGAACATACCATTGGCTTGGAAATGATTTTTGATGCACCCGATGGAACTCCTAGGTGACATGGGTCATTTGGACTCTCGCATCTTTCCGTTAGGGGACAGTGTTAGTGTCAATGCTAGATAGGTGCACGGTTTGCGTCGAACGTACCATAGGCTCGAAAATCGTTTTGGACGCACCCGAAGAAACTCCTAGGTGACGTGGGTGATGTGGAATCTCTCTTATTTCTATTTGGAGACTATGTTAGTGTCGGTGCAAGCTAGGTGCATGGTTTGCGCTAGATGTACCTTAGGCTCAGAAATTGTTTTGGACGCACCTGATGGTACCACTAGGTGACTAGGGTCAAGTGGAAGCTCATTTCGTTCCTTTTGGAGATAGTGCTAATCTTGACGGAAGATAGGTGCACGGTTTGCATCGAGCGTACCATAGGCTCAGAAATGATTTTGGACGCACCCGATGGAAGTCAATCACACTTCTTTCCATTTGGAGACAGTGTTAGTGTTAGTGCAAGATAGGTGCACAGTTTGCGCCGAACGTACCATCGGCTTAGAAATCATTTTGGACGCACACGATCGTACCACTAGGTGACGAGGCTCAAGTGGAAGCTCATTTTGGTCCTTTCGAACATAGAGCTAATCTTGACACAAGATAGGAGCATGGTTTGCGTTGAACATACCATTGGCTCGGAACTCATTTTGGACGCACCCGATGGAACTCCTAGGTGACGTGGGTCATTTGGACTCTTGCTTCTTTCCGTTTGGAGACAGTGTTAGTGTCGATGCTAGATAGGTGCACGGTTTTCATCGAACGTACCATAGGCTCAGAAATCATTTTGGACACACCCGACGGAACTCCTAGGAGACGTGGGTGATGTGGAATCTCTCTTCTTTCTGTTTGGAGACTGTGTTAGCGTCGGTGCAAGCTAGGTGCAAGGTTTGCGCTAGATGTACCATAGGCTCAGAATTCGTTTTGGACGCACCTGATGGTACCACTAGGTGACTAGGATCAAGTGGAAGCTCGTTTCGGTCCTTTCGGAGATATTGCTAATCTTGACGGAAGATAGGTGCACGGTTTACATCGAGCGTACCATAGGCTCAAAAATCATTTTGGACGCACCCGATGGAACTCCTAGGTGACGTGGGTCATGTGGAATCTCACTTCTTTTCGTTTGCAGACAGTGTGCTTTCCATATGCATCAAACCTTCCCTTGATCCATGTAAGTAATTCTAGAAATGAGAATGAACACACATCATGGTGCAGCATCAATTCATCAAATGCATCATTGATAAGCCACATATAGAATGGTTGCACCTTTGGTATAGAAGTGGTTGGCATGGTCATATTTGAGCCAATGATGTCCGCATCATCTTGACAGAAGATAGGTGCACGGTTTGCGTCGAGCGTACCATAGGCCCGGAACTCATTTTGGACGCACCCGATGGAACGCCTAGGTGACGTGGGTCATTTGGACTCTCGCTTCTTTCCGTTTGGAGACAGTGTTAGTGTCGATGCTAGATAGGTGTACGGCTTGCGTCAAACATACCATAGGCTCGGAAATCATTTTGAACGCAACCAATGGAAGTCCTAATTGACGTGGGTCAGGTGGAATCTCACTTCTTTCCATTGGGAGACAGTGTTAGTGTCGGTGCAAGATAGGTGCACAGTTTGCGCCAAACGTACCATCGGCTCAGAAATCATTTTGGACGCACCCGATCGTACCACTAGTTGATGAGGCTTAAGTGGAAGCTCGTTTTGGTCCTTTCGGACATAGTGCTAATCTTGACGCAAGATAGGAGCATGGTTTGCAACGAACATATCATTGGCTCAGAAATCGTTTTGGACACACTCGATGGAACGCCTAGGTGACGTGGGTCATTTGGACTCTCGCTTCTTTCCGTTTGGAGACTTTGTTAGTGTCGATGCTAGATAGGTGCACAGTTTGCGTCGAACATACCATATGCTCAGAAATATTTTTGGACGCACCCGATGGAACTCCTAGGTGACGTGGGCAATGTGGAATCTCTATTATTTCTGTTTGGAGACTGTGTTAGCGTTGGTGCAAGCTAGGTGTAAGGTTTGCGCTAGATGTACCATAGGCTCAGAAATCGTTTTGGATGGATGGTACCACTAGGTGACTAGGATCAAGTGGAAGCTCATTTTGGTCCTTTCGGAGATAGTGCTAATCTTGACGAAAGATAGGTGCACGATTTGCCTTGAGCGTACCATTGGCTCAGAAATCATTTTGGACGCACCCGATGGAACTCCTAGGTGACATGGGTCATGTGGAATCTCACTTCTTTCTGTTTGGAGACAGTGTTAGTGTCGGTGCAAAATAGGTGCACTGTTTGCACCAAACGTACCATCGGCTCAGAAATCATTTTCGAGGCACTCGATTGTACCACTAGGTGACGGGCTCAAGTGGAAGGTTGTTTCGGTCCTTTCGGACATAGTGCTAATCTTGATGCAAGATAGGAGCACTGTTTGCGTCGAACATACCATTGGCTTGGAAATGATTTTTGACGCACCCGATGGAACTCCTAGGTGACATGGGTCATTTGGACTCTCGCATCTTTCCGTTTGGTGACAGTGTTAGTGTCAATGCTAGATAGGTGCACGGTTTGCGTCGAACGTACCATAGGCTTGAAAATCGTTTTGGACGCACCCGATGAAACTCCTAGGTGACGTGGGTGATGTGGAATCTCTCTTATATCTATTTGGAGACTGTGTTAGTGTCGGTGCAAGCTAGGTGCATGGCTTGCGCTAGATGTACCTTAGGCTCAGAAATTGTTTTGGACGCACCTGATGGTACCACTAGGTGACTAGGGTCAAGTGGAAGCTCATTTCGTTCCTTTCGGAGATAGTGCTAATCTTGACGAAAGATAGGTGCACGGTTTGCATCGAGCGTACCATAGGCTCAGAAATCATTTTGGACACACCCGATGGAAGTCAATCTCACTTGTTTCCATTTGGAGACAGTGTTAGTGTCGGTGCAAGATAGGTGCACTGTTTGCGCCGAACGTACCATCGGCTTAGAAATCATTTTGGACACACACGATCATACCACTAGGTGACGACGCTCAAGTGGAAGCTCATTTTGGTCCTTTCGGACATAGAGCTAATCTTGACGCAAGATAGGAGCATGGTTTGTGTTGAACATACCATTGGCTCGGAACTCATTTTGGACGCACCCGATGGAACTCCTAGGTGACGTGGGTCATTTGGACTCTTGCTTCTTTCCGTTTGGAGACAGTGTTAGTGTCGATGCTAGATAGGTGCACGGTTTCCATCGAACGTACCGTAGGCTCAGAAATCATTTTGGACGCACCCGATGGAACTCCTAGGAGACGTGGGTGATGTGGAATCTCTCTTCTTTCTGTTTGGAGACTGTGTTAGCATCGGTGCAAGCTAGGTGCAAGGTTTGCGCTAGATGTACCATAGGCTCAGAATTCGTTTTGGACGCACCTGATGGTACCACTAGGTGACTAGGATCAAGTGGAAGCTCGTTTCGGTCCTTTCAGAGATATTGCTAATCTTGACGGAAGATAGGTGCACGGTTTACGTCGAGCGTACCATAGGCTCAAAAATCATTTTGGACGCACCCGATGGAACTCCTAGGTGACGTGGGTCATGTGGAATCTCACTTCTTTTCGTTTGGAGACAGTGTGCTTTCCATATGCATCAAACCTTCCCTTGATCCATGTAAGTAATTCTAAAAATGAGAATGAACACACATCATGGTGCAGCATCAATTCATCAAATGCATCATTGATAAGCCACATATAGAATGGTTGCACCTTTGGTATAGAAGTGGTTGGCATGGTCATATTTGAGCCAATGATGTCCTCATCATCTTGACGGAAGATAGGTGCACGGTTTGCGTCGAGCGTACCATAGGCCCAGAACTCATTTTGGACGCACCCGATGGAACGCCTAGGTGACGTGGGTCATTTGGACTCTCGCTTCTTTCCGTTTTGAGACAGTGTTAGTGTTGATGCTAGATAGGTGCATGGCTTGCGTCGAACATACCATAGGCTCGGAAATCATTTTGGACGCACCCGATGGAACTCCTAGGTGACATGGGTGATGTGGAATCTCTCTTATTTCTGTTTGGAGACTGTGTTAGCGTCGGTGCATGGTTTGCGCTAGATGTACCATAGGCTCAGAAATCATTTTGGACGCACCTAATGGTACCACTAGCTCACTTCGGTCCTTTCGGATATAGTGCTAATCTTGACGGAAGATAGGTGCACGGTTTGCGTCGAGTGCACCATAGGCTCGCAAATCATTTTGGACACACTCGATGGAAGACCTAATTGACGTGGGTTATGTGGAATCTCACTTCTTTCCATTTGGAGACAGTGTTAGTGTCGGTGCAAGATAGGTGCACAGTTTGCGCCAAACGTAACATCAGCTCAGAAATCATTTTGGACGCACCAGGTCATACCACAACGTGACGAGGCTCAAGTGGAAGCTCGTTTCGGTCCTTTCAGACATTGTGCTAATCTTGACACAAGAAAGGAGCACGGTTTGCGTTGAAATTACCATTGGCTCAGAAATCGTTTTGGACGCACTCGATGGAACGCCCAGCTGACGTGGTTCATTTGGACTCTCGCTTCTTTTTGTTTGGAGACATTGTTAGTGCCGATGCTAGATAGGTGCGCGGTTTGCGTCAAACGTACAATAGGCTCACAAATCATTTTGGACACACCCGATGGAACTTCTAGGTGACGTGGGTGATGTGGAATCTCTGTTCTTTCTGTTTGGAGACTATGTTAGGGTCGGTGCAAGCTAGGTGCATGGTTTGCGCTAGATGTACCATAGGCTTAGAAATCATTTTGGATGCACCTGATGGTACCAATAGGTGACTAGGATCAAGTGGAAGCTCATTTCGGTCCTTTCAAAGATAGTGCTTATCTTGACGGAAGATAGGTGCATGGGTTGCGTCGAGCGTTCCATTGGCTCGCAAATCATTTTGGACGCACTCGATCGAAGTCCTAATTGACGTGGGTCAGGTGGAATCTCACTTCTTTCCATTGAGAGACAGTGTTAGTGTCGGTGCAAGATAGGTGCATAGTTTGTGCCAAACGTACCATCAGCTCAGAAATCATTTTGGACGCACCCGATCGTACCACTAGTTGACGAGGCTTAAGTGGAAGCTCGTTTCGGTCCTTTCAGGCATAGTGCTAATCTTGAACGCTGATAGGTGCACGGTTTGCGTCGAGCGTACCATAGGCTCAGAAATCATTTTGGACGCACTCGATGGAACGCCTAGGTGATGTGGGTCTCCCTTCTTTCCATTTGGAGACAGTGTTAGTGTCTGTGCAAGATAGGTGCACAGTTTGCGCCATACGTACCATCGGCTCAGAAATCAATTTGGACGCACCCGATCGTACCATAATGTGATGAGGCTCAAGTGGAAGCTTGTTTCAGTCCTTTCGGACATAGTGCTAATCTTGATGCAAGATAGGAGCACGGTTTGCGTCGAACATACCATTGGCTCAGAAATCATTTTGGACGCACTCGATGGAACGCCTAGGTGACGTGGGTCATTTGGACTCTCGCTTCTTTTCCATTTGGAGACATTGTTAGTGTCAATGCTAGATAGGTGCACGGTTTGCGTCGAACGTACCATAGGCTCAGAAATCATTTTGGACACACCCGATGGAACTTCTAGGTGACGTGGGTCATTTGGAGTCTCGCTTCTTTCCATTTGGAGAAGGTGTTAGTGTCGATGCTAGATAGGTGCACGGTTTGCGTCAAACGTACCGTAGGCTCATAAAATCATTTTGAACACACCCGGTGGAACTCCTAGGTGACGTGGGTGAAGTGGAATCTCTCTTATTTCTGTTTGGAGACTGTGTTAGCGTCGGTGCAAGCTAGGTGCATGGTTTGCGCTAGATGTACCATAGGCTCAGAAATCGTTTTCGACGCACCTGATGGTACCACTAGGTGACTAGGGTCGAGTGGAAGCTCATTTTGGTCCTTTCGGATATAGTGCTAATCTTGACGGAAGATAGGTGCACGGTTTGCGTCGAGCGTACCATAGGCTCGCAAATCATTTTGGACGCACTCGATGGAAGTCCTATTTGACGTGGGACAGGTGGAATCTCACTTCTTTCCATTTGGAGACAGTGTTAGTGTCGGTGCAAGATAGCTGCACTGTTTGTGCCAAACGTACCATAGGCTTAGAAATCATTTTGGACGCACCGGATGGAACTCCTAGGTGACGTGGGTGATGTGGAATCTCTCTTATTTCTGTTTGGAGACTGTGTTAGCGTCGGTGCAAGCTAGGTCCGTGGTTTGCGCTAGATGTACCATAGGCTCAGAAATCGTTTTGGATGCACCTGAGGGTACCACTTGGTGACTAGGGTCAAGTGGAAGCTCGTTTTGGTCCTTTCGGATATAGTGCTAATCTTGACGGAAGATAGGTGCACGGTTTGCGTCGAGCGTACCATAGGCTCGCAAATCATTTTGGACGCACTCGATGGAAGTCCTAATTTACATGGGACAGGTGGAATCTCACTTCTTTCCATTGGGAGACAGTGTTAGTGTCGGTGCAAGATAGGCGCACAGTTTGCGCCAAATGAACCATCGGCTCAGAAATCATTTTCGACGCACCCGATCGTACCACTAGTTGATGAGGCTTAAGTGGAAGCTCGTTTCGGTCCTTTCGGACATAGTGCTAATCTTGACGCAAGATAGGAGCACGTTTGCGTCAAACATATCATTGGCTCAGAAATTGTTTTGGACGCACTCGATGGAACGCCTAGGTGACGTGAGTCATTTGGACTCTCGCTTCTTTCCGTTTGGAGACTTTGTTAGTGTCGATGCTAGATAGGTGCACGGTTTGTGTCGAACGTGCCATATGCTCAGAAATCATTTTGGACGCACCTGATGGAACTCCTAGGTGATGTGGGTAATGTGGAATCTCTCTTCTTTTCTGTTTGGAGACTGTGTTAGCGTCAGTGCAAGGTAGGTGCAAGGTTTGCACTAGATGTACCATAGGCTCAGAAATCATTTCGGACGCACCTGATGGTACCACTAGGTGACTAGGATCAAGTAGAAGCTTGTTTCGGTCCTTTCGGAGATTGTGCTAATCTTGACAGAAGATAGGTGCACGGTTTGCGTCGAGTGTACCATAGGCTCACAAATCTTTTTGGACGCACCAGATGGAAGTCCTAATTGACGTGGGTCAAGTGGAATCTCACTTCTTTCCGTTTGGAGACAGTGTTAGTGTCGGTGCAACATAGGTGCACAGTTTGCGCCAAACGTACCATCGGCTCAGAAATAATTTTGGATGCACCCAATCGTACCACAAGTGGATGCTTGTTTTGGACCTTTTGGACATAGTGCTAATCTTGACGCAAGATAGGAGCACGGTTTGCATCGAACATACCATTGGCTCAGAAATTGTTTTGGACGCACTGGATGGAACGCCTAGGTGACGTGGGTCATTTGGACTCTCGCTTCTTTCAGTTTGGAGACTTTGTTAGTGTCGATGCTAGATAGGTGCACGGTTTGCATTGAACGTACCATATGCTCAGAAATCATTTTGGACGCACCCGATGGAACTCCTAGGTGACGTGGGTGATGTGGAATCTCTCTTCTTTCTGTTTGGAGACTGTGTTAGCGTCGGTGCAAGCTAAGTGCAAGGTTTGCGCCAGATGTACCATAGGCTCATAAATCGTTTTGGACGCACCTGATGGTTGGTAGGTGACTAGGATCAAGTGGAAGCTCGTTTCGGTCCTTTCGGAGATAGTGCTAATCTTGACGGAAGATAGGTGAACGGTTTGTGTCGAGCGTACCATAGGCTCGGAAATCATTTTGGACGCACCTGATGGAACTCCTAGGTGACGTGGGTCATGTGGAATCTCACTTCTTTCCATTTGGAGACAGTGTTAGTGTCGGTGCAAAATAGGTCCACTATTTCCGCCAAACGTACCATCGGCTCAGAGATCTTTTTGGAGGCACCCGATTGTATCACTTGGTGATGGGACACCAGTGGAAGGTTGTTTTGGTCCTTTCGGACATAGTGCTAATCTTGTTGCAGGATAGGAGCACTGTTTGCGTCGAACGTGCCATTGGCTCGAAAATCGTTTTGGACGCACCCGATGGAACTCCTAGGTGACGTGGGTCATTTGGACTCTCGCTTCTTTTCGTTTGGGGACTTTGTTAGTGTCGATGCTGGATAGGTGCACGGTTTGCGTCGAACATACCATATGCTCAGAAATCATTTTGGACACACCCGATGGAACTCCTAGGTGATGTGGGTAATGTGGAATCTCTCTTCTTTCTGTTTGGAGACTGTGTTAGCGTCGGTGCAAGCTAGGTGCATGGTTTGCGCTAGATGTACCATAGGCTCAGAAATTGTTTTCGACGCACCTGATGGTACCACTAGGTGACTAGGGTCGAGTGGAAGCTCATTTTGGTCCTTTCGGATATAGTGCTAATCTTGACGGAAGATAGGTGCACGGTTTGCGTCGAGCGTACCATAGGCTCGCAAATCATTTTGGACGCACTCGATGGAAGTCCTATTTGATGTGGGACAGGTGGAATCTCACTTCTTTCCATTTGGAGATAGTGTTAGTGTCGGTGCAAGATAGCTGCACTGTTTGTGCCAAACGTACCATAGGCTTAGAAATCATTTTGGACGCACCGGATGGAACTCCTAGGTGACGTGGGTGATGTGGAATCTCTCTTATTTCTGTTTGGAGACTGTGTTAGCGTCGGTGCAAGCTAGGTCCGTGGTTTGCGCTAGATGTACCATAGGCTCAGAAATCGTTTTGGATGCACCTGAGGGTACCACTTGGTGACTAGGGTCAAGTGGAAGCTCGTTTTGGTCCTTTCAGATATAGTGCTAATCTTGACGGAAGATAGGTGCACGGTTTGCGTTGAGCGTACCATAGGCTCGCAAATCATTTTGGACGCACTCGATGGAAGTCCTAATTTATGTGGGACAGGTGGAATCTCACTTCTTTCCATTTGGAGACAGTGTTAGTGTCGGTGCAAGATAGGAGCACAGTTTGCGCCAAATGAACCATCGGCTCAGAAATCATTTTCGACGCACCCGATCGTACCACTAGTTGATGAGGCTTAAGTGGAAGCTCGTTTCGGTCCTTTCGGACATAGTGCTAATCTTGACGCAAGATAGGAGCACGTTTGCGTCAAACATATCATTGGCTCAGAAATTGTTTTGGACGCACTCGATGGAACGCCTAGGTGACGTGAGTCATTTGGACTCTCGCTTCTTTCCGTTTGGAGACTTTGTTAGTGTCGATGCTAGATAGGTGCACGGTTTGTGTCGAACGTGCCATATGCTCAGAAATCATTTTGGACGCACCTGATGGAACTCCTAGGTGATGTGGGTAATGTGGAATCTCTCTTCTTTCTGTTTGGAGACTGTGTTAGCGTCAGTGCAAGGTAGGTGCAAGGTTTGCACTAGATGTACCATAGGCTCAGAAATCATTTCGGACGCACCTGATGGTACCACTAGGTGACTAGGATCAAGTAGAAGCTCGTTTCGGTCCTTTCGGAGATTGTGCTAATCTTGACGGAAGATAGGTGCACGGTTTGCGTCGAGTGTACCATAGGCTCACAAATCATTTTGGACGCACCAGATGGAAGTCCTAATTGACGTGGGTCAAGTGGAATCTCACTTCTTTCCGTTTGGAGACAGTGTTAGTGTCAGTGCAAGATAGGTGCACAGTTTGCGCCAAACGTACCATCGGCTCAGAAATAATTTTGGACGCACCCGATTGTACCACAAGTGGATGCTTGTTTTGGACCTTTTGGACATAGTGCTAATCTTGACGCAAGATAGGAGCACGGTTTGCGTCGAACATACCATTGGCTCAGAAATTGTTTTGGACGCACTCGATGGAACGCCTAGGTGACGTGGGTCATTTGGACTCTCGCTTCTTTCAGTTTGGAGACTTTGTTAGTGTCGATGCTAGATAGGTGCACGGTTTGCGTTGAACGTACCATATGCTCAGAAATCATTTTGGACGCACCCGATGGAACTCCTAGGTGACGTGGGTGATGTGGAATCTCTCTTCTTTCTGTTTGGAGACTATGTTAGCGTCAGTGCAAGCTAAGTGCAAGGTTTGCGCCAGATGTACCATAGGCTCAGAAATCGTTTTGGACGCACCTGATGGTTGGTAGGTGACTAGGATCAAGTGGAAGCTTGTTTCGGTCCTTTCGGAGATAGTGCTAATCTTGACGGAAGATAGGTGAACGGTTTGTGTCGAGCGTACCATAGGCTCGGAAATCATTTTGGACGCACCTGATGGAACTCCTAGGTGACGTGGGTCATGTGGAATCTCACTTCTTTCCATTTGGAGACAGTGTTAGTGTCGGTGCAAAATAGGTCCACTATTTCCGCCAAACGTACCATCGGCTCAGAGATCTTTTTGGAGGCACCTGATTGTATCACTTGGTGACGGGGCACCAGTGGAAGGTTGTTTCGGTCCTTTCGGACATAGTGCTAATCTTGTTGCAGGATAGGAGCACTGTTTGCGTCAAACATGCCATTGGCACGAAAATCGTTTTGGACGCACCCGATGGAACTCCTAGGTGACGTGGGTCATTTGGACTCTCGCTTCTTTTCGTTTGGGGACTTTGTTAGTGTCGATGCTGGATAGGTGCACGGTTTGCGTCGAACATACCATATGCTCAGAAATCATTTTGGACACACCCGATGGAACTCCTAGGTGACGTGGGTAATGTGGAATCTCTCTTCTTTCTGTTTGGAGACTGTGTTAGCGTCGATGCAAGCTAGGTGCAAGGTTTGCACTAGATGTACCATAGGCTCAGAAATCATTTCGGACGGACCTGATGGTACCACTAGGTGACTAGGATCAAGTAGAAGCTTGTTTTGGTCCTTTCGGAGATTGTGCTAATCTTGACGGAAGATAGGTGCACGGTTTACGTCGAGCGTACCATAGGCTCGCAAATCATTCTGGACGTGGGTCTGGTGGAATCTCACTTCTTTCCGTTTGGAGACAGTGTTAGTGTCGGTGCAAGATAGGTGCACAGTTTGCGGCAAATGTACCATCGGCTCAGAAATAATTTTGGACACACCCGATCGTACCACAAGTGGAAGCTTGTTTCGTTCTTTTTGGACATAGTGCTAATCTTGACGCAAGATAGGAGCACGGTTTGCGTCAAACATATATTGGCTTAGAAATCGTTTTGGACGCACTCGATGGAACGCCTAGGTGACGTGGGTCATTTGGACTCTCGCTTCTTTCCGGTTGGAGACTTTGTTAGTGTCGATGCTAGATAGGTGCATGGTTTGCGTTGAACATACCATATGCTCAGAAATCATTTTGGACGCACCCGATGGAACTCCTAGGTGACGTGGGTGATGTGGAATCTCTCTTATTTCTGCTTGGAGACTGTGTTAGCGTCGGTGCAAGCTAGGTGCATGGTTTGCGCTAGATGTACCATAGGCTCAGAAATCGTTTTGGACGCACCTGACGGTACCACTAGGTGACTGGGTCAAGTGGAAGCTCATTTCGATCCTTTTGGATATAGTGCTAATCTTGACAGAAGAT